>NC_086445.1:954339576-954670607 GCF_028390025.1 Pseudophryne corroboree | reverse complement strand
AGGGTGTTATGAAAAAAATGCTGATGCTGTAGGGTGCCGTGACTCAAACCACTGCCCTAAACATATCTGACTTCTGCAAGACACTGACTTACTGATTACTTACGAATTCACCTCCTGGACACTCTCTCCCTCTGATTAAGCTTTATTAAAATAAATACTAAGGTCAAACAGCTGACAAATGAGACCAAGCATTGTATAGGCACAATTAAAGAATTGCTGGTATATTGACTCAGGTGCCACAAGACCGCTTAGTTGCAATCACTACATTGAGCATGTGTAATCCTATAACAGTCACTGAATAGACAAAGGGCCTAATTCAGATCTGATCGCTGTTCTATGCGTTTGTACACAAGTGCACAAACGGAATGCACGTGTGTGTGTGTGAACAAGAAAAATGCTATTTTACGTACGAATGCACAATGTGCAGCAGTGCACAAAGGCGGTGTATACTATTTGACATTGTACAGAAGCGGTGTTCGCATAGTTGTGAATTGATCTGCCTGCATCATGGAGCTTGTACATGTGCATTGTAATTGCAAGTGTGCAAACAATCGCATAATGGTTTGGTTCAATAAATGTACTTAAACAATTACCCTAAGGATTTGAAATGTTTCTGAACAATTAAGTGATCAAACACTGTAAATTGACATAAAAAAAGGAAGGTTATGTTTATTAAACACCACACAATAGCTGTTTTTTGAAAGTTGTCTTTTTGAAGCAACAAAAAATACAAACCTAATGATTTTAACAATCTAAATAACTGTAATAAATTCTGGACATTGTCCAGCAGGGCCAGAATGTGTGCCTGCATGGCCAGGTTTCGATCTCAAACCTCAGGGTCTGTAATAAGTGGGGAAGAATGTGAAAAATAAATTACATACATAACATTCAGAAAAACCTTGTCACTAGAATCTATCCAGAATGCCACTGCAAAGCAGATTTCAAACAGTCATTGTGTGCATATCAACTCTTCTTGTTTGTTCATATATGCTATAGAGATGAGCGGGTTCGGTTCCTCGGAATCCGAACCCGCCCGAACTTCAGCTTTTTTTACACGGATCCGAGCGACTCGGATCTTCCCGCCTTGCTCGGTTAACCCGAGCGCGCCCGAACGTCATCATGACGCTGTCGGATTCTCGCGAGGCTCGGATTCTATCGCGAGACTCTGATTCTATATAAGGAGCCGCGCGTCGCCGCCATTTTCACACGTGCATTGAGATTGATAGGGAGAGGACGTGGCTGGCGTCCTCTCCATTTAGATTAGGGTTGAGAGAGAGAGAGAGATTGACCTGAGGCTGTGATACTGTAGAAGAGAGTGCAGAGTTTAGTGGCTGACGACCACAGTGACCACCAGACAGTGCAGTTGTTTGTTTTATTTAATATATCCGTTCTCTGCCTGAAAAAAACGATACACACAGTGACTCAGTCACATACCATATCTGTGTGCACTGCTCAGCCCAGTGTGCTGCATCAATGTGTGTGTGTATATATATATATATATATATATATATATATATATATATATATATATATATCTGACTGTGCTCAGCTCACACAGCTTATAATTGTGGGGGAGACTGGGGAGCACTGCAGTGCCAGTTATAGGTTATAGCAGGAGCCAGGAGTACATAATATTATATTAAAATTAAACAGTGCACACTTTTGCTGCAGGAGTGCCAGTGTGACTAGTGACCAGTGACCTGACCACCAGTATATATAATATTAGTAGTATACTATCTCTTTATCAACCAGTCTATATATTAGCAGCAGACACAGTACAGTGCGATAGTTCACGGCTGTGGCTACCTCTGTGTCGGCACTCGGCAGCCCGTCCATAATTGTATATACCACCTAACCGTGTTTTTTTTTTCTTTCTTTATACATACATACTAGTTACGAGTATACTATCTCTTTATCAACCAGTCTATATATTAGCAGCAGACACAGTACAGTGCGGTAGTTCACGGCTGTGGCTACCTCTGTGTCGGCACTCGGCAGCCCGTCCATAATTGTATATACCACCTAACCGTGGTTTTTTTTTTCTTTCTTCTTTAAACATACATAGTTACATAGACATCTCTTTATCAACCAGTCTATATTAGCAGCAGACACAGTACAGTACGGTAGTTCACGGCTGTGGCTACCTCTGTGTCTGCACTCGGCAGGCAGTCCATAATTGTATACTAGTATCCATCTCCATTGTTTACCTGAGGTGCCTTTTAGTTGTGCCTATTAAAATATGGAGAACAAAAATGTTGAGGTTCCAAAATTAGGGAAAGATCAAGATCCACTTCCACCTCGTGCTGAAGCAGCTGCCACTAGTCATGGCCGAGACGATGAAATGCCAGCAACGTCGTCTGCCAAGGCCGATGCCATAGTACAGAGCATGTCAAATCCAAAACACCAAATATCAGAAAAAAAAGGACTCCAAAACCTAAAATAAAATTGTCGGAGGAGAAGCGTATACTTGCCAATATGCCATTTACGACACGGAGTGGCAAGGAACGGCTGAGGCCCTGGCCTATGTTCATGGCTAGTGGTTCAGCTTCACATGAGGATGGAAGCACTCAGCCTCTCGCTAGAAAAATTAAAAGACTCAAGCTGGCAAAAGCAGCACAGCAAAGAACTGTGCATTCTTCGAAATCCCAAATCCACAAGGAGAGTCCAATTGTGTCGGTTGCGATGCCTGACCTTCCCAACACTGGACGTGAAGAGCATGCGCCTTCCACCATTTGCACGCCCCCTGCAAGTGCTGGAAGGAGCACCTGCAGTCCAGTTCCTGATAGTCAGATTGAAGATGTCAGTGTTGAAGTACACCAGGATGAGGAGGATATGGGTGTTGCTGGCGCTGGGGAGGAAATTGACCAGGAGGATTCTGATGGTGAGGTGGTTTGTTTAAGTCAGGCACCCGGGGAGACACCTGTTGTCCGTGGGAGGAATATGGCCGTTGACATGCCAGGTGAAAATACCAAAAAAATCAGCTCTTCGGTGTGGAGGTATTTCACCAGAAATGCGGACAACAGGTGTCAAGCCGTGTGTTCCCTTTGTCAAGCTGTAATAAGTAGGGGTAAGGACGTTAACCACCTCGGAACATCCTCCCTTATACGTCACCTGCAGCGCATTCATAATAAGTCAGTGACAAGTTCAAAAACTTTGGGTGACAGCGGAAGCAGTCCACTGACCAGTAAATCCCTTCCTCTTGTAACCAAGCTCACGCAAACCACCCCACCAACTCCCTCAGTGTCAATTTCCTCCTTCCCCAGGAATGCCAATAGTCCTGCAGGCCATGTCACTGGCAATTCTGACGATTCCTCTCCTGCCTGGGATTCCTCCGATGCATCCTTGCGTGTAACGCCTACTGCTGCTGGCGCTGCTGTTGTTGCTGCTGGGAGTCGATGGTCATCCCAGAGGGGAAGTCGTAAGCCCACTTGTACTACTTCCAGTAAGCAATTGACTGTTCAACAGTCCTTTGCGAGGAAGATGAAATATCACAGCAGTCATCCTGCTGCAAAGCGGATAACTGAGGCCTTGACAACTATGTTGGTGTTAGACGTGCGTCCGGTATCCGCCGTTAGTTCACAGGGAACTAGACAATTTATTGAGGCAGTGTGCCCCCGTTACCAAATACCATCTAGGTTCCACTTCTCTAGGCAGGCGATACCGAGAATGTACACGGACGTCAGAAAAAGACTCACCAGTGTCCTAAAAAATGCAGTTGTACCCAATGTCCACTTAACCACGGACATGTGGACAAGTGGAGCAGGGCAGGGTCAGGACTATATGACTGTGACAGCCCACTGGGTAGATGTATGGACTCCCGCCGCAAGAACAGCAGCGGCGGCACCAGTAGCAGCATCTCGCAAACGCCAACTCTTTCCTAGGCAGGCTACGCTTTGTATCACCGCTTTCCAGAATACGCACACAGCTGAAAACCTCTTACGGCAACTGAGGAAGATCATCGCGGAATGGCTTACCCCAATTGGACTCTCCTGTGGATTTGTGGCATCGGACAACGCCAGCAATATTGTGTGTGCATTAAATATGGGCAAATTCCAGCACGTCCCATGTTTTGCACATACCTTGAATTTGGTGGTGCAGAATTTTTTAAAAAACGACAGGGGCGTGCAAGAGATGCTGTCGGTGGCCAGAAGAATTGCGGGACACTTTCGGCGTACAGGCACCACGTACAGAAGACTGGAGCACCACCAAAAACTACTGAACCTGCCCTGCCATCATCTGAAGCAAGAAGTGGTAACGAGGTGGAATTCAACCCTCTATATGCTTCAGAGGTTGGAGGAGCAGCAAAAGGCCATTCAAGCCTATACAATTGAGCACGATATAGTAGGTGGAATGCACCTGTCTCAGGCGCAGTGGAGAATGATTTCAACGTTGTGCAAGGTTCTGATGCCCTTTGAACTTGCCACACGTGAAGTCAGTTCAGACACTGCCAGCCTGAGTCAGGTCATTCCCCTCATCAGGCTTTTGCAGAAGAAGCTGGAGACATTGAAGGAGGAGCTAACACGGAGCGATTCCGCTAGGCATGTGGGACTTGTGGATGGAGCCCTTAATTCGCTTAACAAGGATTCACGGGTGGTCAATCTGTTGAAATCAGAGCACTACATTTTGGCCACCGTGCTCGATCCTAGATTTAAAGCCTACCTTGGATCTCTCTTTCCGGCAGACACAAGTCTGCTGGGGTTGAAAGACCTGCTGGTGACAAAATTGTCAAGTCAAGCGGAACGCGACCTGTCAACATCTCCTCCTTCACATTCTCCCGCAACTGGGGGTGCGAGGAAAAGGCTCAGAATTCCGAGCCCACCCGCTGGCGGTGATGCAGGGCAGTCTGGAGCGACTGCTGATGCTGACATCTGGTCCGGACTGAAGGACCTGACAACGATTACGGACATGTCGTCTACTGTCACTGCATATGATTCTCTTAACATTGATAGAATGGTGGAGGATTATATGAGTGACCGCATCCAAGTAGGCACGTCACACAGTCCGTACTTATACTGGCAGGAAAAAGAGGCAATTTGGAGGCCCTTGCACAAACTGGCTTTATTCTACCTAAGTTGCCCTCCCACAAGTGTGTACTCCGAAAGAGTGTTTAGTGCCGCCGCTCACCTTGTCAGCAATCGGCGTACGAGGTTACATCCAGAAAATGTGGAGAAGATGATGTTCATTAAAATGAATTATAATCAATTCCTCCGCGGAGACATTGACCAGCAGCAATTGCCTCCACAAAGTACACAGGGAGCTGAGATGGTGGATTCCAGTGGGGACGAATTGATAATCTGTGAGGAGGGGGATGTACACGATGATATATCGGAGGGTGATGATGAGGTGGACATCTTGCCTCTGTAGAGCCAGTTTGTGCAAGGAGAGATTAATTGCTTTTTTGGGGGGGGTCCAAACCAACCCGTCATATCAGTCACAGTCGTGTGGCAGACCCTGTCACTGAAATGATGGGTTGGTTAAAGTGTGCATGTCCTGTTTTGTTTATACAACATGTGGGTGGGAGGGCCCAAGGACAATTCCATCTTGCACCTCTTTTTTTCTTTTCTTTTTCTTTGCATCATGTGCTGATTGGGGAGGGTTTTTTGGAAGGGACATCCTGCGTGACACTGCAGTGCCACTCCTAAATGGGCCCGGTGTTTGTGTCGGCCACTAGGGTCGCTAATCTTACTCACACAGTCAGCTACCTCATTGCGCCTCTTTTTTTCTTTGCGTCATGTGCTGTTTGGGGAGGGTTTTTTGGAAGGGACATCCTGCGTGACACTGCAGTGCCACTCCTAGATGGGCCCGGTGTTTGTGTCGGCCACTAGGGTCGCTAATCTTACTCACACAGCTACCTCATTGCACCTCTTTTTTTCTTTGCGTCATGTGCTGTTTGGGGAGGGTTTTTTGGAAGGGCCATCCTGCGTGACACTGCAGTGCCACTCCTAGATGGGCCCGGTGTTTGTGTCGGCCACTAGGGTCGCTAATCTTACTCACACAGCTACCTCATTGCACCTCTTTTTTTCTTTGCGTCATGTGCTGTTTGGGGATGGTTTTTTGGAAGGGACATTCTGCGTGACACTGCAGTGCCACTCCTAGATGGGCCCGGTGTTTGTGTCGGCCACTAGGGTCGCTTATCTTACTCGCACAGCGACCTCGGTGCAAATTTTAGGACTAAAAATAATATTGTGAGGTGTGAGGTATTCAGAATAGACTGAAAATGAGTGTAAATTATGGTTTTTGAGGTTAATAATACTTTGGGATCAAAATGACCCCCAAATTCTATGATTTAAGCTGTTTTTTATTGTTTTTTGAAAAAAACACCCGAATCCAAAACACACCCGAATCCGACAAAAAAAATTCGGTGAGGTTTTGCAAAAACGCGTTCGAACCCAAAACACGGCCGCGGAACCGAACCCAAAACCAAAACACAAAACCCGAAAAATTTCAGGCGCTCATCTCTAATATGCTACTGGTTTTTAACCAATAAAAACTTACTCGCCTCTACAAACCATTATTAACATGCCTATTTTATAAATCTATCTCGTCTAGTAAAAACGCCCAACTCCCATCTACACTATGCATCTGTCATCCAGGGGGTGTATCTTCCTATTGGCCAGGATGGCACTTGCCAGGGGCACCAGCCTTAGGAGGGGGTGCCCGGCAGTGCCACCCATGCCAGGGGGTAGAATTACATAGTAGTTCTTCTCACTGAGTACATCCCTCCTGAGGAAGCTGGATTATACCAGTGAAACGCGTTGAGCTTACTCTACCTATCTGGACTTCATTCTCCAAACCGGCACGGCAAAGCCGTGTCATCCTTCGGCACAATTTGGACTCCTCTCCCATCACTGGACCCTATCATCAAATCGGTCTACTCTACCCCTACAGCTACAAATGGACTTGTTCCAACGCTGATGCTTACCAACGTGGGGATCTGGTAATTATTTACCCATTACAGTGAATGCACAAAGGGAGGCTGTCCTAGCCTTTAGGAATGGACAATTCTAATACAGGAGAATGTGAAATCTATGAAACTTTATCCAGATAAGATATATCTAAGTTTTATCGCCACCTTGTGGCAACAGGAATTCCTTCCTTTTTAGATTTGTTGCATATGTTATGCTAATAAATTGTTACCTTTTTACATAGAGCAAACCATCCTTATTATTTTAATTTATTTTAACTGATTAATCTGTTCAGCCAGCGCTGGTATACATATCCTTTTCTCTATTGCTTAGTTTTGAGGAATTGACCTTCCTCTTACCTGCTGCTGTTGGTCGCGCACCTGCTTATTTATTATTTGTACTTTGTTCATATATGCTACTGGTTTTTAACCAATAAACTTACTCACCTCTACAAACCATTATTAACATACCTATTTTATAAATCTATCTCATCTAGTAAAAACGCCCAACTCCCATCTACACTATGCATCTGTCATCCAGGGGGTGTATCTTCCTATTGGCCAGGATGGCACTTGCCAGGGGCACCAGCCTTAGGAGGGGGTGCCCGGCAGTGCCACCCATGCCAGGGGGTAGAATTACATAGTAGTTCTTCTCACTGAGTACATCCCTTAGCAGTTCTCATCCACTGCTGGAATCTCTGAAGCGTATTACACTCTGACATTCTCTGTGACTACAGTCACGAGGGTGAAAATAGCCGGGGAGAGGGGCACTTCCTCTACCTCATCTGTTCCCCTTCTCATTGGGTCCATGCGGTCTGTCACCAAACACCAGCCACTACAATCCACACCAGTCAGCAGTGCAGCGTGAGCATACCTGTACATTTACCGTAGCTGCACTGCATAGTTTATCCTGGCAGTCTGGATCACAGGTTACAGAACTCTGTATGGAGAGGTATCTAGAGTAGTGACTGCCTGCCCAGCTGTGAGACTACAAGTCCCAGCACACCTTGTCAACTGGATTTGCTGGGACATGTAGTGCCATCACACCTAGACAGTTTTTTAACTGTATGTGTGCATATATCCCCTCAGTGTCCCTTTCAGCATCCTCCTTTTAATTCCCCCTTAGTGTTCCTGCCCACACCATCCCTGTAACTGCCCCCTCAGTGACTCTACCCATACACTCCTGTAATTTCCTCTGTCCCTGCCCACACCCTTCCCATAATTCCCCCTCCGTATCCCAGCCTGCACCCTCCCCGTAATTACCTCTGTGTCCCTACTTGTACCCTAACCGTAATTCCCCCTCAGTGTCTCTGCCTGCACCCTCCCATTAATTCTCCCTCAGTGTTCTGACCTCGGCCTCCCTGTAACTCCCTCCTCATGTCCCTTCCTGCACACTCCTGTAATTCCCTCAGTGTTCCTTCCCGCATTCTCCCTGTAATTGCCCCTCGGTGTGCTTGACCTCAGCCTCCCTGTAGCCCCTCCCTCTCACTTTCCCTACCCGAAACCTCCCTGTTATTGCCCCTTAGTGTCCCTGACCTCAGCCTCCCTGCTCATTGTCTCTGCCCACACCCTCCCCATAATTCCCCCTCAGTGTCCCTGCCCGCACACACCTGTAATTCTCCCTGACCTCAGCCTCCCTGTAATTCTCCCTCTGTGTCCCTAGGTGTGGGAGGCACCAGTTCCTTACTTTGCCAGGGGTGCTCAGATCCCTAGATACACCCCTGCTGTTGTCTTCATGGCTCACTTGTTCAAAACACAATTGCAGGAGTTTGTAGGCCCACTACCCATGCTATGTAATGGCCTCCCACACATCATAAGACTGTCCTGTAGGCTTAATCTTTGCATTCATACCATGTAAATTAAGCTATTCAGGCAAGGCTTATAAATCCTACAACACATGACTTTCAAAATCCTTAATATTTCATTACAATGACATCAATAATGTCTTTAATGTTTTTGGACCGCTATGATAGTGCTTGAATTAGTTCCTAGCATTGTTAATTCAGAGCACCATATATTTTGGGAGCAGGGCCTTCATACCTCTGTCTGACCCAGTTATCTAAATCGAATGTTTTAATGTAATCTGTTGCAGTACATGTGTATTAAACCGTGTCCCTGCAGCTGCTATGGAACTATATGTAATACCCACCAAGGTAAGTATCATGTGCAATTTCGAATACACTTTTATTTTAAAATACTTTTTGTAAAGACATTAATGACAATATCTAGAGACTGGAATTTTATTCAACTGTAACACTTCAGTGTAACTTCTTCCTTTTACTGTGAAGCTTCGAGTAGTCAAGAGCGAAACAGTATTCGTATTATACTCAACATATGTTGCTTACATAAAAAAAGGTATTACAATGCACAATATTTAGAGAATAACAATGCTACTAAGAGAAAACATAAATTTAGAATAGCATTCACAATAATAATTACCTTTTAATTGGGGCCCCTTTGTAACCTCTGTAATGTTCATATAAAATATATATATATATATATATATATGAAGATTTCCCAAAGGAGCTTGTATTAGTGCTCTGGTATATGACAGTATAAATAGTATCCTTATGTTATTATTCTTAAAAAAGGATTTTATTTCCTTTAAAGATACAATACATAAAATTGTTCAATTACATTCCATGATACTTTATACACGAGATGATTGAAAACAATGTTCCATTCTTAATCATATAGTGGTGCCTCTTGAAGAACGCAATAGTTGTCTCAAAAACCCAACGCGTTTCGTCCAACGGACTTCATCAGGGGCTTTACAATCAAGAGACTTCATTACAGATAATCAGCACATAAACTTCAATAAGTAGACACATTGCCAGAACGGTATTGGATAAAATTTCACCTCATGGATTATCACTTTGCTTATTCAAAAGCTTATAAGACAATTAATTCCCAGGATTGGGCCAGAATTGTTTTTACAAAGAGTCAGTATGAATGACTGTCGCAATGCCTCTCTGTAGTTCACACTGTTCCAATCAGCTGTGTGTATATATATATATATATATATATATATATATATATATATTTTTTTTTTTTTCATAGTTATGGTGAACTTTCTCTAGATAGTTAATCTCCTGAGATTAATCACTGAATCTGGGTATGCTAAAAGTAATAATGGAGAAATCACATAAGAAGAAAGGCACCTTATTCTGTGTAGCCAGAGGGCTTGGTGTTGGAGTTCTGTGAGGAATTGCAGTGATGTTACCTTGCATGCAGCTGCAGTAACGGTGGAGACTGCTATTTTTTTTTCTAATTACTCCCTGGGTAGTCTCCGAGCTCAATGTGTTACTAGCCAGCTGAAGTTTATTACGTGGATCTAAAGAACTGTTCCTTAGTGAAGACTGTCCATAATCTCTGTAACACTGTGATGAACCTAGCTAGGTTAACTGTATCACTTGGTCCAGACTTGGCCCCGGCTCACCTCTCTGCTTTTAAGGGTGAGCTGCTGAATGCGCCTGTATCACTAAGTATCTAAGCCGCTCAATGTGTCTCGGCTACTTTGGCCTGCAGCTACTGGTCCATATCACTGTGTTGGCCGCTAAAATATAACTGTTACAGATGAAATTACTTTCCTTTGACTCTCTAGAAGCGTGTCCGCTGATACTGAGTGTATGTTCGTGGCATGTATAAATAAGTATAGGCACGTATGCAGTCCTCCCTTCAGTCTCCAAACTGCAAGTCTGTAATGCTAAATGATTTAACAGCAGCTGCAGCAAGGAGAGGGTAAACTGCTGACAGAATATTCCCAGCAAGGGTTCCTGGATCTGATAGGTGCAATGCACCCAGTGTTTGCTCACCAGCTTCTGTTCAATGAAGCACCGTCCTCTCTCTCAGGCTGGGAACTGCCCCCATAGAGGATGGGAGCCACATCACCACACTCCCACGTCAGCTGCGATCACTGGAAGCTGTAGATATGCTGTGGGAGGCCCCCACTGCTCTCTGGTTGCCACTTCTCCAACTCCGGTCAAGGGGACAGTGGCCTTTTACAGGCAACCTGCGCAGTACCTCACACCGGTCCAGCCACCGTCCTCTCACTAAGATGTCCGCCTAACCTCCACCAACTGTCACACCTGACATTGGTCATGTGACCACCTCCTGATCTCTTGAGCAGCTGCAGAGACTGTTGGGAATTATCTGCCTGTGAAATGCGTTGTAGTGCACTGCACAGTGTCAGATATAAAGTAGTATCTTGCATAGCAGGGTATTACATATACATCCCAGCATGCCCTGCCTCAGTGATATCAAGCCTTAATAGTAAAATTGTGGCAGGGAATGCTGGGATGTGTAGTTCCACAGCTGCTGGAGGGACACAGGTTCAAGACACATGTAGTATATTAAACATAATAAAGCTACATTAAATTAATTATAATTATGCTTACTTTTGACAACGGCCACCCACTCATACTCCTCCCTCTGGTGGTGGCTGCATTCCTTCTGTGGCTTGAGGGGGGGATGGAGGTTTGATGGGGAAAGGGGCTTGAAAGGGGGTGGGAGGTTGGATTGGGGAAGGAGAATCCGATTCAGAGGGGGAGGGTAAGTCGTGGGTGGGTGAAGCTTGATGGGAGTAATAGGACAGCTGTGTTGGTTGTGGCCTCCCACTCCTCCTTTGTGCTCTGCCTGAGGAGAAAGGAACACCGTTTGAAAAAACATAAGCTTCATAATGCAAATTTAATTCACACAAATTAGCTATAGATTGTAAGCAGGGCCCTCCTACCTCTGACTGTTCATTTTTACCCAGTTTTGTCTTCTAATTGTGTCCAGTTGTAAAGCGCAATTGAATTTGCTGCGTGCTATAAAACTGTTACTAATAGGCTACTCTAGAATGCATAAAATATATATATTTTTTTGTTTAACTATTTAAAAAATATAATTAACCTTATTTTTATGGATAAAAAAACACAATATAATTTAAAAATAAAACATGTACATAAGTTATATTCATTGTTTGTAAATTAGTAAACAGACAACCCCCACACATACTGTATACATGCATACAAACGTCCATGCATACCTACATACATTAACACTATCTACAGGCTAAACAACATACACACTTATGAATTCAAATATCTGTTTAACGGCTAACAACAAACACACTCATGCGCACATGAATCCACTGTAACGCTACAGTATGCATTACTTATGTTGCGGTATTTGGCATAATTGCACCAGCAAACTTGGCTGGCGGCGTAGGTACGACCATCATCGCTCTAAATGGACTATGGATAATGGTTCACCTGACGTGGGGGGGACACAGGGCTAGTCCGCCCCACATGTCGGGGGGCGGACTAGTCCGCCCCACATGTCGGTGCCAGCCCCCCCCTCTCCCCCACAGTAGTGCAAAGGCATCGCACAGCGGCAATGCCTTTGCACTTCAAGAATAGCTCCCGACCAGTGCAGATTTAGCATGCTGGCCTGGAGCTACTCGTCGCTCCCCGGACCGCAGTGGCTGCGTGTGATGTCACGCTGCAGACTGCCCCCCCAACAGACCGGCCACGCCTGCGTTGGCTGGACCGTGCCCACTAAATGGTGGCTTAACACCGCCGTCCAGCCCCCTCTCGCCCAGCGACCACCTCTGCCTCAGAGGCGATTGCTAGGCAATGACGAATGGCATGCGCCGTTCCGACCCGATCACAGCGCTGTGAGAAACTGCAGCGAGCGGGTCGGAATGACCCCCAGTCTGCGTGCAACCTACGTGTGGATATATAAGGGCCTGACTGGCTTATGGGGCAGTCCATTACAGCAGTACGGAGCTGCAGCTCCCTGATTCTAAATGCGGCAGCTCGCTAGGTGCCAATGGCATATTAAGCATATTTGCTAATATTTATACAGTATGCCTGCTCCGCAAAATCAACAAAATAAATAACATGCACCCTTGAGAAGTACACAGAAACACAGGAAAAATATAATGAATACCAAAACACACGGGTAAAAATGTACAAACCAACACACCACTACAACATGCACGCTTACCAGCATAACTAAAAATTTTGGTGTCAACCACACAACAATCTTTATAAACCGCAAATGTACCCTCTAAGAGCAAACAAAAAAACATATATTTTTTGTAAAACATGTTGTGCGACTGCATACCACCATTTACAAAAATGAATAACAAAAAAGTTATCGCAGATGAAAAAAAAAATGTACTGCTTTGCACAATACTGGAAAAACCTTTCACAACACACATACAGACATGTATTACACAGACACACTGTGCAAACACAAACAACCATTACCACACCACATACTTACCAGCGCAAACACAGTTGCAATTTGAAACACCAACACTCTACATAAAACATTACATAACACATATTAGTTAAAGGAAATATGTACTTCTAATACATGTTTAACTTGAAAACATATAAAAACCCACTTACCTTCAACACTAACATCACACGCTCTCCAAGATCAACACTCACAATACACAGATGCATAGAGTCACCTTAAATATGGAAAACATTTTTTATCAATTTTGCCAATTGTGTTTGCATCACCTGTGCAAAATTACATTAAGCATGTATAAAACACCCCCCCAGAACCATACGCAGATGGTACCAGCATCATGGATCCCATTGCTGAGGAAATACAAGCCATCAATGCCCAACTACGTGCAGCGTTCCAATAAAAGAAGGCAAGGCCAAATGGCCCAGCAACTACCAGTATCTGGCTGTGCAGAGGAGGAAGGAGCAGGGCCCAGTAGGTGAGGGTGTTTCTGAAACCAACTCTGATGTGGGCCCAGACAGCTCACCTCCGTGGGAACACACAGAGGAACCCCCCCACCAATCAACTCTCCAGGAGGAGTTCTATTGGCCATCTGAAACCATGGCCAAAGAAATGAGGAGTTTCAGCAACAGATGCTCCTGGGGGTCCATGAGCTCACCTCTACTATCCGTCAAGGCATGCATGAGATAACCCCCATTCTTGGCCCCATTGTCCAAAGCATGCAGGCCATCACAGCATTCCATGGCCAGAGTCAAAGGGAGTCAACAACACCTGCCCCATCCCCAGGGCCGGTTCAAGCCCGCTCGGCGCCCCGGGCAGGAAACGGGGCGTGGCCTAATACAGGGGGCGTGGTCAGTTACGCCCCCTGTACATTACTAGCGCCGCTTGACTGCTGAGCGGTGCGCGATGACGTCATCGCGCACCGCACAGCAAAAGGTCCTCTCCACGAAGGGAAACTAGACGCGTAGCGTCTAGTTTCCCTTCATGGAGAGGACCTTTTGCTGTGCGGTGCGCGATGACGTCATCGCGCACTGCTCAGCAAAGGTGCACTCCACAAAGGGAAACTAGACGCTACGCGTCTAGTTCCCTTCACAGGAGGCGGGGACACAGCGGGCAGCGGAGGCGGACGGGGGACACAGCGGGCAGCAGTGGCGGATCTTGCCACGGTGCGGCGCCCTCCGGATGGCGCCAGCGCCCTCCGGACGGCGGCGCCCCGGGCAAAAGTCCTGCTTGCCCGTGGCAAGATCCGCTACTGCCCATCCCCTAGACCTGCCCAGGAACAACATCTCACTGGACAGGGCTCTCGCACATACACATGCAGATGCCAATCCCCAGAACCACCCCTTCAGCCATTTAAAAAAAGAGGAAGATGGTGATTTTCCTCCCCAGATGCGCTCCATGGTTCCTGGCCACATATTTTTTGAGACATAGTGGATTTGTTCCATGGCGTGCAGAACAAGAATGTCCAACTCCATCCTGCCAAATATTTTTTTTCTCTCTTTACCTGGCTGTAATTGAGTAGACTGTGAACTTGGGTCAGCTTCCTCTTCTGTTTGTGGGCCTGATTGTTGTGTCTGGGTACTGAGTTTAGTAATACAATTTATTCTTATTGCCTTTCACTTTGAACACAAATAGTGTTCATTTTATTGTGATACATGGTAATGCAAAAATATATTTACAAACCATAATGATTTATAATGCTTCTTGTTTAGTGGGGGCCCAAACAAAGCAATCATTTAAGCCACAGTCATGTGGCAGACCCTGTTGCTAAAATGATTGATTGGTTTGTTATAGTGTGCATGTCCTGTTTATACAACAGGGGTGCTGCCCTATATGGGGTGCTGCCCCACTGCCGTTTAAGTCCAGTGGTGCTGTAGCCTTTCTGCTTTGCTGTGTAATTCTCCAGGGGTCCTGCCTATGCTGTATAAGTGCAGAGGTGCTGCTGTAGTTTATCCTAGGTTTAAATTTAAGCCTAGAGCAGAATATGAAACCAGCTTCAACATCACAACCAAATTTGTGAAAACATATATCCGCAAAGGAGAAATGGAAATTGCAATTTTGACGAAGTATTTTCCAATGAGAACACATTTGTGGCCAAAGTCAGTCAGGCTCAGAGGAGACTGAATCATAATCCAGTGCAACTGCTAAAGAAAACTAGATTTTCCATCTGCACCTATGTATATATGTATGCCATATAATTCCAGGGGTGCCCTGTCTGTACCCGCTCATCTACAACTTGTAGTATGCACTGTGTACCCAGCATTAGAGAGAGGTTCTTCTCAATTATTTCATGTAAGTAACTCAAATGAATAGCACCATTAATTTTGATTTATTATTAATGTTCCACAATTTGAGATTATTTACAAAATGCGCATTTGTTGTACAGAGTTCTTTTTCATTTATTTTGTAAATGTTTTCTCCTTAATATTGGACAATGCAAGGGCTGCGTAGTGTTATCGCAAGATTTTGCGGTGTTAAGGGGGATACACACGGAGCGATAATCTAAGCAATCTGACTAAAGTGATGGATAAAGGTGGAGCCATGGATATAGCTTATCTTGACTTTAGTAAGGCTTTTGACACAGTTCCACATCGCAGACTGCTAAATAAACTTGAAAGTTTGGGATTGGATATTAGGATTATTGAATGGATAAGATCTTGGTTGAAGGATAGAAAACAGAGAGTTGTGGTAAATGGAGTGCATTCACAGGAGGGAAATGTTACCAGTGGAGTACCCCAGGGATCTGTACTTGGACCAGTGCTTTTCAATATCTTTATTGGTGACATTGCAAATGGGATTAAAGGGAAAGTATGCCTTTTTGCAGATGACACAAAGGTATGCAACAGGGTAGACACACCAGGTGGGGTAAAACAAATGATTGAGGATCTAGGTAGACTAGAGGAATGGTCAAGAGTCTGGCAATTACAGTTTAATGCCAAAAAATGCAAAATCATGCACTTGGGTCTCAAAAATCCTAAAGCTAAATACAGTATTAATGGCACTATACTGGAAACTACTGAGGAGGAAAGGGATCTAGGAGTCACTATTTCAGATGACTTAAAGGCAGGTAAGCAATGTAACAAGGCAATGAGGAAGGCTAGTCAGATGCTTGGCTGCATTGGGAGAGGAATCAGCAGCAGAAAGAAAGAAGTAATAATGCCACTGTATAGGTCATTGGTACGGCCTCATCTAGAATACTGTATTCAGTTCTGGAGGCCATATCTTCAAAAGGATATTAATACATTAGAAACTGTACAAAGGAGGGCAACTAAAATGGTGCATGGCCTACATCACAAAACATACCCAGAAAGACTAAGAAATCTCAATATGTATAGTTTGGAGCAGAGAAGAGAAAGGGGGGACATGATAGAAACTTTCAAATATATGAAGGGTTTTAACAAAGTCCAGGAGGGAAACATTCTCCAAATGAAGAGAAGCAATAGGACACGAGGACATGCACTGAGACTGGAGGGGGGGAGGTTCAGGGGAAATTTGCGGAAAAATTATTTCACAGAAAGGGTAGTGGACAAGTGGAATAGCCTCCCATCAGAGGTGGTAGAGGCTAAGACAGTAGAGCAATTTAAACATGCATGGGATAGACATAAGGATATCCTTACAAAGAAATAAGGAACAAATAAGGTTAGTGATAAAAAAAAAAATAATATATAAAAAAAAAAAAGGGGCAGACTAGATGGGCCAAGTGGTTCTTATCTGCCGACAAATTCTATGTTTCTATGTTTCTAGATTGCTTAGATTTTTAGCAAGATCGCTCCGTGTGTAGCCCTAACAGCAATCGCGATGCGCAGCCCCGCGCATCGCTATCGCTGCTGCTAGATTGGCCTGCATGCAGGCCAATCTAGCGGGTCGCTCACTTCACCCGCTGGGTGAAGTGAGCGCCCCCCCCGTCTCCCCCCGCACGCTCAGCGCAGATCGCGCTGTGCTGAGCGTCGGGAGAGATGTGTGCTGAGCGGTTCGCTCAGCACACATCTCTCCAGCATCGGGCCGTGAGTACTGGCCTTTAGAAGAACAGATTTTCAGTAATCTTGCATTGCATCAGCTTTCCATTGCACTGCAGCACTAGATGGGCCAGGAGCTCCTGTGTGGCACAAACAGTTACTGAATAAGGCCCATTATGGAGTCTCCTGGTGGCTTACAGCCAGGAAGATGTCTAAAGCATGCTGTTGGCACAGAGGTTAGGATTGCTTCCTCCCACAGTCCTCCTAATAGTATGAAATGAGTTTCGACTGTAGAGTGGAAAGCTCTACTAGGACAGGGGATCAATAACAAAAAAATCACTGCACAGTCCTGCTTAGTACTGTACCGAATCCACCTGAACTCAACTTGGCTTATCCGGGGGCTGCTGTGGGGGCTCACAAGGGCAGGAACATGTGGTGAGCTAAATAGCTCAGGAGGCACTGGCTAGCACCAGAGCCAGATTTACACGCAATATATGAGCCAAAGGGTTCATCTGGGCATTATACACAGGTGCAGCAGTAACTCCTGGAAATTTGGTGAGTTTTGATTAGAGATGTGCAGAAAAGATACTCACCTGCCATAGACTTTTTACTCCAAAGTTTTGACTATAAAAATTATTAGAATAATGCAAATAAGATATTTCAAACAAATTCTTTGTATTTTTCATATACTTTATACAGCGAAAACTCTGGCACAAACGTTAGTATGATAGGAAAGGCTCTTCCTCATGCACCGCTCATCACTGCAGAGGTGCTGCTAAAACATCTAAGGGGCTGCTTTATTTAAACATAAAATATAAACATAAAATATGAATAAAATAAACAGGTATGCTCACATGCATGTAACTGGGAGGTGTGAAAAATGAAAATAAAGCATCTGCCACAAAATATGTAAATAAAAATTCAATAAATAAATGGGAAGAAAAAAAACCCATGAGATTTTCACAAAATAAGTCTCCAGACTCCGTGGAAGGGAAAATATCCAATCTTGATCCTGTGGTATACACCAGTTTATTTGCATTCCATCATTAAATCCGAGATTATCTTAATCCCTGAAAATCGAGAAGAGGGTACAAATTCGGAGGCTTTTACCCCTAGTTTTTCATTTTGTCCAGTAATGTGGTAATTATATATTTGCTTGGTTAAAATCCTTTCTGTTTCACACCAATATTGGAGTGGAGATGAAACGCCTGTGTGTTGTTCCTGATTGCCTGTGCCTCTCTAATTTTTAATCACCTTCTTGACACTGTCCTCTTCCTCTTGCCTATTCTCATAATGTAAAAAAAGTAATCAAATATGGAGGTGGTATGTTTGTAGCTAGCTATGATTCGGAGAACTTGGCAAACTTTTCCAGTGGGACCACCTGTCGCTGAAATGATGGGTTTATTAAACTGTGCATGTTCTGTTTAAATAACATAACATCTTGCACCTCTTTTTTTCTTTGTATTATGTTCCCTTTGGGGCCTAGTTTTTAAAAGGGCCATCCTGTCTGCCACTGCAGTGCCACTCCTAGATGGGCCACGTGTTTGTGCTGCCCACTTGTGCCGTTTAGCTTAATCCAGCTACCTCGGTGCAACCTGATGGCCTAAAAACAATGGCCCTCATTCCGAGTTGTTCGCTCGGTATTTTTCATCGCATCGCAGTGAAAATCCGCTTAGTACGCATGCGCAATGTTCGCACTGCGACTGCGCCAAGTAACTTTACTATGATGAAAGTATTTTTACTCACGGCTTTTTCTTCGCTCCGGCGATCGTAATGTGATTGACAGGAAATGGGTGTTACTGGGCGGAAACACGGCGTTTCAGGGGCGTGTGGCTGAAAACGCTACCGTTTCCGGAAAAAACGCAGGAGTGGCCGGGGAAACGGTGGGAGTGCCTGGGCGAACGCTGGGTGTGTTTGTGACGTCAACCAGGAACGACAAGCACTGAAATGATCGCACAGGCAGAGTAAGTCTGGAGCTACTCAGAAACTGCTAAGTAGTTAGTAATCGCAATATTGCGAATACATCGGTCGCAATTTTAAGAAGCTAAGATTCACTCCCAGTAGGCGGCGGCTTAGCGTGTGTAACTCTGCTAAATTCGCCTTGCGACCGATCAACTCGGAATGAGGGCCAATATTGGCCCTCATTACGAGTTGTTCGCTCGCAAGCTGCTTTTAGCAGCATTGCACATGCTAAGCCGCCGCCTACTGGGAGTGAATCTTAGCATAGTAAAATTGCGAATGAAAGATTAGCAGAATTGCGAATAGACACTTCTTAGCAGTTTCTGAGTAGCTCCACACTTACTCGGCAACTGCGATCAGTTCAGTCAGTTTCGTTCCTGGTTTGATGTCACAAATACTCCCAGCGTTCGCCCAGACACTCCCCCGTTTCTTCAGACACTCCTGCGTTTTTCCCAGAAACGGCAGCGTTTTTTCACACACCCATAAAACGGCCAGTTTCCGCCCAGAAATACCCACTTCCTGTCAATCACATTACGATCACCTGAACGAAGAAAAAACCTCGTAATGCCGTGAGTAAAATTCCTAACTGCATAGCAAATTTACTTGGCGCAGTCGCACTGCGGACATTGCGCATGCGCATTAGCGACTAATCGCTCCATTGCGAGAAAAAAAATAATGAGCGAACAACTCGGAATGATCACCATTGTGAGGTGTTCAGAATAGACTGGAAATGAGTTGAAATTAACGTTATTGAGGTCAATAAAACTGTAGGATTAAAAATACCCCCAAATTCTGTGATTTTAGCTGTTTTTATGTTTGTTTATTTTTAAAATCCAGATCCAAAACCAAAGCCCGAAAGAGTAGTTTTAGCAAAACCAATCCAGATCTAAAACATGAGCGGAGATCTGGATCCAAAACCAAAATGCAAAACCCGAAAAAGTGTCCTCCGCACATCTCTAATTTTTTAAAGCGTTCTTACTTTGCAACATTTTTTCCACACCTGCCTAAAACTTTTGCACAGTACTGTAAATATATAATGTTAGTTATGTAGCACTCAAAGTGTTTTACATTTGCCCTCACAGTACAAAATAAGAACAAGCTTAACAGTAGATATTAGTGAAATATGTGAGTGAGTAAATAGGTAAGTCTTGAGCCTGTTTTTGAAGGCTTCTAGAATGAGGTTTCTCAAACTGTGCATGGAAGAGAATTTTATGTAGATGGAGCTACAAATCTGAAAGCCTGACCCCCAGATGAATTATGGGAGATTCTAGGTCCAGTGGCCGCTGAGGTTTACAGTGTTTCCCAGTCACACTTTGACCTACCTGCGACACAGTCTAAAGCGTTGTCCGCCATTCGCTGGTCCATCTGACATCCCATGCTGTCAGTCACAGCATCTATTTTAGGATAGTTAGGCTCCAGCTCCTTCCCTGCCTGCTAGACTTCAGTCCACTCTGAAGCCTAGCCTGGAGTACTGAATGTTATTTCCTGATCAGCTGACTCTGCAGAGAACTCTCCAACCAGTTAGTGTTTACTAGAGATGAGCGCCGGAAATTTTTCGGGTTTTGGGTTCGGTTCCGCGGCCGTGTTTTGGGTTCGACCGCGTTTTGGCAAAACCTCACCGAATTTTTTTTGTCGGATTCGGGTGTGTTTTGGATTCGGGTGTTTTTTTCAAAAAACCCTAAAAAACAGCTTAAATCATAGAATTTGGGGGTCATTTTGATCCCAAAGTATTATTAACCTCAAAAACCATAATTTCCACTCATTTTCAGTCTATTCTGAATACCTCACACCTCACAATATTATTTTTAGTCCTAAAATTTGCACCGAGGTCGCTGTGTGAGTAAGATAAGCGACCCTAGTGGCCGACACAAACACCGGGCCCATCTAGGAGTGGCACTGCAGTGTCACGCAGGATGTCCCTTCCAAAAAACCCTCCCCAAACAGCACATGACGCAAAGAAAAAAAGAGGAGCAATGAGGTAGCTGTGTGAGTAAGATAAGCGACCCTAGTGGCCGACACAAACACCGGGCCCATCTAGGAGTGGCACTGCAGTGTCACGCAGGATGTCCCTTCCAAAAAACCCTCCCCAAACAGCACAGGACGCAAAGAAAAAAAGAGGCGCAGTGAGGTAGCTGACTGTGTAAGATAAGCGACCCTAGTGGCCGACACAAACACCGGGCCCATCTAGGAGTGGCACTGCAGTGTCACGCAGGATGTCCCTTCCAAAAAACCCTCCCCAAACAGCACATGACGCAAAGAAAAAAAGAGGTGCAATGAGGTAGCTGACTGTGTGAGTAAGATAAGCGACCCTAGTGGCCGACACAAACACCGGGCCCATCTAGGAGTGGCACTGCAGTGTCACGCAGGATGTCCCTTCCAAAAAACCCTCCCCAAACAGCACATGACGCAAAGAAAAATAAAAGAAAAAAGAGGTGCAAGATGGAATTGTCCTTGGGCCCTCCCACCCACCCTTATGTTGTATAAACAAAACAGGACATGCACACTTTAACCAACCCATCATTTCAGTGACAGGGTCTGCCACACGACTGTGACTGATATGACGGGTTGGTTTGGACCCCCCCAAAAAAGAAGCAATTAATCTCTCCTTGCACAAACTGGCTCTACAGAGGCAAGATGTCCACCTCATCATCATCCTCCGATATATCACCGTGTACATCCCCCTCCTCACAGATTATCAATTCGTCCCCACTGGAATCCACCATCTCAGCTCCCTGTGTACTTTGTGGAGGCAATTGCTGCTGGTCAATGTCTCCGCGGAGGAATTGATTATAATTCATTTTAATGAACATCATCTTCTCCACATTTTCTGGATGTAACCTCGTACGCCGATTGCTGACAAGGTGAGCGGCGGCACTAAACACTCTTTCGGAGTACACACTTGTGGGAGGGCAACTTAGGTAGAATAAAGCCAGTTTGTGCAAGGGCCTCCAAATTGCCTCTTTTTCCTGCCAGTATAAGTACGGACTGTGTGACGTGCCTACTTGGATGCGGTCACTCATATAATCCTCCACCATTCTTTCAATGTTGAGAGAATCATATGCAGTGACAGTAGACGACATGTCCATAATCGTTGTCAGGTCCTTCAGTCCGGACCAGATGTCAGCATCAGCAGTCGCTCCAGACTGCCCTGCATCACCGCCAGCGGGTGGGCTCGGAATTCTGAGCCTTTTCATCGCACCCCCAGTTGCGGGAGAATGTGAAGGAGGAGATGTTGACAGGTCGCATTCCGCTTGACTTGACAATTTTGTCACCAGCAGGTCTTTCAACCCCAGCAGACTTGTGTCTGCCGGAAAGAGAGATCCAAGGTAGGCTTTAAATCTAGGATCGAGCACGGTGGCCAAAATGTAGTGCTCTGATTTCAACAGATTGACCACCCGTGAATCCTTGTTAAGCGAATTAAGGGCTCCATCCACAAGTCCCACATGCCTAGCGGAATCGCTCCGTGTTAGCTCCTCCTTCAATGTCTCCAGCTTCTTCTGCAAAAGCCTGATGAGGGGAATGACCTGACTCAGGCTGGCAGTGTCTGAACTGACTTCACGTGTGGCAAGTTCAAAGGGCATCAGAACCTTGCACAACGTTGAAATCATTCTCCACTGCACTTGAGACAGGTGCATTCCACCTCCTATATCGTGCTCAATTGTATAGGCTTGAATGGCCTTTTGCTGCTCCTCCAACCTCTGAAGCATATAGAGGGTTGAATTCCACCTCGTTACCACTTCTTGCTTCAGATGATGGCAGGGCAGGTTCAGTAGTTTTTGGTGGTGCTCCAGTCTTCTGTACGTGGTGCCTGTACGCCGAAAGTGTCCCGCAATTCTTCTTGCCACCGACAGCATCTCTTGCACGGCCCTGTCGTTTTTTTAAAAAATTCTGCACCACCAAATTCAAGGTATGTGCAAAACATGGGACGTGCTGGAATTTGCCCATATTTAATGCACACACAATATTGCTGGCGTTGTCCGATGCCACAAATCCACAGGAGAGTCCAATTGGGGTAAGCCATTCCTCGATGATCTTCCTCAGTTGCCGTAAGAGGTTTTCAGCTGTGTGCGTATTCTGGAAAGCGGTGATACAAAGCGTAGCCTGCCTAGGAAAGAGTTGGCGTTTGCGAGATGCTGCTACTGGTGCCGCCGCTGCTGTTCTTGCGGCGGGAGTCCATACATCTACCCAGTGGGCTGTCACAGTCATATAGTCCTGACCCTGCCCTGCTCCACTTGTCCACATGTCCGTGGTTAAGTGGACATTGGGTACAACTGCATTTTTTAGGACACTGGTGAGTCTTTTTCTGACGTCCGTGTACATTCTCGGTATCGCCTGCCTAGAGAAGTGGAACCTAGATGGTATTTGGTAACGGGGGCACACTGCCTCAATAAATTGTCTAGTTCCCTGTGAACTAACGGCGGATACCGGACGCACGTCTAACACCAACATAGTTGTCAAGGCCTCAGTTATCCGCTTTGCAGCAGGATGACTGCTGTGATATTTCATCTTCCTCGCAAAGGACTGTTGGACAGTCAATTGCTTACTGGAAGTAGTACAAGTAGGCTTACGATTTCCCCTCTGGGATGACCATCGACTCCCAGCAGCAACAACAGCAGCGCCAGCAGCAGTAGGCGTTACACGCAAGGATGCATCGGAGGAATCCCAGGCAGGAGAGGACTCGTCAGAATTGCCAGTGACATGGCCTGCAGGACTATTGGCATTCCTGGGGAAGGAGGAAATTGACACTGAGGGAGTTGGTGGGGTGGTTTGCGTGAGCTTGGTTACAAGAGGAAGGGATTTACTGGTCAGTGGACTGCTTCCGCTGTCGGCCAAAGTTTTTGAACTTGTCACTGACTTATTATGAATGCGCTGCAGGTGACGTATAAGGGAGGATGTTCCGAGGTGGTTAACGTCCTTACCCCTACTTATTACAGCTTGACAAAGGGAACACACGGCTTGACAAATGTTGTCCGCATTTCTGGTGAAATACTTCCACACCGAAGAGCTGATTTTTTTGGTATTTTCACCAGGCATGTCAACGGCCATATTCCTCCCACGGACAACAGGTGTCTCCCCGGGTGCCTGACTTAAACAAACCACCTCACCAACAGAATACTCCTTGTCAATTTCCTCCCCAGCGCCAGCAACACCCATATCCTCCTCATCCTGGTGTACTTCAACACTGACATCTTCAATCTGACTATCAGGAACTGGACTGCGGGTGCTCCTTCCAGCACTTGCAGGGGGCGTGCAAATGGTGGAAGGCGCATGCTCTTCACGTCCAGTGTTGGGAAGGTCAGGCATCGCAACCGACACAATTGGACTCTCCTTGTGGATTTGGGATTTCGAAGAACGCACAGTTCTTTGCTGTGCTTTTGCCAGCTTGAGTCTTTTCATTTTTCTAGCGAGAGGCTGAGTGCTTCCATCCTCATGTGAAGCTGAACCACTAGCCATGAACATAGGCCAGGGCCTCAGCCGTTCCTTGCCACTCCGTGTGGTAAATGGCATATTGGCAAGTTTACGCTTCTCCTCCGACAATTTTATTTTAGGTTTTGGAGTCCTTTTTTTACTGATATTTGGTGTTTTGGATTTGACATGCTCTGTACTGTGACATTGGGCATCGGCCTTGGCAGACGACGTTGCTGGCATTTCATCGTCTCGGCCATGACTAGTGGCAGCAGCTTCAGCACGAGGTGGAAGTGGATCTTGATCTTTCCCTAATTTTGGAACCTCAACATTTTTGTTCTCCATATTTTAATAGGCACAACTAAAAGGCACCTCAGGTAAACAATGGAGATGGATGGATACTAGTATACAATTATGGATGGACTGCCGAGTGCCGACACAGAGGTAGCTACAGCCGTGGACTACCGTACTGTACTGTGTCTGCTGCTAATATAGACTGGTTGATAATGAGATGTAGTATGTATAAAGAAGAAAGAAAAAAAAACCACGGGTAGGTGGTATACAATTATGGATGGACTGCCGAGTGCCGACACAGAGGTAGCTACAGCCGTGGACTACCGTACTGTACTGTGTCTGCTGCTAATATAGACTGGATGATAATGAGATGTAGTATGTATAAAGAAGAAAAAAAAAAACCACGGGTAGGTGGTATACAATTATGGATGGACTGCCGAGTGCCGACACATAGGTAGCTACAGCCATGGACTACCGTACTGTACTGTGTCTGCTGCTAATATAGACTGGATGATAATGAGATGTAGTATGTATAAAGAAGAAAGAAAAAAAACCACGGGTAGGTGGTATACAATTATGGACGGACTTCCGAGTGCCGACACAGAGGTAGCTACAGCCGTGGACTACCGTACTGTACTGTGTCTGCTGCTAATATAGACTGGTTGATAATGAGATGTAGTATGTATAAAGAAGAAAGAAAAAAAAACCACGGGTAGGTGGTATACAATTATGGACGGACTGCCGAGTGCCGACACAGAGGTAGCTACAGCCGTGGACTACCGTACTGTACTGTGTCTGCTGCTAATATAGACTGGTTGATAATGAGATGTAGTATGTATAAAGAAGAAAGAAAAAAAAACCACGGGTAGGTGGTATACAATTATGGATGGACTGCCGAGTGCCGACACAGAGGTAGCTACAGCCGTGGACTACCGTACTGTACTGTGTCTGCTGCTAATATAGACTGGATGATAATGAGATGTAGTATGTATAAAGAAGAAAGAAAAAAAACCACGGGTAGGTGGTATACAATTATGGACGGACTTCCGAGTGCCGACACAGAGGTAGCTACAGCCGTGGACTACCGTACTGTACTGTGTCTGCTGCTAATATAGACTGGTTGATAATGAGATGTAGTATGTATAAAGAAGAAAGAAAAAAAAACCACGGGTAGGTGGTATACAATTATGGACGGACTGCCGAGTGCCGACACAGAGGTAGCTACAGCCGTGGACTACCGTACTGTACTGTGTCTGCTGCTAATATAGACTGGTTGATAATGAGATGTAGTATGTATAAAGAAGAAAGAAAAAAAAACCACGGGTAGGTGGTATACAATTATGGATGGACTGCCGAGTGCCGACACAGAGGTAGCTACAGCCGTGGACTACCGTACTGTACTGTGTCTGCTGCTAATATAGACTGGATGATAATGAGATGTAGTATGTATAAAGAAGAAAAAAAAACCACGGGTAGGTGGTATACAATTATGGATAGACTGCCGAGTGCCGACACAGAGGTAGCTACAGCCGTGGACTACCGTACTGTACTGTGTCTGCTGCTAATATAGACTGGATGATAATGAGATGTAGTATGTATAAAGAAGAAAGAAAAAAAAAAACCACGGGTAGGTGGTATACAATTATGGATGGACTGCCGAGTGCCGACACAGAGGTAGCTACAGCCGTGAACTACCGTACTGTGTCTGCTGCGACTGGATGATAAATAATGATATAAAAAATATATATATATCACTACTGCAGCCGGACAGGTATATATTATATAATGACGGACCTGCTGGACACTGTCTGTCAGCAGAATGAGTTTTTTATAGAATAAAAAAACACCACACAAGTCACACGACGAGTGTTTAACTTTTTCAGGCAATCACAATATAGTATACTATACTGGTGGTCAGTGTGGTCAGGTCACTGGTCAGTCACACTGGCAGTGGCACTCCTGCAGCAAAAGTGTGCACTGTTTAATTTTAATAATATGTATATACTCCTGGCTCCTGCTATAACCAATAACTGCTCCCCAGTCTCCCCCACAATTAAGCTGTGTGAGCACAGTCAGATATTATACATAGATGATGCAGCACACTGGGCTGAGCACAGATATGGTATGTGACTGAGTCACTGTGTATCGTTTTTTTCAGGCAGAGAACGGATTATATTAAATAAAACTGCACTGGTGGTCACTGGTCAGTGGTCAGTCACTAGTAAACTCTGCACTCTCTAGTACTCCTAAGCTCCAGTAAATCAAGTGTCTCTGTCTCAATCTCACTCTCTCTCTTCTAATCTAAATGGAGAGGACGCCAGCCACGTCCTCTCCCTATCAATCTCAATGCACGTGTGAAAATGGCGGCGACGCGCGGCTCCTTATATAGAATCCGAGTCTCGCGAGAATCCGACAGCGTCATGATGACGTTCGGGCGCGCTCGGGTTAACCGAGCAAGGCGGGAAGATCCGAGTCGCTCGGATCCGTGTAAAAAAAGCTGAAGTTCGGGCGGGTTCGGATTCCGAGGAACCGAACCCGCTCATCTCTAGTGTTTACCTGACATGTGATCCCTTCAGCCTATCACCAGAGAGCAAGGAGTATATATATTAGAGATGAGCGCCTGAAATTTTTCGGGTTTTGTGTTTTGGTTTTGGGTTCGGTTCCGCGGCCGTGTTTTGGGTTCGAACGCGTTTTGGCAAAACCTCACCGAATTTTTTTTGTCGGATTCGGGTGTGTTTTGGATTCGGGTGTTTTTTTCAAAAAACACTAAAAAACAGCTTAAATCATAGAATTTGGGGGTCATTTTGATCCCAAAGTATTATTAACCTCAAAAACCATAATTTACACTCATTTTCAGTCTATTCTGAATACCTCACACCTCACAATATTATTTTTAGTCCTAAAATTTGCACCGAGGTCGCTGTGTGAGTAAGATAAGCGACCCTAGTGGCCGACACAAACACCGGGCCCATCTAGGAGTGGCACTGCAGTGTCACGCAGGATGTCCCTTCCAAAAAACCCTCCCCAAACAGCACATGACGCAAAGAAAAAAAGAGGCGCAATGAGGTAGCTGTGTGAGTAAGATTAGCGACCCTAGTGGCCGACACAAACACCGGGCCCATCTAGGAGTGGCACTGCAGTGTCACGCAGGATGGCCCTTCCAAAAAACCCTCCCCAAACAGCACATGACGCAAAGAAAAAAAGAGGCGCAATGAGGTAGCTGTGTGAGTAAGATTAGCGACCCTAGTGGCCGACACAAACACCGGGCCCATCTAGGAGTGGCACTGCAGTGTCACGCAGGATGTCCCTTCCAAAAAACCCTCCCCAAACAGCACATGACGCAAAGAAAAAAAGAGGCGCAATGAGGTAGCTGTGTGAGTAAGATTAGCGACCCTAGTGGCCGACACAAACACCGGGCCCATCTAGGAGTGGCACTGCAGTGTCACGCAGGATGTCCCTTCCAAAAAACCCTCCCCAAACAGCACATGACGCAAAGAAAAAAAGAGGCGCAATGAGGTAGCTGACTGTGTGAGTAAGATTAGCGACCCTAGTGGCCGACACAAACACCGGGCCCATCTAGGAGTGGCACTGCAGTGTCACGCAGGATGTCCCTTCCAAAAAACCCTCCCCAATCAGCACATGATGCAAAGAAAAAGAAAAGAAAAAAGAGGTGCAAGATGGAATTGTCCTTGGGCCCTCCCACCCACCCTTATGTTGTATAAACAAAACAGGACATGCACACTTTAACCAACCCATCATTTCAGTGACAGGGTCTGCCACACGACTGTGACTGATATGACGGGTTGGTTTGGACCCCCCCCAAAAAAGAAGCAATTAATCTCTCCTTGCACAAACTGGCTCTACAGAGGCAAGATGTCCACCTCATCTTCACCCTCCGATATATCACCGTGTACATCCCCCTCCTCACAGATTATCAATTCGTCCCCACTGGAATCCACCATCTCAGCTCCCTGTGTACTTTGTGGAGGCAATTGCTGCTGGTCAATGTCTCCGCGGAGGAATTGATTATAATTCATTTTAATGAACATCATCTTCTCCACATTTTCTGGATGTAACCTCGTACGCCGATTGCTGACAAGGTGAGCGGCGGCACTAAACACTCTTTCGGAGTACACACTTGTGGGAGGGCAACTTAGGTAGAATAAAGCCAGTTTGTGCAAGGGCCTCCAAATTGCCTCTTTTTCCTGCCAGTATAAGTACGGACTGTGTGACGTGCCTACTTGGATGCGGTCACTCATATAATCCTCCACCATTCTATCAATGTTAAGAGAATCATATGCAGTGACAGTAGACGACATGTCCGTAATCGTTGTCAGGTCCTTCAGTCCGGACCAGATGTCAGCATCAGCAGTCGCTCCAGACTGCCCTGCATCACCGCCAGCGGGTGGGCTCGGAATTCTGAGCCTTTTCCTCGCACCCCCAGTTGCGGGAGAATGTGAAGGAGGAGATGTTGACAGGTCGCGTTCCGCTTGACTTGACAATTTTGTCACCAGCAGGTCTTTCAACCCCAGCAGACTTGTGTCTGCCGGAAAGAGAGATCCAAGGTATGCTTTAAATCTAGGATCGAGCACGGTGGCCAAAATGTAGTGCTCTGATTTCAACAGATTGACCACCCGTGAATCCTTGTTAAGCGAATTAAGGGCTGCATCCACAAGTCCCACATGCCTAGTGGAATCGCTCCCTTTTAGCTCCTTCTTCAATGCCTCCAGCTTCTTCTGCAAAAGCCTGATGAGGGGAATGACCTGACTCAGGCTGGCAGTGTCTGAACTGACTTCACGTGTGGCAAGTTCAAAGGGCATCAGAACCTTGCACAACGTTGAAATCATTCTCCACTGCACTTGAGACAGGTGCATTCCACCTCCTATATCGTGCTCAATTGTATAGGCTTGAATGGCCTTTTGCTGCTCCTCCAACCTCTGAAGCATATAGAGGGTTGAATTCCACCTTGTTACCACTTCTTGCTTCAGATGATGGCAGGGCAGGTTCAGTAGTTTTTGGTGGTGCTCCAGTCTTCTGTACGTGGTGCCTGTACGCCGAAAGTGTCCCGCAATTCTTCTGGCCACCGACAGCATCTCTTGCACGGCCCTGTCGTTTTTTTAAAAATTCTGCACCACCAAATTCAAGGTATGTGCAAAACATGGGACGTGCTGGAATTTGCCCATATTTAATGCACACACAATATTGCTGGCGTTGTCCGATGCCACAAATCCACAGGAGAGTCCAATTGGGGTAAGCCATTCCGCGATGATCTTCCTCAGTTGCCGTAAGAGGTTTTCAGCTGTGTGCGTATTCTGGAAAGCGGTGATACAAAGCGTAGCCTGCCTAGGAAAGAGTTGGCGTTTGCGAGATGCTGCTACTGGTGCCGCCGCTGCTGTTCTTGCGGCGGGAGTCCATACATCTACCCAGTGGGCTGTCACAGTCATATAGTCCTGACCCTGCCCTGCTCCACTTGTCCACATGTCCGTGGTTAAGTGGACATTGGGTACAACTGCATTTTTTAGGACACTGGTGAGTCTTTTTCTGACGTCCGTGTACATTCTCGGTATCGCCTGCCTAGAGAAGTGGAACCTAGATGGTATTTGGTAACGGGGGCACACTGCCTCAATAAATTGTCTAGTTCCCTGTGAACTAACGGCGGATACCGGACGCACGTCTAACACCAACATAGTTGTCAAGGCCTCAGTTATCCGCTTTGCAGTAGGATGACTGCTGTGATATTTCATCTTCCTCGCAAAGGACTGTTGAACAGTCAATTGCTTACTGGAAGTAGTACAAGTGGGCTTACGACTTCCCCTCTGGGATGACCATCGACTCCCAGCGGCAACAACAGCAGCGCCAGCAGCAGTAGGCGATACACGCAAGGATGCATCGGAGGAATCCCAGGCAGGAGAGGACTCGTCAGAATTGCCAGTGACATGGCCTGCAGGACTATTGGCATTCCTGGGGAAGGAGGAAATTGACACTGAGGGAGTTGGTGGGGTGGTTTGCGTGAGCTTGGTTACAAGAGGAAGGGATTTACTGGTCAGTGGACTGCTTCCGCTGTCACCCAAAGTTTTTGAACTTGTCACTGACTTATTATGAATGCGCTGCAGGTGACGTATAAGGGAGGATGTTCCGAGGTGGTTAACGTCCTTACCCCTACTTATTACAGCTTGACAAAGGGAACACACGGCTTGACACCTGTTGTCCGCATTTCTGGTGAAATACCTCCACACCGAAGAGCTGATTTTTTTGGTATTTTCACCTGGCATGTCAACGGCCATATTCCTCCCACGGACAACAGGTGTCTCCCCGGGTGCCTGACTTAAACAAACCACCTCACCATCAGAATCCTCCTGGTCAATTTCCTCCCCAGCGCCAGCAACACCCATATCCTCCTCATCCTGGTGTACTTCAACACTGACATTTTCAATCTGACTATCAGGAACTGGACTGCGGGTGCTCCTTCCAGCACTTGCAGGGGGCGTGCAAATGGTGGAAGGCGCATGCTCTTCACGTCCAGTGTTGGGAAGGTCAGGCATCGCAACCGACACAATTGGACTCTCCTTGTGGATTTGGGATTTCGAAGAATGCACAGTTCTTTGCTGTGCTGCTTTTGCCAGCTTGAGTCTTTTCATTTTTCTAGCGAGAGGCTGAGTGCTTCCATCCTCATGTGAAGCTGAACCACTAGCCATGAACATAGGCCAGGGCCTCAGCCGTTCCTTGCCACTCCGTGTGGTAAATGGCATATTGGCAAGTTTACGCTTCTCCTCCGACAATTTTATTTTAGGTTTTGGAGTCCTTTTTTTTCTGATATTTGGTGTTTTGGATTTGACATGCTCTGTACTATGACATTGGGCATCGGCCTTGGCAGACGACGTTGCTGGCATTTCATCGTCTCGGCCATGACTAGTGGCAGCAGCTTCAGCACGAGGTGGAAGTGGATCTTGATCTTTCCCTAATTTTGGAACCTCAACATTTTTGTTCTCCATATTTTAATAGGCACAACTAAAAGGCACCTCAGGTAAACAATGGAGATGGATACTAGTATACAATTATGGACTGCCTGCCGACTGCAGACACAGAGGTAGCCACAGCCGTGAACTACCGTACTGTACTGTGTCTGCAGCTAATATAGACTGGTTGATAAAGAGAAGATGTCTATGTAACTATGTATGTATAAAGAAGACTGAAAAAAATCCACGGTTAGGTGGTATACAATTATGGACGGACTGCCTGCCGAGTGCAGACACAGAGGTAGCCACAGCCGTGAACTACCGTACTGTACTGTGTCTGCAGCTAATATAGACTGGTTGATAAAGAGAAGATGTCTATGTAACTATGTATGTATAAAGAAGAATGAAAAAAAACCACGGTTAGGTGGTATACAATTATGGACGGACTGCCTGCCGAGTGCAGACACAGAGGTAGCCACAGCCGTGAACTACCGTACTGTACTGTGTCTGCAGCTAATATAGACTGGTTGATAAAGAGAAGATGTCTATGTAACTATGTATGTATAAAGAAGAATGAAAAAAATCCACGGTTAGGTGGTATTACAATTATGGACGGACTGCCTGCCGAGTGCAGAGACACAGAGGTAGCCACAGCCGTGAACTACCGTACTGTGTCTGCTGCGACTGGATGATAAATGATATAAAAAATATATATATATCACTACTGCAGCCGGACAGGTATATATTATATATTATATAATGACGGACCTGCTGGACACTGTCTGTCAGCAGAATGAGTTTTATTTTTATAGAATAAAAAAAAAAAAAACACACAAGTGAAGTCACACGACGAGTGTTTAACTTTTTCAGGCAATCACAATATAAGTATACTACTAACTATACTGGTGGTCAGTGTGGTCAGGTCACTGGTCAGTCACACTGGCAGTGGCACTCCTGCAGCAAAAGTGTGCACTGTTTAATTTTAATATAATATGTACTCCTGGCTCCTGCTATAACCTATAACTGGCACTGCAGTAGTGCTCCCCAGTCTCCCCCACAATTATAAGCTGTGTGAGCTGAGCAGTCAGACAGATATATAATATATATAGATGATGCAGCACACTGGCCTGAGCCTGAGCAGTGCACACAGATATGGTATGTGACTGACTGAGTCACTGTGTGTATCGCTTTTTTCAGGCAGAGAACGGATATATTAAATAAACTGCACTGTGTGTCTGGTGGTCACTCACTATATAATATATTATGTACTCCTGGCTCCTGCTATAACCTATAACTGGCACTGCAGTAGTGCTCCCCAGTCTCCCCCACAATTATAAGCTGTGTGAGCTGAGCAGTCAGACAGATATATAATATATATAGATGATGCAGCACACTGGCCTGAGCCTGAGCAGTGCACACAGATATGGTATGTGACTGACTGAGTCACTGTGTGTATCGCTTTTTTCAGGCAGAGAACGGATATATTAAATAAACTGCACTGTGTGTCTGGTGGTCACTCACTATATAATATATTATGTACTCCTGGCTCCTGCTATAACCTATAACTGGCACTGCAGTAGTGCTCCCCAGTCTCCCCCACAATTATAAGCTGTGTGAGCTGAGCAGTCAGACAGATATATATAATATTATATATAGATAATAGATGATGCAGCACACTGGCCTGAGCCTGAGCAGTGCACACAGATATGGTATGTGACTGACTGAGTCACTGTGTGTATCGCTTTTTTCAGGCAGAGAACGGATATATTAAATAAACTGCACTGTGTGTCTGGTGGTCACTCACTATATAATATATTATGTACTCCTGGCTCCTGCTATAACCTATAACTGGCACTGCAGTAGTGCTCCCCAGTCTCCCCCACAATTATAAGCTGTGTGAGCTGAGCAGTCAGACAGATATATAATATATATAGATGATGCAGCACACTGGCCTGAGCCTGAGCAGTGCACACAGATATGGTATGTGACTGACTGAGTCACTGTGTGTATCGCTTTTTTCAGGCAGAGAACGGATATATTAAATAAACTGCACTGTGTGTCTGGTGGTCACTCACTATATAATATATTATGTACTCCTGGCTCCTGCTATAACCTATAACTGGCACTGCAGTAGTGCTCCCCAGTCTCCCCCACAATTATAAGCTGTGTGAGCTGAGCAGTCAGACAGATATATATAATATTATATATAGATAATAGATGATGCAGCACACTGGCCTGAGCCTGAGCAGTGCACACAGATATGGTATGTGACTGAGTCACTGTGTGCTGTGTATCGCTTTTTTCAGGCAGAGAACGGATTATAAAGTAAACTGCACTGTCCTCACTAGTAAACTCTCTCCACTCAGTCTCTACACTTCTACAGTAACAGTACTCCTCCTAGTCAGCTCCAGTAAATCTCTCTCAGTCTCTTATAATCTAAATGGAGAGGACGCCAGCCACGTCCTCTCCCTATCAATCTCAATGCACGTGTGAAAATGGCGGCGACGCGCGGCTCCTTATATAGAATCCGAGTCTCGCGATAGAATCCGAGCCTCGCGAGAATCCGACAGCGTCATGATGACGTTCGGGCGCGCTCGGGTTAACCGAGCAAGGCGGGAAGATCCGAGTCGCTCGGACCCGTGAAAAAAAACATGAAGTTCTGGCGGGTTCGGATTCAGAGAAACCGAACCCGCTCATCTCTAATATATATTCCAGTTCCAAGCACTGAGAAGCTATCAGTGTTTTGTTGTCCTCAAGCCTGTAGAGAGCTCCTGCAATCTCCTGCTTAGAGAGACAGTGCATTACCAACTTCAGCACTTCCTGACTCCTATCTCCAGGATATCTGCAAACCTGCACTGCTGGTGATATCATCTCCAGGATATCTCATCTCCAGTATATTTGCAAACCTGCACTGCTGGTTATCTCATCTCCAGGGTATCTGCAAGCCTGCACCGCTGGATATCTCATCTCCAGCATATCTGCAAACCTGCACCGCTAGTCAATACAATCTCCAGTATATCTGCAAGCCTGTATCACTGAGTTATCCTATCCAGCTATCCTGTACTGTTGGTTAAATCCCAGGTTCCAGCTATCCTGTACTGCTGGTTTAGTCCCAGCTTCCAGCTATCCTGTACTGCTGGTTCAATCCCAGCTTCCAGCTATCCAGCTATCCTGAACTGCTGGTTCAATCCTAGCTTCCATATATCAATTTCTACCACAAGTCTCACTCAACTATCTTTGCACTGGTATCCCCAGTGTTCTAGTTTCCCATAGTTGTATAAACACCTTGGGCCAGCCATAGACTTTAGCCAAACCTGCCACGCCTGTATGAGCACACTATTCCTTCCTCGGGTCTCCAGCTAACTAGCTACTAGACCTCGTCCGGTTCCACAAGTACCAACAACCATGACAGTAAGCACTGACCAAATTGATCTGGCAGGCAGCGATGGTTTAAGTGCCGATGTGCTGCAAGCTATAGTGGCACACCTGTAGGTTCTGGAAACAATGCAATGACAGATGGTGAAAGGCTTACAGGACCTCGCTGCACTGCATGATTGGTTTCAAACATCTTTGGCTACACCCTCATCGCAATCTACTGCCTGTGCATTATACCAAGGTTCTACTGAATCTTCCAAGGCCATCTGCCTCCCTACGCCAGAGAAATTCAATGGAAATCCAAAGCTCTATAGGGGATTTCTAAATCTCTGTGATGTGCATTTCACACTTCTTCCTGAAAATGTTCCCTCCTTCAAGTCTAAGGTGGCATTCATCGTTACCTACTCAAGGGCCTTTCAGGACAGGAGGGAATCTCCTTTGTGGGAGAGATCCGATCCCATTCTCAGTGACTACTCAAGGTTTCTACAGTCTTTTCGTGGAATCTTTGATGAGCCTGGATGCTCAACGTCCACTTCCATTGATGTCATGAAAATCTTCCAAGGCTCTAGGACAGTCAGACAGTACATAATTGACTTTCAAACTCTGGCATCTGAATTCCAATGGAATGAGGAAGCATTGACCATGGCTTTCTGGCATGGCCTCTCTGAAAAAGACTCAAAGATGAGCTAGCTTCTAGAGATATGCCTTCTATTCTCAAAGATCTTATGTCTTTATGTAATAAAACTGATCTTCACCTGAGAGAAAGGATTCATGAAAAATGTTGTCGTGACCGAGTTAAGCCGCGTCCACCTCCTCGCCTTCCTTCTCCTTCTTCAGATGTTGAGCCTATGCAGATAAATCACTCTAAGTTGTCTGCAAAAGAGAAACAATGTAGTCATCAGATGAATGTCTGTATGTGCTGTGAAGAAAGTGACCACCAACTGACAACCTGTTCCAAGCGTCCGAAGAATGGGCGTTCCTAGTCTCCGGAGTAGGGTTGAAGCTAGAAAGCGTAAAAAACTCTCCAAGCAAGAAGGATTCCATTTTCTCTATTTCTGTGCAGCTTCCCACTGGTTCTGAAACTTTTCCTGTGCTACTAGATTCTGGCGCTGCAGAAAATGTAATTTCGGCTGACCTGTTGTGTAAATATCAGATACCTACTAGGAAGCTACTGTATCTTAAGCCATCACTCTCATGGCAGTAGATGGTAGTCCTATACCCCATGGGACTATTCTCCAAGAGACTTGAAATTTAACCGTCCAGGTGTGGGTGTTACATTCTGAGGCTTTCTCATTTTTAGTTATCACCAGAAAAACTCATCCTCTTGTTCTTGGACTTCCTTGGCTCCAGCAGCATAATCCTCAATTGGACTGAACTTTGTCAAGGTCATTCCAACTCATCAGGTGGAGGTTCCTATTCCTTATAATCTCCCTTAGAAATACCACCGGTTTGCTGATGTCTTTAGTAAGGGAGTAGAAGACAAATTACCACCGCATAGAAAATAGTACTCCCGTTGAACTTATACCTGGCAAACCTCCACCCAGAAGAAGAACTTATCCTTTGTCCATTCCCGAAACAGCTGCCATGTCCGAGTATATCAAGGAGAACCTTGAGAAAGGCTTCATATGTCCCTCATCTTCACCTGCAGGAGCAGGTTTCTTCTTTGTCAAAAAGAAGGCTGGAGGACTCTGCCTCTGTATCAATTAAAGGGTTTAAATTACATTACAGTCAAGAACCGCTACCCTTAATTACTGAATTTTTCGATCGGGTTAAAGGAGCTACAATTTTTTCAAAACTGGATCTAAGAGGGGCATATAATTGAATTTGTATACATGCCGGCGACGAATGGAAGACCGCATTTAACACTCGTGATGGGCATTATGAGTATTTGGTAAGTCCATTCGGTCTCAGTAATGCACCAGCCTAAAGTAGGGGGTACTGTCACAAAACGGAGGTTTACAGTGCTTCCCTGTTGCACTTTGACCTACCTGCTACGCAAACCAAAACGCTGTCTGCCATTCACATCCAGCGCTGTCAGTTACAGCATCCAATTCAGGATAGATAGGCTTCAGCTCCTTCCCAGCCTGCTAGGCTTCAGTCCACTCTGAAGCCTAGCCTGGAGTACTGCATGTTAATTCCTGATCAGCTGACTCTGCAGAGAACTCTCCAACCAGGTAGTGTTTTCCTGACATGTGATCCCGTCAGCCTATCACCAGAGAGCAAGGGGTATATATTCCAGCTCCAAGCACTGAGAAGCTGTCAGTGCTTTGTTGTCCTCAAGCTTGTAGAGAGCTCCTGCAATCTCCTGCTTAGAGAGACAGTGCATTACCAACCTCAGCACTTCCTGACTCCTATCTCCAGGATATCTGCTAAACTGCATCGCTGGTGATCTCATCTTCAGGATATCTGCAAACCTGCACCGCTGGTGATCTAATCTCCAGGATATCTGCAAACCTGCATTGCTAGATTTCTCATCTCCAGGATATCTGCAAGCCTGCACCGCTGGTTATCCTATCTCCAGTATACCTGCAAACCTGCACCGCTGGTCAATACAGTCTCCAGTATATCTTCAAGCCTGTATCCCATCCTGCTATCCTGAACTGCTGGTTCAATCCTAGCTTCCAGCTATCAATTGTATATAGTTGTACAAATACCTGTGGCCAGCCATAGACTTTAGCTGAACCTACCATACCTGTATGAGCAGGTCATATATCAAGCCCACACTATTCCATCCTCGGGTCTCCAGCCAATTTACTACTAGACCTAATCTGGTTCCACAAGTACCAACAACCGTGACACCGTCATACTGTATATATTTTGTCTTGCGGATACCCGGCACTCTCGCTGTGATGTGATAATGCCCTGGTGCCATGATTCTCAGTATTGTAGCTTTCCCAAACAGGTGTACGTACAGTATGTCGCAAGAAATGGTGATGTTTTAAAATACAGTGTGAGAAAAGTGAAAGATAAAGGTGTATTAAAGGTGTATTAGATTCTTATAAAAGACCTCTGGCTGTTGCTTTTTCTCACTGTCTAGATATTAGTTATTTATTAGTATATATGGGCTAACTATCCTTGTCAGAAATGTATATAACATGTTTTGTAATGCACAGTGGTGTAACTAGAATTTTTTCTCTCCCAAGCCCAAAAATTCTCCGACGCCCCCCCCCCCCCCCCATAACTGGCAATAGTTGTGAATAAGGGGTGTGGCTTTGTTTAAATAGGCGTGACTTCACATAAAGGGGCGTGTCATTGCAGGAAAAGACTACCTTATACCCCAGTTTTACAACCTGCACGCCCAGACGTTGTCCACCACAGGAAAGAAAACACACACCGCAATGTCCGTGATACATTATGCCACACACTGCAATGACCCTGAGACATTATACCACATACCACAATGCCCGTGATATAGTACGCCACACACCGTAATGCCTGGCTGTGACACATTATGACACACACCGCAATGTGCGTGATACATTATGCCACACACCGCAATGCCCATTACACATTAAGTCCTACAGTAAGGTTTCTAATTACTTTTAAATTACCTGCTCGTTGCCAGGGGTTTCATGCTCTTGGTTCCATGCACGGTGCCAGGGGTTTTCATGCTCAGGGTGTCATGCTCGTTGCCAGGGGTTTCATGCTCTTGGTTCCATGCACAGTGCCAGGGGTTTTCATGCTCAGGGTGTCATGCTCGTTGCCAGGGGTTTCATGCACTGGGTGTGATGCTCATTGCCAGGGGTTTCATGCACTGGGTGTCATGCTCGTTTCTAGGGGGTAATGCTTGTTGCTAGGGCAGTGCTCCCAGTGCCACATATGCCCTCAGTGCCAGATATTCCCCCACAGTGCCAGGTACACACATGCCCCCAATGCCAAACATGCCCCCCCAAGTGCCAGGTACACATATACCCCCCAGTGTCACATATGTCCCTTCAGTGCCACATATGCCCCCCCCCAAGTACCAAATATGCTCCCCCCTTCCCCCCAGTGCCACGTATGCTCCCCCAGTGCCAGGTACAGCTCCCCCTGCTCCCTGCTCTTTTGTGAAGGAGGAACACAGAGGGCACAGCGTGCGCCTCTCCTGTGTCCCTCCTGCGTCTCCGGCATGTTTGTTAAATGAAGTGCCGGTTCGTGAGCCAATCAGAGCTCATGACCAGGCATTTAATTCAATAGACACGCCGGAGACACAGGAGGGACACAGGAGAGGCGCGCGCTGTGCCCTCCGTGTCCCTCCTTACAGCAGCGGCTACGGAAAGAAGGGAGACAGCAGATTGACATGCGGACGGCTCATCCGCTTGTCAATCTGCTCTGCGCTAAATTAGTGGCGGCGCCCCCCGCAGCCCTGCACCTCCAAGCCACCGCGAGGGCTGCGGGGACAGTAGTAATGCCACTGGTAATGCAGAGCGTTAGCAATCAGTCCTCTTATCAGAGCTTTCTCATTGCTTTAAGTGTATCTTTTATTTGGTGAGATCAGATATTTCACTTCCACAAGTAATGCGTATCTCCTCATTATACAATGTCACAAGTATTTATCACTGTATTGGCATTCAGCTGTTCCCTCTGCCATAATTATAGAGGTTGAATCCTACTATGCAGCATTGTTATTAATCAATTAATCTAATAATTCCCTTAATGAGTGATAGTAAATATTATAGTGATCTTTTAAGGGATGAGCAAAGGTGGTCTTCAAATTGCTCATCCACTCATACTGCTAATTTTCCACGTATTATTATTAACAGTTTCTTATATAGCGCAGCATATTCCGTTGCGCTTTACAATTAGAACAATAGTAATAGAAATAGTAGTAGTAATAGAAGAAAACTGGTCAAAAACAGACATAGAGGTAGGAAGGCCCTGCTTGCATGCTCACAATCTATAGTTATTGGATTCCTTTTAGTGATAGATACATCAGAGCCGTAAGTAGACTTTTTGGTGCCCTGTGCCAGAAAGAGAATTGGTGCCTCCCCCTCCCCCCCATATTTCCAATAGGGACATAAGGCACATGTCTCTCAGGGAAAGGCATACTTGCCTACTTTTGAAAACTGCTTTCAGGGAGATTGCAGGTGTTAGCAGAATACGCCGCACAAATCGTGTCATTGAGAAGGCGTGTCATGTTTCACCCAAGGGGCGTGTCTAGCTCCACCTATGGGCGTGTCTGTTGCCACTCAGTGGTGTGTCCTGAGCGGTAGGTGAAAACTATAGTATAAAGAGCAACATACCACCAGAGCAGGTTTATGTTATGTATTAAATGCTGTCTCTGGTGGGTGGAGAAGCCGAGTTTTCCTGCTTCTGCCAGGACACCTGGCTGCCAATCATTATGATGGATAGGGCTTACAGGCACATTCTGTGTGAGATAAAATTACAGTATGGGGATGAAAGTTTCTAACTGTGAAGATTCTTGGGTAAACCATAACAGTTTAGTTTTCTCATTTATTGGGTGGGATGTACTAACGGGAAAATGTGGTAAAAACCCCTTTACAGGTTTTTACAGCATTTCTTGTATGTCCTACGACCCAGACGCCGGGTTTCCGACGCGGAGGGTAACATCAGCTATACCTGGCATTATCCTATAGAAGCCTATGGGCTTCTTTCCACATCAGTGCTGTCAGAGGGAGAAGATCAGATCCCTCCCAGCATCCCCCACGGCCGTTACGTCACTCTATGCAAGAGCAGATGGAGTCCCGGGTCATAATCCCATAAGTCCAGGGACCGGCAGGAGAGCTGCACTTTGTGTTACTAATCACGTATGTTAGTACATATGCGATTAATAACACCGTGGTAAGTGGCGGGATGTACCGCATATGATTGGTACATTCCGCCCACTGCCTCTTCCTGTGCTGTGATTGCCAGTGCCAACCTCCTCCCAGGGCTCTTGTTTCCTATGCAGAGGGCCTCATTAGCTATACCGCGGCAGGTTAAATAGTTCTGCTGGCTACGTTTAACCTTAGTAGTCCTGGAAGTAATGGCTTTTAACAAATAAAGGCGAGAGTTGCCATAGTAAAAAAATAAAAACTTTGTGTCCATGATTTACGGGATTGGAGAGTGTTGTGTTATTTCCCACTGGATATGTGACAAGAGCAGGTCTGCCTGTCCCTTTAAAGTTTAACTGCCTGTCCCTTTTAAAGTTTTTTTAAATATAAAATTTGAGGGTTCACATTAGTACATTGCATCAAATTGCATCCAATTAGTAGGATATACAATTAGTAGAACACATTATACACATTACACCAGGCAGAGAACAGTATACACATTACGCCAGGTAGAGCACATTGTACACACTACGCCAGGTAGAGCACGTTGTAAACACTACGCCAGGCAGAGCACGTTGTACACACTACGCCAGGCATAGCACGTTGTACACACTACGCCAGGCAGAGCACGTTGTACACGCTACGCCAGGTAGAGCACGTTGTACACACTACGCCAGGCAGAGCATGTTGTACACACTACGCCAGGCAGAGCACGTTGTACACACTACGCCAGGCAGAGCTTGTTGTACACACTACGCCATGCAGAGCACGTTGTACACACTACGCCAGGCAGAGCACGTTGTACACACTACGCCAGGCAGAGCACATTGTACACACTACGCCAGGCAGAGCACGTTGTACACACTACGCCAGGTAGAGCACGTTGTACACACTACGCCATCCAGAGCACAGTATATACATTATGCAAGGTAGAGTCCCGCAGTACAGGATGAGGGGAGGGCAGAGCACACATTTCCCGATGCCCTTACTGCTGCTTTGCTCAGATGGCGCCTGCCCACTCCTTTGCGGCGTCCCCTAATAACTCCGCAGGGTACTAAGGTGACATCAGGACACAGAAGCGTAATTTTGCAAAACGCCGCCCAGCAAACGGAGTACTATGGATGGGACTCGGACATGGATGTTATCTGTGCAGGGTGTGCCAGTAGAAATGGCCCTGCAGCCATCACTCTGTTCCTGGACACATTTTCATACAGGACCTTGCCCCTCTCTCCAGATTACTGGGAAACCCTGCTGTCACACATAATTACCAGCTTTTGAGTAGTGTTCCAGCCAGACACCTAAGCAGAGGAGTCACCTCCGTGACACACAGTGCAGAAGCAGCTATTCCTGCAAAAGGGGGCGTGGCCGTGTTGTGAGGGGGCGTGGCTTTGCAACCCGACCCTGTTTACAGTTACACCAGGTCCCGGAGATGCGGGCTGGTACACCAGCTGACACTTCTCAATCCTCCTTTATACCTGACGTCACCTGCTAGTGAGGGGCTGCCAGCCAGTGAGACAGAGAAGGAGGAGGAGAGCTATTTCAGCAGCAGAGAACATGTACCACGGGAGAACATTGGCAGAGGCAGCAGGTAACCAGCCTCCCTGTGCATAGGCAGTCCGGAAATGGGGGCCGGAGAGTGTAGTGGAAATCCGGGAGCTGCAGATCTATTTGCGGGGCAGCGGGGGACTTAGGCAAAAAACGGGAGCCTCCCGCTAAATGCGGGAGGGTAGGCAAGTCTGGGGAAGGGCTTAACAAAATGAAACCCAGAGAAAGCCCATGCTATGATGCCCCATTCCAAATATATATATATATATATATATATATACATTGTATATATATATCTCCTATATAATAGCCCAGCTCTATGACTTTGTGCCTGTGTGTATAACGCTGGCTAGGAGCTCTCATTGGGTTAGCAGCAGGTCTATCACACCCAGCCCACAGCTGACTGGGCGAGAAACTCCCTCCCACACAGGTTACATCTAATGGGAGGCTCTGCCCTTTGCCTGCTGTGTTTTCACAGGGCAGGATTAGCAATGGTACTGATGGAGCTGCAGCTCCAGCCCCACACCCCAAAATAGGCCCACTGCATCTGCAGCAACATACCCTCCAACAATTTACACATAAAAATGTATATAAATTCGAAAAGGGGACATGGCCACGGGTAAAGCCACGTGCCCACGCCCCCTTTCCTATACTTTCAATGGAAGCTTGGAGAGACAGAAATCGGTACAGACCATAAAAAAAGGGACTATACCTGCTAAAAAGGTGCAGCTGGAGGGTATGCCACTGCATCTGCAGCAAGTCTCTGGGGGAAAAAACAAATCCTTTTACTACAGCATCCTATGTTCTGCTGCCAGTCTGCCTGCCCCCTCCGGCATCAACACTCCCCACTACCTAGCCACAGTGCAGGTGGAACAAAAGCTGCTGCAGCCACCTGCATAGATGTGTATGAAAGCGGCGCAGCGGAAGTCTTTCATAGCCCTCCCTGCGTCGCATACTCTCTGAGCCCCGGAGCCTCCTCTGCGCGTGATGTCACAGAAGTGCCTCGCAGCCACAGTCGCGCCCAGATCCCCAGAGGCCCTGACTCCGCAGCACAGCACCTGGGCTGCCGGCCTAGAAGCCCCGAGATGGCTAATGTAACGGATAGAGTGGGTGATATCATGGAGGGTAACGTCTGGACGCTGAATCAATGTAAAATGTGACAGTGCTGTGCAGTGCAGTGCAGTGGGTGTGCAGTCTGGGACAGTGCTAGGGTGTTCGGCGTCCCCCTGCAAACTATAAATTTGCACCCTCGCATACTTTACAAGGGTACACCGCACATAATACCCCCCATAGTAGAGACGCTTACAGATGTAACGCCTCCCTGTACCAGTGACGCTTACACATGTAACGCCCCCCTGTACCAGTGACGCTTACACATGTAACGACCCCCTGTACCAGTGACGCTTACACATGTAACGACCCCCTGTACCAGTGACCATACACAAGTAACATCCCCTGTAGCAGTGACGCTTACACACGAAACGCCCCCTGTACCAGTGACGCTTACACACGTAACACCCCCTGTACCAGTGACGCTTACACATGTAACGCCCTCTGTACCAGTGACCATACACAAGTAACATCCCCTGTAGCAGTGACGCTTACACACGAAACGCCCCCTGTACCAGTGACGCTTACACACGTAACACCCCCTGTACCAGTGACGCTTACACATGTAACGCCCTCTGTACCAGTGACCATACACAAGTAACATCCCCTGTAGCAGTGACGCTTACACACGAAACGCCCCCTGTACCAGTGACGCTTACACACGTAACACCCCCTGTACCAGTGACGCTTACACATGTAACGCCCTCTGTACCAGTGACCATACACAAGTAACATCCCCTGTAGCAGTGACGCTTACACACGAAACGCCCCCTGTACCAGTGACGCTTACACACGTAACACCCCCTGTACCAGTGACGCTTACACATGTAACGCCCCCTGTACCAGTGATGCTTACACACGTAACGTCCTCTGTACCAGTGCCGCTTAGACACGTAACGCCCTCTGTACCAGTGACGCTTAGACACGTAACGCCCCTGTATCTGTGCCGCTTAGACACGTAGCGCCCCCTGTACCAGTGCCGCTTACACATGTAACTCCCCCCTGTACCAGTGATGCTTACACACGTAACGCCCCCTGTACCAGTGATGCTTACACACATAACGACCCCTGTACCAGTGCCACTTACACATGTAACACCCCCCTGTACCAGTGCCGCTTACACACGTAACACCCCCTGTAGCAGTGCCGCTTACACACGTAACGCCCCCTCTACTAGTGCCGCTTACACACGTAATGCCCCCTGTACCAGTGCCGCCTACACACGTAATGCCCCCTGTACCAGTGCCGTTTAAACACGTAACGCCTACTGTACCAGTGACGCTTACACACATTATGCCGCAGTCACACATACACACACATACACACACACCAGACACACATATATATATATATATATATACAAACACACACACATACATACTGTACATACATTACACACATATATACAGTATACACAGACACTCTCTTTCCAGACACTTACCTAATGAAGTCTGGCTGGCCGAAGCTGTAGCAGCTCATCCTCCTGCTGCAGCATGGTCCCGTCTAGCACTGCCCCTTATTCCCATCTAGCTCCGCCCCCTTTGGCTCCCGCCCGGCCACTGAATGTCACACAGGGGAGCGGAGGGAGAGAGGAGGCTTAGTGCTTCCGGCGCCGAGGGGGAAAGAAGGTTTTGTGCTGCTGGCACCGCTGCATGTGTGACAGCAGCCGGCAGCAGCAGGGATAGCAGCAGCAGCTCAGCACAGGGATGCAGAGCAGGGAGAACGCCTCTCCTTCCTGGTGCCTCCCTGCACTGCATCCCTTTCCTGAGCGGCTAGCGCCGGGCCTGTGTGCAGTTTCACTGACTTCACAGCACTCTCACCTTTTACATTGATTCAGCCAGTCATTCAGTTCTGCCAGCCAGTCACTATTGTTAGCACCGGTGTCCCAATGCGTCACATTACAGGGAAGTAGACGCACTAAATAAACTACAACTCCCAGCAGCCCTTAGCGCCGAAGCATTCTGGCCCTTAGGGCTGCTGGTAGCTGTACTTTATTGAGTGCATATTCTTCCCTGTAATGCGGCGTGTTGGGACACCGGCGCTAAAAATAGTGACTGACTGCTTGGGCGCTGTGCGAGTCTCCGGGAGAGCCACTGCCAAAGGGAGGACAGCAGCTTAGCTGCTGACAGGAGAAGCATTACCCACCCCTCCCCCACTCGCAGTAACTCCGGGCCCCATCCGCGGCACCCCCACAAACCCCCTCCAGCACCCACGGTAGCTCCAGAGCCCCTCCCCCACCCGCAGCAAGCTCGCACCCACCCCTCCCCCCGCACCACCGCATTCGCCCCTCCCACCACGGGCACCCCCGCAACTGCTCCTCCCCCACCCGCGGTGGCTCCGGACCCCCACCTGCGGCACCACCGCACCAGCCCCTCCCCCACCTGCAGCACCACTGCAACCACCCCTCCCCCGGCATCCCCGGATCCCATCCGCGTCTTCCCCGCACCCGCCACTTCCTCAACCAAAGCACCTATTAGGTGATTCATCAGGCCCTGTGTGGACTGTTCACGCCATTGCAAGGGGCTTCGACCCCTTAACCATTGCACGCCCGTTGTCTGTACAATATTTAACCACTCACACAATTATGATTGGAGGTAATACTCCATATAATAAAAATATTGCACGCCACAAGGGTGTGCAAGGATTAAGGGGGCATAGCCCCTTACGACGGTGTGTAGAGCGCCCATAGGGCGCAATGAATCACCTAGTATATATATATATATATATACATACACACAGTTATAGAACACTGCAAGAAAATGGATTTGGACACAAATCTTCTTTATACCACATTGATTCACTCAACCTGAAAGCTTGCCGCTATTCAGTTACAGTACCCCACACATTTCAATATACTGCAATATCCAGGACACAAATCCGCAACCTGCTACATCGCAGCCAAACACCCCACCCACTGAGCTACTTGATCCCAATAAAACTAGGAGATTTCTTAGAATATGAAGCTAGCTGTACCCCATAAAAAAACAACAGCACCATAATTCTCTGGCTTTCTATGCATGCAAGGGCAGATAGCTCAATGAATGGAGTGACCGACTGCAATGTCATAAGAAACGGATTTGAATCCCAGGCACGTCAGCATCCTGAAATGTAATAAAGGACTGTGTGACTAAACAACAAAGAGCTGTCAAGTCCATGAATGCTGTGTAGGTATTAGCTACAAAAGGGGTGGGGGTAGGAGACAGGAGTGGTCAGGAGATGCTGGGTTTCAAGAAGGGGGGAAGCTGCAAGTGAAAGTAAATAGATAATTCGTAATTGAAAAATGCTGCCAACAGCGCCACCTATCCTGCAGTGCTATGTGTGGATCACACTTCACACACCTAGTTACGGTCCTGGATCACAATGCTAATCTTGCAAAGACCTTTCTATAGCATCTAAATGTACCAATATTCTCCCAATGGGAATTATATGAGGTTGTGAAAACAGCACAGTTTAAAAAGTAATATATACAGCAGCCATCGGAGAGCCGATGGCCATTTCACCAAGGCTTTTTCAAGACACTATCCAGAGTACAGTATCTGCTTCTGCTGGTTTGAATCCCATCCTTTCCCTTCTGATTGATTGAGGCACTATCCCATACAAAATTATTTTTATTCAGTTTCTAAGTAATTATGTATATAACATGATAGAGTACAAAGCGATTATAATAGAGATATTCTTATTTTAATCCAGATCCATCCTAAATAATAATTATTATTTACCAGTTATTCATATAGCGCACCCATATTCTGCAGCACTTTACAAAGAGTATCTCACCATTCACATCAGTCCCTGCCCCAGTGGTGCTTACAATCTATATTCCCTACCACATGCACACACATTCATGCTAGGGTTAATTTTGTCAGAAGCCAATTAACATACCAGTATATTTTTGGATTGTGGGAGGAGACCGGAGTACCCGGAAGAAACCCACGCAAGTACGGGGAGAATATACAAACTCCACACAGTTAGGGCCATTGTGGGAATTGAACCCATGACCTCAGTGCTGTGAGGCAGTTATGCTAACCATTACACCATCCATACTGCCCAATAAATAACCAATGATTTTTTTAAAGCTCAAAAATATATAGATAAATATGGTCTAAATGTAAGAAAAGAATTTAGAAAAGATATCTTGATAATCATGTATACATCTGGATATAGGGCCTAATTCTGAGTTGATCGCAGCAGCAAATTTGTTAGCAGTTGGGCAAAACCATGTGCCCTGCAGGGGGGACAGATATAACATGTGCAGAGAGAGTTAGATTTGGGTGGGGTGTGTTCAAACTGAAATCTAAATTGGAGTGTAAAAATAAAGCAGCCAGTATATTTACCCTGCACAGAAACGAAATAACCCACCCAAATCTAACTAACTCTCTCTGCAAATGTTATATCTGCCCCCCTGCAGTGCACATGGTTTTGCCCAATTGCTAACAAACTTGCTGCTGCGATCAACTTAGAATTACCCCCATAGTTCATAATAATTCCAGTGGGAATATTCTTACCTTTTTACTCCAGGTCCATCCTAAATAATCAAGGATTTAAAAAAAACAAACCTCAAAAATATACAGATAAGTATAATCTATTCTAAATATAAGAAAGGACTTTTTAATATATATCATATTAATTAAGTATACAGCCTTATAAGCCTCTATCCGGTATGATCCAGTTGAAGATTTTAAGTCTTGGAGAATCAATATCCATCCTTTATTATATAAAGTAATAACTATCAATTAATAATACTAGTAAATATATAGAATATTCCGAAAAATTATTTATTACTACCACCCTTATAATTCTGTGCATATAACCTATTGGGCATAAATGTATATGACCTCTTCTCCACTACAACTATCAAAATGTAAATTATTAGGATTGTCATGGCTTGTTACATGTTACATTGCGGTCCCATAATTAAATATTGGTTTGTACCACAGTATTAATAAAGATTTACGACGCAAACAAAAAAGGGAGAATATTTGTGATATCATGTAATATAAAAAGTAATAGAAGTGTTTATAGATGTGAGTGGATTGACTAACCCAATACATTAAATATTAAGTATGGAAATACAACTCTATATATTTAGTGGTAATGAAATAAGATGTAGCGCTTATTAAAGAATAATAGTGATCGTGAGAGTGCCGATGTGAAATTAAGTGAAAGCGTATACAAATCTATTTTATGAAAACTTATTATATGATAAAAATACAAATAAACAGTAAAAAAGGGAAAATTAATTTATATCTATTTATGTTTATTAAAAATATAGTTTGATAAATAAGTATCGGTTAAAGCTTATTTCTCAAGACATATATCTATTCAATAGGGCTTTAAGGTTTCCGGATTATATTGAAAAGCTTCACCAAGTGTTTTCCCAGTACCTAGGCATGTGTAGATGAAGGGTGATCAAAAAGGTAGATCAATATATTTTAGGAGATCATGCTCAATATGTCTTATGGTCAAACTATATTGTCTCATGGTGTAAAATAAAAATTTTATTTAATAAATAAATAAATGATGGGTTCAATATATCTGATGTCATTTATCCGTAATATATGATGTCACAGAAGACACAATCTTTAATCTGATTATGACGATCAGGAAAGTTGAGCCAGTGGATTCCATGTTCAAGAGGTTTAAATCTACAGTATCTTCAGAAAGGATGATAATTCATTGTGTTCATTCACACGTTTAAGAGCAGCGCAATCCATAAGGAATATCCACTTTTTTAATTTTCCCTAATTCCAAGGTGTATCTTTTCCAGGCCACAGGCCCTTAGGCCATCTGGATTTCCTTGGTTTGCTTTCAAAAAGTATCTCACTACACTAGTGAGATTTTTTAATTGTTGTTGGTCCAAATCTGCATTTTGTATATGGGGGTAATTCAGAGTTGATCGCAGCAGCAAATTTGGTAGCAGTTGGGCAAAATCATGTGCTCTGCAGGGGGGGCAGATGTAACATGTGCAGAGAGAGTTAGATTTTGGTGGGTTATTTTGTTTCTGTGCAGGGTAAAGCCTGGCTGCTTTATTTTTACACTGCAATATAGATTTCACTTTGAACACACCCCACCCAAATCTAACTCTCAGTACTTGTTATATCTGCCCCCCCCCCCCCCCCCCCCTGCAGTGCACATGGTTTTGGCCAACTGCTAACAAATTTGCTGCTGCGATCAACTCTGAATTACCCCTTATATTTCTTCTCCTTAATTTTTTTTTTCGGCATTCTATTTACCATTTAAAACCAGGGCACAGTAGATAGTAAATAACACCTGTAGTTTTACAATTAATGTAGTCTAAAATCCTCCTATTTTTTCATAGCAGTCTTCAATTTCCTTCATAGTACTAATATAGCTACCTGTCCTACAACTGCCTCATGGGAAACTCCCAGTTATTTCCAGTAATCAATGATGCTCACACAGGTCTTACTAAACCAGTGCACTGCCGTGTATTGAGATGTCAGTATGTTACAGTCGACATAAGTCTCTGGTTCCAGCCATCACACCAGCAAAATAATTCATGTCACCTTGACACTGACTAGATACTGTTGTCACCTGTCTAGCCACTGGCCAACTAACTCAGTATCGCTCCACCCCCAACACAAGACCACCTACTTATGCCTCCTTCCAAGCACAAATAACTGAACAATCACATCCATCTGGTCCATCTGTGAAGCTATATTGTGTGTGCAGACAAATGTAAAGGATTATCCCTGCCTGCAGCATAAGCCTGAAGACCCTCAGAGGAAGCATTAGTATCTCCCTTTACAGTCTGTAGCAAACTACCCTTTTTGCCACTATATACAGGTTGAGTATCCCTTATCCAAAATGCTTGGGACCAGAGGTATTTTGGATATGGGATTTTTCCGTATTTTGGAATAATTGCATACCATAATGAGATATCATGGTGATGGGACCTAAATCTAAGCACAGAATGTATTTATGTTTCATATACACCTTATACACACAGCCTGAAGGTCATTTTAGCCGATATTTTTTATAACTTTGTGCATTAAACAAAGTGTGTACATTCACACAATTCATTTATGTTTCTTATACACCTTATAACACAGCCTGAAGGTCATTTAATACAATATTTTTAATAACTTTGTGTATTAAACAAAGTTTGTGTACATTGAGACATCAAAAAACAAAAGTTTCACTATCCCACTCTCACTCAAAAAAGTCTGTATTTCGGAATATTCCGTATTTTGGATATTTGGATATGGGATACTCAACCTGTATATACATATATACACTAGTGATGAGCGGGTTCGGATACTCGGAATCCGAACCCGCCCGAACTTTACCTTTTTTTTCACGGGTCTAAGCGACTCAGATCCTCCCGCCTTGCTCGGTTAACCCGAGCGCGCCCGAACGTCATCATCCCGCTGTCGGATTCTCACGAGATTCGGATTCTATATAAGGAGCCGCGCGTCGCCGCCATTTTTCACTCGTGCATTGGAAATGATAGTGAGAGGACGTGGCTGGCGTCCTCTCACTTTGTTTCAGGGGGCTGCAAATATCTTTATTCTGGGGACCAGCAGTATATTATATAGGAGGAGTACAGTGCAGAGTTTTGCTGACCAGTGACCACCAGTATTATACGTTCTCTGCCTGAAAAACACTCCATATCTGTGCTCAGTGTGCTGCATATATCTGTGCTCACACTGCTTTATTGTGGGGACTGGGGACCACCAGTATTATATAGGAGGAGCACAGTGCAGAGTTTTGCTGACCAGTGACCACCAGTATTATACGTTCTCTGCCTGAAAAACGCTCCATATCTGTGCTCAGTGTGCTGCATATATCTGTGCTCACACTGCTTTATTGTGGGGACTGGGGACCACCATTATATTATATAGGAGGAGTACAGTGCAGAGTTTTGCTGACCAGTGACCACCAGTATTATACGTTCTCTGCCTGAAAAACGCTCCATATCTGTGCTCAGTGTGCTGCATATATCTGTGCTCACACTGCTTTATTGTGGGGACTGGGGACCACCAGTATATTATATAAGAGGAGTACAGTGCAGAGTTTTGCTGACCAGTGACCACCAGTATTATACGTTCAATGCCTGAAAAACGCTCCATATCTGTGCTCAGTGTGCTGCATATATCTGTGCTCACACTGCTTTATTGTGGGGACTGGGGACCACCAGTATATTATACAGGAGGAGTACAGTGCAGAGTTTTGCTGACCAGTGACCACCAGTATTATATGTTCTCTGCCTGAAAAACGCTCCATATCTGTGCTCAGTGTGCTGCATATATCTGTGCTCACACTGCTTTATTGTGGGGACTGGGGACCACCAGATTATTATATAGGAGGAGTACAGTGCAGAGTTTTGCTGACCAGTGACCACCAGTATTATAAGTTGATCTATTACTGGCATATAATTCCACACATTAAAAAATGGAGAACAAAAATGTGGAGGGTAAAATAGGGAAAGATCAAGATCCACTTCCACCTCGTGCTGAAGCTGCTGCCACTAGTCATGGCCGAGACGATGAAATGCCATCAACGTCGTCTGCCAAGGCCGATGCACAATGTCATAGTAGAGAGCATGTAAAATCCCAAAAAATAAAGCTCAGTAAAATGACCCAAAAATCTAAATCAAAATCGTCTGAGGAGAAGCGTAAACTTGCCAATGTGCCATTTTCGACACGGAGTGGCAAGGAACGGCTGAGGCCCTGGCCTATGTTCAAGGCTAGTGGTTCAGCTTCACCTGAGGATGGAAGCAGTCATCCTCCTGCTAGAAAACTTAAAAGAGTTAACATGGCAAAAGCACAGCAAAGAACTGTGCGTTCTTCTAAATCACAAATCCCCAAGGAGAGTCCAATTGTGTCGGTTGCGATGCCTGATCTTCCCAACACTGGACGGGAAGAGGTTGCACCTTCCACCATTTGCACGTCCCCTGCAATTGCTAGAAGGAGCACCCCGCAGTCCAGTTCCTGATAGTCAAATTGAAGATGTCACTGTTGAAGTACACCAGGATGAGGATATGGGTGTTGCTGGCGCTGGGGAGGAAATTGACAAGGAGGATTCTGATGGTGAGGTGGTTTGTTTAAGTCAGGCACCCGGGGAGACACCTGCTGTCCGTGGGACGAATATGGCCATTGACATGCCTGGTCAAAATGCGTCACATTACAGGGAAGTAGACGCACTAAATAAACTACAACTCCCAGCAGCCCTTAGCGCCGAAGCATTCTGGCCCTTAGGGCTGCTGGTAGCTGTACTTTATTGAGTGCATATTCTTCCCTGTAATGCGGCGTGTTGGGACACCGGCGCTAAAAATAGTGACTGACTGCTTGGGCGCTGTGCGAGTCTCCGGGAGAGCCACTGCCAAAGGGAGGACAGCAGCTTAGCTGCTGACAGGAGAAGCATTACCCACCCCTCCCCCACTCGCAGTAACTCCGGGCCCCATCCGCGGCACCCCCACAAACCCCCTCCAGCACCCACGGTAGCTCCAGAGCCCCTCCCCCACCCGCAGCAAGCTCGCACCCACCCCTCCCCCCGCACCACCGCATTCGCCCCTCCCACCACGGGCACCCCCGCAACTGCTCCTCCCCCACCCGCGGTGGCTCCGGACCCCCACCTGCGGCACCACCGCACCAGCCCCTCCCCCACCTGCAGCACCACTGCAACCACCCCTCCCCCGGCATCCCCGGATCCCATCCGCGTCTTCCCCGCACCCGCCACTTCCTCAACCAAAGCACCTATTAGGTGATTCATCAGGCCCTGTGTGGACTGTTCACGCCATTGCAAGGGGCTTCGACCCCTTAACCATTGCACGCCCGTTGTCTGTACAATATTTAACCACTCACACAATTATGATTGGAGGTAATGCTCCATATAATAAAAATATTGCACGCCACAAGGGTGTGCAAGGATTAAGGGGGCATAGCCCCTTACGACGGTGTGTAGAGCGCCCATAGGGCGCAATGAATCACCTAGTATATATATATATATATATACATACACACAGTTATAGAACACTGCAAGAAAATGGATTTGGACACAAATCTTCTTTATACCACATTGATTCACTCAACCTGAAAGCTTGCCGCTATTCAGTTACAGTACCCCACACATTTCAATATACTGCAATATCCAGGACACAAATCCGCAACCTGCTACATCGCAGCCAAACACCCCACCCACTGAGCTACTTGATCCCAATAAAACTAGGAGATTTCTTAGAATATGAAGCTAGCTGTACCCCATAAAAAAACAACAGCACCATAATTCTCTGGCTTTCTATGCATGCAAGGGCAGATAGCTCAATGAATGGAGTGACCGACTGCAATGTCATAAGAAACGGATTTGAATCCCAGGCACGTCAGCATCCTGAAATGTAATAAAGGACTGTGTGACTAAACAACAAAGAGCTGTCAAGTCCATGAATGCTGTGTAGGTATTAGCTACAAAAGGGGTGGGGGTAGGAGACAGGAGTGGTCAGGAGATGCTGGGTTTCAAGAAGGGGGGAAGCTGCAAGTGAAAGTAAATAGATAATTCGTAATTGAAAAATGCTGCCAACAGCGCCACCTATCCTGCAGTGCTATGTGTGGATCACACTTCACACACCTAGTTACGGTCCTGGATCACAATGCTAATCTTGCAAAGACCTTTCTATAGCATCTAAATGTACCAATATTCTCCCAATGGGAATTATATGAGGTTGTGAAAACAGCACAGTTTAAAAAGTAATATATACAGCAGCCATCGGAGAGCCGATGGCCATTTCACCAAGGCTTTTTCAAGACACTATCCAGAGTACAGTATCTGCTTCTGCTGGTTTGAATCCCATCCTTTCCCTTCTGATTGATTGAGGCACTATCCCATACAAAATTATTTTTATTCAGTTTCTAAGTAATTATGTATATAACATGATAGAGTACAAAGCGATTATAATAGAGATATTCTTATTTTAATCCAGATCCATCCTAAATAATAATTATTATTTACCAGTTATTCATATAGCGCACCCATATTCTGCAGCACTTTACAAAGAGTATCTCACCATTCACATCAGTCCCTGCCCCAGTGGTGCTTACAATCTATATTCCCTACCACATGCACACACATTCATGCTAGGGTTAATTTTGTCAGAAGCCAATTAACATACCAGTATATTTTTGGATTGTGGGAGGAGACCGGAGTACCCGGAAGAAACCCACGCAAGTACGGGGAGAATATACAAACTCCACACAGTTAGGGCCATTGTGGGAATTGAACCCATGACCTCAGTGCTGTGAGGCAGTTATGCTAACCATTACACCATCCATACTGCCCAATAAATAACCAATGATTTTTTTAAAGCTCAAAAATATATAGATAAATATGGTCTAAATGTAAGAAAAGAATTTAGAAAAGATATCTTGATAATCATGTATACATCTGGATATAGGGCCTAATTCTGAGTTGATCGCAGCAGCAAATTTGTTAGCAGTTGGGCAAAACCATGTGCCCTGCAGGGGGGACAGATATAACATGTGCAGAGAGAGTTAGATTTGGGTGGGGTGTGTTCAAACTGAAATCTAAATTGGAGTGTAAAAATAAAGCAGCCAGTATATTTACCCTGCACAGAAACGAAATAACCCACCCAAATCTAACTAACTCTCTCTGCAAATGTTATATCTGCCCCCCTGCAGTGCACATGGTTTTGCCCAATTGCTAACAAACTTGCTGCTGCGATCAACTTAGAATTACCCCCATAGTTCATAATAATTCCAGTGGGAATATTCTTACCTTTTTACTCCAGGTCCATCCTAAATAATCAAGGATTTAAAAAAAACAAACCTCAAAAATATACAGATAAGTATAATCTATTCTAAATATAAGAAAGGACTTTTTAATATATATCATATTAATTAAGTATACAGCCTTATAAGCCTCTATCCGGTATGATCCAGTTGAAGATTTTAAGTCTTGGAGAATCAATATCCATCCTTTATTATATAAAGTAATAACTATCAATTAATAATACTAGTAAATATATAGAATATTCCGAAAAATTATTTATTACTACCACCCTTATAATTCTGTGCATATAACCTATTGGGCATAAATGTATATGACCTCTTCTCCACTACAACTATCAAAATGTAAATTATTAGGATTGTCATGGCTTGTTACATGTTACATTGCGGTCCCATAATTAAATATTGGTTTGTACCACAGTATTAATAAAGATTTACGACGCAAACAAAAAAGGGAGAATATTTGTGATATCATGTAATATAAAAAGTAATAGAAGTGTTTATAGATGTGAGTGGATTGACTAACCCAATACATTAAATATTAAGTATGGAAATACAACTCTATATATTTAGTGGTAATGAAATAAGATGTAGCGCTTATTAAAGAATAATAGTGATCGTGAGAGTGCCGATGTGAAATTAAGTGAAAGCGTATACAAATCTATTTTATGAAAACTTATTATATGATAAAAATACAAATAAACAGTAAAAAAGGGAAAATTAATTTATATCTATTTATGTTTATTAAAAATATAGTTTGATAAATAAGTATCGGTTAAAGCTTATTTCTCAAGACATATATCTATTCAATAGGGCTTTAAGGTTTCCGGATTATATTGAAAAGCTTCACCAAGTGTTTTCCCAGTACCTAGGCATGTGTAGATGAAGGGTGATCAAAAAGGTAGATCAATATATTTTAGGAGATCATGCTCAATATGTCTTATGGTCAAACTATATTGTCTCATGGTGTAAAATAAAAATTTTATTTAATAAATAAATAAATGATGGGTTCAATATATCTGATGTCATTTATCCGTAATATATGATGTCACAGAAGACACAATCTTTAATCTGATTATGACGATCAGGAAAGTTGAGCCAGTGGATTCCATGTTCAAGAGGTTTAAATCTACAGTATCTTCAGAAAGGATGATAATTCATTGTGTTCATTCACACGTTTAAGAGCAGCGCAATCCATAAGGAATATCCACTTTTTTAATTTTCCCTAATTCCAAGGTGTATCTTTTCCAGGCCACAGGCCCTTAGGCCATCTGGATTTCCTTGGTTTGCTTTCAAAAAGTATCTCACTACACTAGTGAGATTTTTTAATTGTTGTTGGTCCAAATCTGCATTTTGTATATGGGGGTAATTCAGAGTTGATCGCAGCAGCAAATTTGGTAGCAGTTGGGCAAAATCATGTGCTCTGCAGGGGGGGCAGATGTAACATGTGCAGAGAGAGTTAGATTTTGGTGGGTTATTTTGTTTCTGTGCAGGGTAAAGCCTGGCTGCTTTATTTTTACACTGCAATATAGATTTCACTTTGAACACACCCCACCCAAATCTAACTCTCAGTACTTGTTATATCTGCCCCCCCCCCCCCCCCCCCTGCAGTGCACATGGTTTTGGCCAACTGCTAACAAATTTGCTGCTGCGATCAACTCTGAATTACCCCTTATATTTCTTCTCCTTAATTTTTTTTTTCGGCATTCTATTTACCATTTAAAACCAGGGCACAGTAGATAGTAAATAACACCTGTAGTTTTACAATTAATGTAGTCTAAAATCCTCCTATTTTTTCATAGCAGTCTTCAATTTCCTTCATAGTACTAATATAGCTACCTGTCCTACAACTGCCTCATGGGAAACTCCCAGTTATTTCCAGTAATCAATGATGCTCACACAGGTCTTACTAAACCAGTGCACTGCCGTGTATTGAGATGTCAGTATGTTACAGTCGACATAAGTCTCTGGTTCCAGCCATCACACCAGCAAAATAATTCATGTCACCTTGACACTGACTAGATACTGTTGTCACCTGTCTAGCCACTGGCCAACTAACTCAGTATCGCTCCACCCCCAACACAAGACCACCTACTTATGCCTCCTTCCAAGCACAAATAACTGAACAATCACATCCATCTGGTCCATCTGTGAAGCTATATTGTGTGTGCAGACAAATGTAAAGGATTATCCCTGCCTGCAGCATAAGCCTGAAGACCCTCAGAGGAAGCATTAGTATCTCCCTTTACAGTCTGTAGCAAACTACCCTTTTTGCCACTATATACAGGTTGAGTATCCCTTATCCAAAATGCTTGGGACCAGAGGTATTTTGGATATGGGATTTTTCCGTATTTTGGAATAATTGCATACCATAATGAGATATCATGGTGATGGGACCTAAATCTAAGCACAGAATGTATTTATGTTTCATATACACCTTATACACACAGCCTGAAGGTCATTTTAGCCGATATTTTTTATAACTTTGTGCATTAAACAAAGTGTGTACATTCACACAATTCATTTATGTTTCTTATACACCTTATAACACAGCCTGAAGGTCATTTAATACAATATTTTTAATAACTTTGTGTATTAAACAAAGTTTGTGTACATTGAGACATCAAAAAACAAAAGTTTCACTATCCCACTCTCACTCAAAAAAGTCTGTATTTCGGAATATTCCGTATTTTGGATATTTGGATATGGGATACTCAACCTGTATATACATATATACACTAGTGATGAGCGGGTTCGGATACTCGGAATCCGAACCCGCCCGAACTTTACCTTTTTTTTCACGGGTCTAAGCGACTCAGATCCTCCCGCCTTGCTCGGTTAACCCGAGCGCGCCCGAACGTCATCATCCCGCTGTCGGATTCTCACGAGATTCGGATTCTATATAAGGAGCCGCGCGTCGCCGCCATTTTTCACTCGTGCATTGGAAATGATAGTGAGAGGACGTGGCTGGCGTCCTCTCACTTTGTTTCAGGGGGCTGCAAATATCTTTATTCTGGGGACCAGCAGTATATTATATAGGAGGAGTACAGTGCAGAGTTTTGCTGACCAGTGACCACCAGTATTATACGTTCTCTGCCTGAAAAACACTCCATATCTGTGCTCAGTGTGCTGCATATATCTGTGCTCACACTGCTTTATTGTGGGGACTGGGGACCACCAGTATTATATAGGAGGAGCACAGTGCAGAGTTTTGCTGACCAGTGACCACCAGTATTATACGTTCTCTGCCTGAAAAACGCTCCATATCTGTGCTCAGTGTGCTGCATATATCTGTGCTCACACTGCTTTATTGTGGGGACTGGGGACCACCATTATATTATATAGGAGGAGTACAGTGCAGAGTTTTGCTGACCAGTGACCACCAGTATTATACGTTCTCTGCCTGAAAAACGCTCCATATCTGTGCTCAGTGTGCTGCATATATCTGTGCTCACACTGCTTTATTGTGGGGACTGGGGACCACCAGTATATTATATAAGAGGAGTACAGTGCAGAGTTTTGCTGACCAGTGACCACCAGTATTATACGTTCAATGCCTGAAAAACGCTCCATATCTGTGCTCAGTGTGCTGCATATATCTGTGCTCACACTGCTTTATTGTGGGGACTGGGGACCACCAGTATATTATACAGGAGGAGTACAGTGCAGAGTTTTGCTGACCAGTGACCACCAGTATTATATGTTCTCTGCCTGAAAAACGCTCCATATCTGTGCTCAGTGTGCTGCATATATCTGTGCTCACACTGCTTTATTGTGGGGACTGGGGACCACCAGATTATTATATAGGAGGAGTACAGTGCAGAGTTTTGCTGACCAGTGACCACCAGTATTATAAGTTGATCTATTACTGGCATATAATTCCACACATTAAAAAATGGAGAACAAAAATGTGGAGGGTAAAATAGGGAAAGATCAAGATCCACTTCCACCTCGTGCTGAAGCTGCTGCCACTAGTCATGGCCGAGACGATGAAATGCCATCAACGTCGTCTGCCAAGGCCGATGCACAATGTCATAGTAGAGAGCATGTAAAATCCCAAAAAATAAAGCTCAGTAAAATGACCCAAAAATCTAAATCAAAATCGTCTGAGGAGAAGCGTAAACTTGCCAATGTGCCATTTTCGACACGGAGTGGCAAGGAACGGCTGAGGCCCTGGCCTATGTTCAAGGCTAGTGGTTCAGCTTCACCTGAGGATGGAAGCAGTCATCCTCCTGCTAGAAAACTTAAAAGAGTTAACATGGCAAAAGCACAGCAAAGAACTGTGCGTTCTTCTAAATCACAAATCCCCAAGGAGAGTCCAATTGTGTCGGTTGCGATGCCTGATCTTCCCAACACTGGACGGGAAGAGGTTGCACCTTCCACCATTTGCACGTCCCCTGCAATTGCTAGAAGGAGCACCCCGCAGTCCAGTTCCTGATAGTCAAATTGAAGATGTCACTGTTGAAGTACACCAGGATGAGGATATGGGTGTTGCTGGCGCTGGGGAGGAAATTGACAAGGAGGATTCTGATGGTGAGGTGGTTTGTTTAAGTCAGGCACCCGGGGAGACACCTGCTGTCCGTGGGACGAATATGGCCATTGACATGCCTGGTCAAAATACAAAAAAAAAATCACATCTTCGGTGTGGAATTATTTCAACAGAAATGCGGACAACTGGTGTCAAGCCGTGTGTTGCCTTTGTCAAGCTGTAATAAGTAGGGGTAAGGATGTTAACCACCTAGGAACATCCTCCCTTATACGTCATGATAAAGCTGAATATTTATCGTATATAATACCCTTTATGAGGTCTAAGAACACTGTACGCTATCTACGTATGAAGTACCGTAAGGGTACGCTCGTTGCGTAACAATCGCTTAGCCGTAGTCGAGTGTCATGACTGAGGTTTTTGTGAACCCGGTGTAGTGAAGTCTGTGCGGGCGACTGGAGGATTATGTGAATACTACCACTGACCTGGTTTGGAAATGTTGTGGACTCGAGTATTCTTCCGATGACTGGGAAGAGGAACCGCGGCAGAGATGGCCGAATCTAGGCTCTCCTCATACAGGATTAGGTCGGCAGACAGGAAGCACGTGGGGGCGCTGAAGGTCTCCTGAAAGACAGAACTGGAAAGGCGCTGATGAATCAGTGAAGAATACCAGGTTCAACTGTGCTAAAGGGCACGGGGTGCTTGGAGACACTGAGGTGCTTGGAGACACTGAGGTGCTTGAGGACACTGAGGTGCTTGAGGACACTGAGGTGCTTGAGGATACTGAGGTGCTTGAGGATACTGAGGTGCTTGGGGACACTGAGGTGCTTGGGGACACTGAGGTGCTTGGGGACACTGAGGTGCTTGGGAACACTGAGGTGCGTAGAGGCACTGGGATGCGTGGAGGCACGGAGGTACTAAGGCACGGAGGTGCTGAGGCACGGAGGTACTGAGGCACGGAGGTGCTGGAAGCACGGAGGTACTGAGGCACGGAGGTGCTGGAAGCACGGAGGTACTGAGGCACGGAGGTGCTGGAAGCACGGAGGTACTGAGGCACGGAGGTGCTGGAAGCACGGAGGTACTGAGGCACGGAGGTGCTGGAAGAACGGAGGTACTGAGGCACGGAGATGCTGAGGCACGGAGGTACTGAGGCACGGAGGTGCTGGAAGCATGGAGGTACTGAGGCACGGAGGTACTGAGGCACGGAGGTACTGAGGCACGGAGGTACTGAGGCACGGAGGTGCTGGAAGCACGGAGGTACTGAGGCACGGAGGTACTGAGGCACGGAGGTGCTGGAAGAACGGAGGTACTGAGGCACGGAGATGCTGAGGCACGGAGGTACTGAGGCACGGAGGTGCTGGAAGCATGGAGGTACTGAGGCACGGAGGTACTGAGGCACTGAGGTACTGAGTCACGGAGGTGCTGGAAGCACGGAGGTACTGAGGCACGGAGGTGCTGGAAGCACGGAGGTACTGAGGCACGGAGATGCTGAGGCACGAGGTGCTGGAAGCACGGAAATGCTGAGGCACGAGGTGCTGGAAGCACGGAGATGCTGAGGCACGAGGTACTGAGCTCTGGAGATCCCAACTACAACAGTAGTAAAACTGAAACACGACTTCTGTGGTTTTCAGTGGAGAACACGGAATTCAGTACTGTGCCTTTAAGACGAAACATTGCAGCTGTGCCTTTACATTGAGACTCAGGGAAAAATGATGAAATCAAATGGCAACACACAAGTAAACCAAACGGTAACAAGGGAACAGAGTTCCCACAGGAACTTAGGTACAAAGGTTACCTTAAGGGAGCTCAGCATAAGACTCACACAAGGCTGTATGTGACATGAGGAACTGGCCCAGATTCCAACTCAGCCTCCTGATTTATACTTCCTGGTCCCTGATGATTGGTGGGCAGGATTAGGTGATGTAGAGAGTCTCAGGCTGGCAGAGGATTGGACAACTCTGGGTCAGGTGAAGTCACTGTCATGTGACTACTCTAGAGGAGGCTGTGAAGTGCAGCGAGGCCTAGCAGGCCGAGAGAACACTGAAGCCTGCACTTCAGATTACTGAATTCAGCCTCACACAGGAGATCACCACAGGTGGAGCTAATTAACTATTACCTCTCAGGCAGAGAACTCAGGAAAACTGACAAGCTGTTTAACTCCGTGAGTGAAAAGACACAGGATCCAGGACAGATGGCAGGGGTAAGTCACCAACTATAAAACCTACAGTCAGGATTGTGACAGTATCCCCCTCTTCAAGGGTGGACTCCGGACACCCATCTTGAATCTTAGAGGAACTTGAGAAATTCATACAGAAGAATTTAGGACCTTCGTTGATGCAGATTCCAAAGGTTTAGGACTAAATTCTTTAACTACAGCGTTACTGAAAGTCTGTAAGTCATGGAACACAGGATCATTACTCTCAAAGAGCATGTTGGCCCACTCCAAAGCTCTTCCTCTGAATGCCAGGAACAGATATCGAGTAACGTTGGAAAGAGTTACTGCACCTGAAGGATCAGACTCCATCCGAGAGAGAAATTGTTCAACCAGAGCGGCATATTGCAATAAATCTCCATCAAAGTAAATAGGTGGAAAACCATCAGACGAAAGCTTAGAGGATGAAACTGAAGAAAGCTTTGGCTGGACGAGTAGGACTGGATTGGATCCGAGGATACTTGGATTGGCTGGAGCCAAAGGAGACGGACCAGGCTGGTCCTGGAGTATTGCTGGACCGGCTGGAACCGGGACGGACTGACCAGGCGGAGCCTGGAGTATTGATGGACCGGCTGGAAACGGAACGGACTGGCCAAGCTGGGCCTGGAGTATTGCTGGACCGGCTGGAACCGGGACGGACTGACTAGGCGGAGCCTGGAGTATTGATGGACCGGCTGGAACCGGGACGGACTGACCAGGCGGAGCCTGGAGTATTGCTGGACCGGCTGGAACCGGGACGGACTGACCAGGCTGGGCCTGGAGTATTGCTGGACCGGCTGGAACCGGGGCGGACTGACCAGGCTGGGCCTGGAGTATTGCTGGACCGGCTGGAACCGGGACGGGCTGAGCCCTTTCTTCACAGGGCTGGGCTGAGGCAAGAGCCCCCACTTCACGGGGCTGGGCTGAGGCAAGAGCCCCCACTTCACGGGGCTGGGCTGAGGCAAGAGCCCCCACTTCACGGGGCTGGGCTGAGGCAAGAGCCCCCTCTTCACGGGGCTGGGCTGAGGCAAGAGCCCCCTCTTCACGGGGCTGGGCTGAGGCAAGAGCCCCCTCTTCACGGGGCTGGGCTGAGGCAAGAGCCCCCTCTTCACGGGGCTGGGCAGCACTCTGTAGACTCTCTGGCTGGGCAGCACTCTGTAGACTCTCTGGCTGGGCAGCACTCTGTAGACTCTCTGGCTGGGCAGCACTCTGTAGACTCTCTGGCTGGGCAGCACTCTGTAGAATCTCTGGCTGGGCAGCACTCTGTAGAATCTCTGGCTGGGCAGCACTCTGTAGAATCTCTGGCTGGGCAGCACTCTGTAGAATCTCTGGCTGGGCAGCACTCTGTAGAATCTCTGGCTGGGCAGCACTCTGTAGAATCTCTGGCTGGGCAGCACTCTGTAGAATCTCTGGCTGGGCAGCACCCTGTAGACTCTCTGGGGCTGGGCGCTCTGAACCCCTCACTGGGGCTGGACGCTCTGAAGACGCCCCTCCTGGGGCTGGACGCTCTGAAGACGCCTCTCCTGGGGCTGGACGCTCTGAAGACGCCCCTCCTGGGGCTGGACGCTCTGAAGACGCCCCTCCTGGGGCTGTGGACACGGACTCCTCTGTGACTGTAAATGGCTTGAACATTCTTCTCTGGACACCCAACTTGGGATAAGGTCTTTTAACCACCGGACCCCAGTCATAAATTTGAGTCTCTCTCAGAAGAGTAGCCTTCTTGATACCCCCGTCAGCAGCAGATGGATCGGATACTGTGGATGACTTGTAGACATGAGCACTATGATACTGAGATTTGTCACTATTACCTGGCTTGCGAAGAATACAGTCTTTAACAAAATGACCAGAATTTCCACAGTAAAGACAGAGATGTAGCTCCTTACGCCGCGGACGTTCAGCTTCAGAGAGCTTGGGCCATGGATAGCTCTGATGAAAAACTTTCCCTTGCGCAGAGGAAGAGACTCTATTAACTGAATGGGACAAAACAGGATCAACAACGTTGGTAGTATTCCTGAGGAGATCAGGCATCACAGAGAGAATACTAGGCAAAAGTTCTTGTAACTGTAGTAACATCTGGTAGAAAATCTGCAGTTGGTCAGGAGTCTTAGAGCAGAAGGTCATAGAATCTCTGGAGGACGAATTCCGCTGCAGACACTGTGCCAATCGATGCTGAGTCGACTCCAGACCTCCCAAGCGTCCTGCAATATTGCTTAGGAGGTCATGCGTCAGACAAACACTTTCGGCCGGGTCCATGTGGCCAGTTCCTACTGTCATGACTGAGGTTTTTGTGAACCCGGTGTAGTGAAGTCTGTGCGGGCGACTGGAGGATTATGTGAATACTACCACTGACCTGGTTTGGAAATGTTGTGGACTCGAGTATTCTTCCGATGACTGGGAAGAGGAACCGCGGCAGAGATGGCCGAATCTAGGCTCTCCTCATACAGGATTAGGTCGGCAGACAGGAAGCACGTGGGGGCGCTGAAGGTCTCCTGAAAGACAGAACTGGAAAGGCGCTGATGAATCAGTGAAGAATACCAGGTTCAACTGTGCTAAAGGGCACGGGGTGCTTGGAGACACTGAGGTGCTTGGAGACACTGAGGTGCTTGAGGACACTGAGGTGCTTGAGGACACTGAGGTGCTTGAGGACACTGAGGTGCTTGAGGACACTGAGGTGCTTGAGGATACTGAGGTACTTGAGGATACTGAGGTGCTTGAGGACACTGAGGTGCTTGGGGACACTGAGGTGCTTGGGGACACTGAGGTGCTTGGGAACACTGAGGTGCGTAGAGGCACTGGGATGCGTGGAGGCACGGAGGTACTAAGGCACGGAGGTGCTGAGGCACGGAGGTACTGAGGCACGGAGGTGCTGGAAGCACGGAGGTACTGAGGCACGGAGGTGCTGGAAGCACGGAGGTACTGAGGCACGGAGGTGCTGGAAGCACGGAGGTACTGAGGCACGGAGGTGCTGGAAGCACGGAGGTACTGAGGCACGGAGGTGCTGGAAGAACGGAGGTACTGAGGCACGGAGATGCTGAGGCACGGAGGTACTGAGGCACGGAGGTGCTGGAAGCATGGAGGTACTGAGGCACGGAGGTACTGAGGCACGGAGGTACTGAGGCACGGAGGTACTGAGGCACGGAGGTGCTGGAAGCACGGAGGTACTGAGGCACGGAGGTGCTGGAAGAACGGAGGTACTGAGGCACGGAGATGCTGAGGCACGGAGGTACTGAGGCACGGAGGTGCTGGAAGCATGGAGGTACTGAGGCACGGAGGTACTGAGGTGCGGAGGTACTGAGGCACTGATGTACTGAGTCACGGAGGTGCTGGAAGCACGGAGGTACTGAGGCACGGAGGTGCTGGAAGCACGGAGGTACTGAGGCACGGAGATGCTGAGGCACGAGGTGCTGGAAGCACGGAAATGCTGAGGCACGAGGTGCTGGAAGCACGGAGATGCTGAGGCACGAGGTACTGAGCTCTGGAGATCCCAACTACAACAGTAGTAAAACTAAAACACGACTTCTGTGGTTTTCAGTGGAGAACACAGAATTCAGTACTGTGCCTTTAAGACGAAACATTGCAGCTGTGCCTTTACATTGAGACTCAGGGAAAAATGATGAAATCAAATGGCAACACACAAGTAAACCAAACGGTAACAAGGGAACAGAGTTCCCACAGGAACTTAGGTACAAAGGTTACCTTAAGGGAGCTCAGCATAAGACTCACACAAGGCTGTATGTGACATGAGGAACTGGCCCAGATTCCAACTCAGCCTCCTGATTTATACTTCCTGGTCCCTGATGATTGGTGGGCAGGATTAGGTGATGTAGAGAGTCTCAGGCTGGCAGAGGATTGGACAACTCTGGGTCAGGTGAAGTCACTGTCATGTGACTACTCTAGAGGAGGCTGTGAAGTGCAGCGAGGCCTAGCAGGCCGAGAGAACACTGAAGCCTGAACTTCAGATTACTGAATTCAGCCTCACACAGGAGATCACCACAGGTGGAGCTAATTAACTATTACCTCTCAGGCAGAGAACTCAGGAAAACTGACAAGCTGTTTAACTCCGTGAGTGAAAAGACACAGGATCCAGTACAGATGGCAGGGGTAAGTCACCAAATATAAAACCTACAGTCAGGATTGTGACATCGAGACGCTCAAGCGTCACGTTCGCTCACGGCCAAGAGATCACAGGCAGGCACGCTATTGGCTGCTGACTAACGTAATGATTCGCTATAGCGTAGCGGACGCTCGGGACCACGAGGAGATCACCAGCGGCGCTGACGCTAACAATGTTAAACCTATAAATCTAAACCATAAACAATGTAATATGCTGTAAAACCTTAGTGTAATGATAGAGTGTAAATGCAACACAGTATAACCTTATTACCTTTAAAGCTGTTCTAGCGTCACCGACGCTCTGAGAATACTTAACACTATAAGAAATACACAGATACCGTGCTCAGGGTCCAACGCCTAATATATATATTATGAATGATATACTTGCAAAAGAATTAATACAAATACAAATCATACACTACAATATAACATAGACTACCTAACCAGATAACTACACAGGAAATACAATACAATTACTATTTAAGGGAAAATAAGAGAGAAAGAGGAGAAGAGAGAGAGAGAGAGAAATTGGCCCACAATAACAAGAAGATCAATATAGTTGCGGAGAAACACTTACGCACAAGGGGAAACGATCGCATGCGCCTCGATATCCAGCTCCCGATTATCAGCAATGAGAACCGTTGAAGAGAGAGTGAACTGGATATGGTCGGCCTGCCTATTTATGCCCCACACACAATACAATCCAATGGTCCCTACAATCTCATTGTTCATTGGACACAGGAATTCGGCTTCGCATTATAACAAAAGGTCATAGGTTGATTCATACAGGTGGGCTGTGACTGCTTCCAACTGTTCAGGTGGGTGGGATACTGGGTTTCCCGCCGCATGACTAAATAAGAACAAATAATAGTAAATGGACATAAACTTCTTATGTCCATAACTATTCGCACGAGCGATTAATCCGCTCCAAACCAACACCGGAATATTGCTATTTAAATACTCTTCCGATGGGTACCAAACACCACTGTATGACCCCTGTTAGACCCTTCGTACAATACAAAGAGGGATCTCTCTGTTCAGGAACATGCTATGTTAACTAAACTTTCAGAATCTATCAAAGGGACCATGATCTACAAAATACATTATATAGTGAAAATATGTAATGATTGAGTCGCACGCTACGATCACATAAACTCTACCGTAAATACGCATACCGTGCACCTGCGGGTGCCCGCGACTGTGAGTATGCGCACGTACGGGAGAGCGTACGCCCGCGCAGCACGGACCTGTGTGAGGTGCAAATATGGTAGTGTGCATAGAGATATTTTTCTGACTTTGACAGTCCACCCTTTGGCAGTCAACAATAACTGCCACCTTCTAAAACATTTCAAAAAAGAGAAAAATATATGTCAGGGGTTAATACATTTACATGGTTGGGTAGGGGAGGAGAGGAGAAGGTAGGAAAAGGGTATGACCTAGTGAGATAGCAGAAGCATGTGTGTATGAATCCGTGCTTGGGGGTCATGTATCATCGTGCCGTACGTGTTTTAAATCAAGCTTCGAGGTATTGCGAAGTATACATTTGAATTCCTTCTTATCCCGTGGTACGGGTCTGTGGATGGGCTGTCAAACTTTACCGAGCTATTTTCGGCTTTGGTTGTAACAAAATGGGGGAGCACATTTTAGTTGATGATACATGAATGGGGAAGATATGTGATTGCTGATATCTGTGCCTGTATTCCCTATCGACTATGTGTGTCATTACCTGAGGGTTGTAGAAATGAAGAAAAGACATAATTACGGTAAATGCGGTGGTATTCTATGTCAGGTAAATGTACATTCGTCGATTGAGGTCTTGTTTGGTGTCTGTTGAATGCAGTCTTCTTTGTGCTTTTGCCCATAAGGTGCGAGCAAAAGCTGTCAATGTCCATAGATTTACAAAAGTGTTGGGCTAGCGTAATTTTAAAATTTCTAGGGAAACTGGGGATCCATGGCATAGTTCATCAAAAATCTGTGTATCAGGTTGTCAAAACTTGTTCTTTAATCCCTCTGTTGTCTGTATATCGGCTCATCAAATTCCTCGTCCAAGTGGGTCTTTTTACCTTGGAGGAAACGGAAAAACAGGTGAAAGAAACGGACCGTAGAAATCGCATTTTCATCACATCATTGTTTCTACATTTGGGTCATAAATCAAGTCCATTGGAATTACAGTTTCCTCACTCCTCAAACTCATTACCCTAGTACGACGATTGCACCTCATTAAAGCCTGACCGCATCTAAATATCAAACCAATCGTTATGATAACACCTAAGATACATAGGAGAAACTTCCCAACATCCATTATGACTCCTTGAGCCCAGTCTCCTAAACCAGAGAACCAATTTCGCGGGTTCAACCATGACACCCAACCAGTCAGCTCATTACCTACAGCAGCAAGAGTGAGATTGTGTCTCCTGCAAAATTCCCACTTCAGTTGGAGAATATCGTCCATCTTTTGGTCTATGACCTCGACCGGGTCCTCGGTGCTATTCGTAATATATGTGCAACATTTCACGCCGTATTGTGTTGCCAGTGTGACACAATATCCGCCTGTCACTGCTGTGAGGTAATTAAGAACCATTCTATGCTGTACCAGTTCTGTTTTATAAGCCTGAAGTTCTCTTCCAGTATACCTAAATGTGTCATCATACATTTCAGTGATATTATCTAACAAATTGGCGAGCGCAGATATGTATTTATAATTCAACACTCCTCTAGCGGTGCGAGTGATGTCTAACGCGATTAGAAACTGAATCCCGGTGGATTCATGGATCATGTCAGAGGCCGGATGCTCTGTTCTTTCTATCAGGTGCCGTTTAACTACGTGCTCGTAATGGGTGTGAGTATAAGGAGTTTGGGCAACACGGTGTATGTCTTTCATTTTGTCATGTGATACAGTCATTACTTCAGGCAGTACTTTTCCAATATAACACAATCCTTCAGAGTTTGGGGCAAGCCACTTATACGCCTTTCTCCCGCATATGAAATATGCATCATCGGGGAGAACATATGGGACGGAGTAGGACATAACCATATTACACACCTTCCATGTGAAATCTCCTAACCCTAATTCTTCCATCTGCTTAGTACACGTATCAGGTTGTACGATATGTGCACAGTATCCTGGTGATACCTCTCCAACTCTCGTAATCCTATTTCCTAAGGTATACCTATACCGGAAAGATTTTCCTCTACTGGCTAGGTGGCGTATAAGCTCTGTATCTGTAGGCATTCTATCTGCTCTATGCGAAAAGGTCATGGTTTGATTACTCCATGACACTTCCCAATTTCCCGGCTTTCGGGGATTGGAGATGTTAAAACATAATAGGGACCTATCCACATGGTATTGGCGGAGCTTCAAACTAGGAGGGCTGGAGATATTAAACCTCCTGTCCACCGGTCTCCCACCACTTAACTCAAGTACCTCCCCTAACGTTAAAGGAAATGGTACTAGCCCTGATTTGCTATGACCTTGAGGTACTTGAGAGCATACCCAACAATCTGTTTTATTTAACACACTACCCACTAAGGAGTGATAGTCACTCAATGGATGCCGGTCCATATGGATATTAAAACTGGATTGGCATTTCTTTATGCACCCATCCTCAATGACATTGTTACAGAGCCGACAGATACAGTTTTCTTCAGCTAACAATCCTTCACAATTCCTTCTATGGTCAATGCTATCGGATCGTTTTCTGATACTCGCCTTTACTTGTTGGTTAAGTTGTTCTTGGAAAACTACGCCTTCATCTTTATCATCAGAACCCATTCCAGAACCTCTCTCGACCTCCATGGTACTCTCGCCGGAACAGACTGCTCTGGTCAACATCATGGTCAACAGGAAAATCCGGATCACAGTCTCTTGGGGCAAGTCCATCTTGTAGGAGGAAACGGAGAAGAATGAGAAGGGGGAAAAAATAATTTGAGGGAGAGGGGATGGGAAGTTGGAGAAAAACAATAAAAGGGAACAGGGGATCGACAACTGCTTTTGGTCTTGTGATTTTCAATGCTCAGGTGCCGCCTCAATCCTCCTGGAACAGACACTCCAGTGATACAACCTCTACCGTCTGTTCCTTATCACGGGGCCTCTCTGGATCAGCAACCTTTTTACAGTGGGACGAATGAACCCAAGTCTCTCTCTCAGCAACCTTCAATGCTGTAGTGCTAGTCAATAAGACCTGGTATGGTCCTTCCCATCTGTCAATAAGGCAACCTGAGCGTAGAAAATTCTGTATCATTACATAATCCCCAGGTTCAATGTCATGACAATTACTATCTGGTAAATCAGGAATCACTAACTTCAGATTATCATTTTGATTCCTCAACTGTTTACTCATGTTAATCAAGTATTTTACAGTCACTTCATTGTTACACTTCAAATCATCCTGAGGGTTAATCATAACATGCGGTTGTCGACCAAACAAGATTTCAAAGGGAGACAGATTAAGAGGGGACCTGGGAGTGGTTCTGATGCTGTACAGTACAATGGGTAAAGCTTCTGGCCATGTCAATCCTGTCTCTGCCATCACTTTACTCAGTTTATTTTTAATAGTGCTGTTCACTCTTTCCACTTTCGCACTCGCCTGTGGACGGTATGGAGTGTGCAGCTTGCTATCAATTCCCATCAATTTACACATTCCTTGAAAGACATCACCTGTAAAATGGGTACCCCTATCACTTTCGATAATTCTAGGGATACCATATCTACATACAAATTCCTGCACAATTTTCTTAGCAGTAAACATAGCGGTATTTGTGGCCGCTGGAAATGCTTCGACCCAATTTGAGAAAACATCTATACAAACAAGTACATATTTCAAATTTCGACAAGGGGGTAATTGAATAAAGTCAATCTGTATTACCTGGAAAGGGCCGCCGGCAGGTGGGATATGAGATGGTTCTGTAGGTATTGCCTTTCCGATGTTCTTTCTCAGACAGGTAAGGCATGACATTGCCCTTTTACTCGCATGAGATGAAAATCCTGGGGCACACCAATATGCTCTTACCAACTTGCACATCCCTTCCTTGCCCAGATGAGTCAGCCCGTGAGCTGCCTCAGCTAAACATGGAAGGTATGCCTTGGGGGCCACTGGTTTACCGTGTCCATCCGTCCAGAGTCCTGAGGACTCCTGGCCATATCCTTTTGCCTTCCAGACTGCCTTTTCCTGTGTGGAACACAAATTTTGCATCTCACACAACTTCTGTGTGTTGATGGTATTAAATACCATCAGTTGTGTGGTGTCTGTCTGTCTGGGGGTAGCAGCTGCTAATTTAGCAGCATCGTCTGCTCGGCTGTTACCAAGTGATACTGGGTCTTGGCTATATGTGTGTGCTTTACATTTGATAACAGCCACTCTGTCGGGTTCCTGTATCGCTGTTAGAAGCCTTTTTATGTGAGCTGCATGCGCTACCGGTGTACCAGCTGCCGTCATGAAATTTCTGAGGCGCCATAGGGCTCCGAAATCATGGACTACCCCGAATGCGTATCTAGAATCGGTGTAGATATTGGCTGATTTGCCCTTAGCCAATTCACATGCTCTGGTTAGGGCGACCAGTTCAGCAACCTGGGCTGAGTGAGGTGGGCCTAGCGGTTCCGCTTCTATGGTGCCTTGGTCATCTACGACTGCGTATCCAGTACACAAGTCTCCCGAGTCTGACTGTCTATGACAACTACCGTCCGTGTAGAACGTAAGTTCTACATCTTCCAGTGGGTTGTCACTGATGTCAGGCCTTGCGGTAAAATTTTGGGTCAAATATTCCATACAATCATGTGTGTCTTCCTTTGTATTAAATTCTCCTTCCCCACCACTCTCATCCTCCACCCTTTGTGCCTGTCCAGGCACACCTGGGAGATATGTTGCAGGATTTAATGCACTGCATCTCCTTATGGTGATGTTTACGGGGGCCATTAGTGCCAATTCCCATCTTGTAAACCGCGCTGATGAGACGTGTCTGGTTTGGGCAGAATTTAACAAGGCTGACACTGCATGTGGTGTATGAATTGTGAGGTTGTGACCTAGCACGACGTCTTCGCTTTTCGTTACTAGCAATGCTATCGCAGCAACGCTTCGCAAGCATGTGGGGAGGGATCGCTCTACCGTATCTAGCTGAGCGCTGTAATATGCTACCGGCCTGCTGGCATCACCGTGCTTTTGGGTTAGTACGCCTGCCGCGCAACCAGCACTTTCTGTTCCGTATAGTTCAAAGGGTTTCCCATAGTCTGGCATACCCAATGCTGGTGCCTGCGTTAGGCACTGTTTAAGTCTCTCAAATGCTGTCTCAGACTCGTCTGTATGCGAAATCCGATCAGGTTTGTTTGAGGAGACCATCTCCTGCAAGGGTAACGCTAGAATGGAAAACCCTGGGATCCAGTTACGGCAATACCCACACATTCCTAAAAATGTTCTGATCTGTTGCTGGGTTTGTGGCAGAGTCATGTCTCTAATTGCTTGAATTCTATCAGCGGTCAGGTGTCTCAGTCCTTGTGTTAGACAGTGTCCCAAATATTTTACCTTAGTTTGGCATAATTGTAACTTGTCTTTGGAAACCTTGTGTCCTGTGTCTGAAAGATGAAACAGGAGCTGTTTCGTATCCTTCAGGGATGCTTCCAATGAATCAGAACACAGTAGTAGATCATCCACGTACTGTATTAATACTGATCCACTCACTGGTTGGAAAGACTGTAAACAATCATGCAAAGCCTGAGAAAATATACTTGGGCTATCTATGAATCCTTGTGGTAATCGAGTCCATGTGAATTGGACTCCTCTGTATGTAAATGCAAACAAATATTGACTGTCAGGGTGCAGAGGTACCGAAAAGAAAGCGGAGCAGAGGTCAATAACAGTGAAAAATTTCGCAGTGGGAGGGATTTGCATTAGGATGACAGCTGGATTTGGCACTACGGGGAACTGACTCTCAACTATTTTGTTAATCCCCCTTAGATCCTGCACTAGCCGGTAACCCCTCCCCCCACTCTTTTTAACAGGGAAGATGGGACTATTGGCAGTGCTGGACGTTCTTACCAGTATGCCCTGTTGTAGCAAGCGCTCTATTACGGGATACACTCCTAACTCCACCTCTGGCTTCAGAGGGTACTGTGGGATTTTTGGAGCTATCCTACCATCTTTTACTTGTACAACTACCTGAGCTACGTTTGCCATTAATCCAGTGTCCTGTCCATCTTTAGTCCAAAGTGACTCTGGTATCTGAGATGTCATTTCTTCTACTTGGGAGGGAGTCCTATTTGTCATAATGGTATGTGACATTAATTTTGACGGGGAGTCTAACATGTCTCGCACTTCCTGAGCGTGATTCTCAGGTATGTCCAAGAATACACCTTCAGGAGTACAATAAATGACGCACCCCATTTTACACAGTAAGTCTCTTCCCAGGAGATTAGTCGGTGCCGATGCAGCCAGCAAAAAGGAATGCTTGGTATGTAAAGGCCCTATTGTAATCTCGGCTGGTTTGCTAACAGGGTAGTGCTGGACTACTCCCGTTACCCCTATGGCTGGAATTGTCTTACCAGTGGTTCTCATGCCCACTGTCGAATTTATCACTGATTTGGCCGCCCCTGTGTCTACAAGAAAGTTTAATGATTTACCAGCTACATTGATTGCAATTTCTGGTTCACTTCCAAGGCTTGCAATCAATTTTACTGGCTGCAGATTACAGGTATGGCCACACCCCTATTGGGTATGGTGACCTCCCTGAATCCCGCTGGCAGCAACTACTTGTGATGGAGTTAATTGGGAGCTACCAGAGGCTTGCCAGTCTCTGTTCGGGGGATATCTTTTTGTTTCCCCTGTATGTGGCTCATAACTCCGTTTCTGCGGACCCTGATCCCAATGTCGTGTCGTTGTCTAGGGGGTTGGTATGAGTTTCGTGAATTCTTCACTCTACAATCTCGTGCCATGTGTCCCTGTTTATGACAAGAATAACAAGTAACCACATTTGACTTACCCACAGGGTTTGGTGATATAAACAAAGGCTGCCTTGTGGTCAGGGCCTGTATACTTACTGCCATTAACTTATCACCTTGTTGTTCCCTGTGTCTGGTGATGTTCCTATCGTGATCAATAGCAGCCTCTCTCAAAGTAGCCACAGACAGACCTCGCCAACATGGTTGTGTGGTCTGTACCCTAGTCTTCAATGACTCTTTTAAACCATCCATCAGTACCGATACTGCTACTTCTCGATGGTTTATGTTTGTTTTAATGTCCTCTATGCCTGTGTATTTTGCCATTTCTGATAATGCTCTGTGAAAATACTCTGCAGCTGTTTCTGACTCCTTCTGTTTAATGGAGAATATTTTGTTCCATTTAACTACGGCTGGGAAATACTCCTTTAACTGTAAACTTATTCTTTTTACATTGTCTTTGTTGTATACTTCTGTAAGAGGTACATCCTGATCTAATCCACAGTCAGCTAAAAATTGAGCTGCGTCGACATTGGAGGGTAAACATGCTCTCAGCAATATCTGCCAGTCTTTATTGTTGGGCTCTACAGTGTTACCTAGGTCTCTGATGTATTTTTGGCTGGCAACTAAGTCTTTTCTAGGGTCAGGGAATTCAGACACTATGGTCCTTAATTCCATTCGGGAAAATGGGCTGTACATGGCAATGTTCCTAACAGGAGTGACTCCTGAAGTGTCTGTTTTCCCATTTGGAACTACTATTACCTTAACAGGATTAACTCTAACAACCTCATTCTGTGTAGATTCTACAGGCTGTGGTGAAATAGTTTCAGCATAGTGTATGGTGCCGTACTTACCCGTTGATACGACCTCACCTATCCCTCCGCTAGGGGCCTTTGTTACTAATCTCGGGGGTGGAGCTGTGCCTACTGTGGTCTCTGCTATGGTGGCTGCTAGAGAGAGCGCTGAAATTGTTGCCGATTCGTCCTCTTGATCACACTCCTGAGGAAAGTTCAAAACGGGGTACAACTTGCACGGGTTAATACTTGCATTGGTTAATTGGTTAACATTATCTTTAACATTTACACAGTTGCTAAGTGTTTGTGTGTTACACCTTAGTGCGTCATTCTCCGCAACCAATTTTTCTCCCGATATATATGGTGGCGGTGGGGCCGTGGCTATCAGTTTTCTGATCGAGCCAGATCCCGCCGCCTGAGCCAATCCTCTCTGTATGTCACCCTCCTGTTGCCACAACTGTAAATAATCATAATGCTTGATTCGTCTCTTGGCTGATTTAATGAGACATATCCTTCTCCTTAAATTCGTTAACACTTCTGTGCTGAAGCTACCTACTCTTGGGAATTTCTCCCCGTCATGTACCGTCATTCTCTCCCATTCATCACATAAAGCTTCTGTGTGACTTCCGTATTTCTCACACATTACGTACCTTGCCGACCCGACTGGTCGGTTCACTGAATCAACCCGAACCGAGGTTGATCGCCCCCTACCTGAACAAGTGGCCCCCATAGTTCGAAGGTGTTGCTTTATTCAGCCAACCCTTACGCAAACCAAAATGTTCAAAATAGGCTGACGGTGGCGGTTTACCGAGTACCCCACTCACTCGCCCACGCCACCAATACGACCTGATCACACTGATATAGTGCTGGCGTACTCGACCCAGGGCCCCTGCGACCTGAACCTCTATTTACTGGAACCTGTGAGGGTGATCCGAAGAACACTTACTCTTTCCAGTAACTATTGGTTGTTGGATAGTTCCTGAGTGAGCAGCGAACCTCCCTTAAAATAAAAAAAATTACACAAATCACGTTAGAATGTACAAATAGCGTTTATGACCTTCGTACACAAATAGTACCGGTCAGGTTTACTAATGCACACAATTACGTGCGGTACAATCGTTCAGCACATAAGCAACTAATCTTATGTACGGAGCGACCAGTGGAATCGAAAATTACGGCTGCGAATTCCTTCAGCCAGAGCTTGTATGGCCTATATGGGTGTTGCACCAACCCTTTTAGGTGTTGTGCCTGTGGACTGTATAGCGGACTTCCTTGTCTGCTGTACCTGAACCTGCTGGTCTGCTATGACCTCCTGGTCTGTTACAGTATGACCTCCTGGTCTGCTACACTCTAATGCTCAAATTGTATGTTTTAACCAGGGATGCCTCCCTAGCCACCATGTACGTCACTTACACGTATGTACCTCACGAGAACTCGACTTTTCTTGTGGTTCAACCTCAAAAATTGTAAAAACAAACACTCACTCACCACATATACACTTTTGTTTCTATTTCTATTTCTGCGCAGAAATTTTCTTTAGACCAGATGTGTTACCAATTAGGAGAAGGATCTGTTAATTTAAATTTCAAATGTTAAAATAGATTTGCGTGATTTATCGCCTTGCGTTATTTACCGCGTTGCGCTAATTATCGCGTTGAAAAAAAATTAACACTTGTGATTTGAGTTACGTGGGCGTACCCGTACGCTCCGTTGCGTAATATACGCTGCGTGCGTCGGCCCTTGGGTTGCGTACGCAAGTCTCAGTCCTTTGTTAGAGACACGTGTACGCAAAGCAAAGATCCACCGTAACACAATTTATACGTTTATCAATGTAGATGATCCTTTATCATCTACCGCGCACCACACCGACTTCGCCTTGTCTCTCAGGCACAGCTGTGTGTTTGTCTATACTTTAACTATATTACCTTTTTACTCTTAAACTATGAAATAGCGGCAAATCTCTCTTAGCACGTTTATCAATTATACAATAGCAAACAGGAGAGTGATATATGAAAATACACGAATGAAAAGAAATGCAGATATGCGTGCGTGTGTACGCAAGACAGAAATAAACAGTTTTAAAAGAGACTAGCGTGTTGTTCTTACCTCCGGTTCCCGGATTGCTTCAGCACCCTTTACTAAGAGAAGCAGACGCTTATCCAAACAGCACTACGAGGAATATGATCTCCCGCCCTTTGCTGCTGGATAATGTCTGCTGAAATTACCTAGTGCAGATATGTGAAGGACAGGACGAGCCCGCAATTGATAAAGCTGAATATTTATCGTATATAATACCCTTTATGAGGTCTAAGAACACTGTACGCTATCTACGTATGAAGTACCGTAAGGGTACGCTCGTTGCGTAACAATCGCTTAGCCGTAGTCGAGACGCTCAAGCGTCACGTTCGCTCACGGCCAAGAGATCACAGGCAGGCACGCTATTGGCTGCTGACTAACGTAATGATTCGCTATAGCGTAGCGGACGCTCGGGACCACGAGGAGATCACCAGCGGCGCTGACGCTAACAATGTTAAACCTATAAATCTAAACCATAAACAATGTAATATGCTGTAAAACCTTAGTGTAATGATAGAGTGTAAATGCAACACAGTATAACCTTATTACCTTTAAAGCTGTTCTAGCGTCACCGACGCTCTGAGAATACTTAACACTATAAGAAATACACAGATACCGTGCTCAGGGTCCAACGCCTAATATATATATTATGAATGATATACTTGCAAAAGAATTAATACAAATACAAATCATACACTACAATATAACATAGACTACCTAACCAGATAACTACACAGGAAATACAATACAATTACTATTTAAGGGAAAATAAGAGAGAAAGAGGAGAAGAGAGAGAGAGAGAGAGAGAAATTGGCCCACAATAACAAGAAGATCAATATAGTTGCGGAGAAACACTTACGCACAAGGGGAAACGATCGCATGCGCCTCGATATCCAGCTCCCGATTATCAGCAATGAGAACCGTTGAAGAGAGAGTGAACTGGATATGGTCGGCCTGCCTATTTATGCCCCACACACAATACAATCCAATGGTCCCTACAATCTCATTGTTCATTGGACACAGGAATTCGGCTTCGCATTATAACAAAAGGTCATAGGTTGATTCATACAGGTGGGCTGTGACTGCTTCCAACTGTTCAGGTGGGTGGGATACTGGGTTTCCCGCCGCATGACTAAATAAGAACAAATAATAGTAAATGGACATAAACTTCTTATGTCCATAACTATTCGCACGAGCGATTAATCCGCTCCAAACCAACACCGGAATATTGCTATTTAAATACTCTTCCGATGGGTACCAAACACCACTGTATGACCCCTGTTAGACCCTTCGTACAATACAAAGAGGGATCTCTCTGTTCAGGAACATGCTATGTTAACTAAACTTTCAGAATCTATCAAAGGGACCATGATCTACAAAATACATTATATAGTGAAAATATGTAATGATTGAGTCGCACGCTACGATCACATAAACTCTACCGTAAATACGCATACCGTGCGCCTGCGGGTGCCCGCGACTGTGAGTATGCGCACGTACGGGAGAGCGTACGCCCGCGCAGCACGGACCTGTGTGAGGTGCAAATATGGTAGTGTGCATAGAGATATTTTTCTGACTTTGACAGTCACCTGGACCGCATTCATCAGAAGTCAGTGACAAGTTCAAAAACTTTGGATGACAGCGGAAGCAGTCCACTGACCACTAAATCCCTTCCTCTTGTAACCATGCTACTGCAAACCACACCACCAACTCCCTCAGTGTCACAATTTCCTCCTTACACAGGAAAGCCAATAGTCATGCAGGCCATGTCACTGTCAAGTCTGACGAGTCCTCTCCCGCCTGGGATTCTTCCGATGCATCCTTGAGTGTAACGCCTACTGCTGCTGGCACTGCTGTTGTTGCTGCTGGGAGTCGATCGTCATCCCAGAGGGGAAGTCGGAAGACCACTTGTACTACTTCCAGTAAGCAATTGACTGTCCAACAGTCCTTTGCGAGGAAGATGAAATATCACAGCAGTCATCCTGCTGCAAAGCGGATAACTCAGGCCTTGGCAGCCTGGGTGGTGAGAAACGTGTGTCCGGTATTCACCGTTAATTCACAGGCAACTAGAGACTTGATTGAGGTACTGTGTCCCCGGTACCAAATACCATCTAGGTTCCATTTCTCTAGGCAGGCGATACCGAAAATGTACACAGACGTCAGAAAAAGAGTCACCAGTGTCCTAAAAAATGCAGTTGTACCCAATGTCCACTTAACCATGGACATGTGGAAAGGTGGAGAAGGGCAGACTCAGGACTATATGACTGTAACAGCCCACTGGGTAGATGTATTGCCTCCCACAGCAAGAACAACAGCGGCGGCACCAGTAGCAGCATCTCGCAAATGCCAACTCGTTCCTAGGAAGGCTACGCTTTGTATCACCACTTTCCATAAGAGGCACACAGCTGACAACCTCTTACGGAAACTGAGGAACATCATCGCAGAATGGCTTACCCCAATTGGACTCTCCTGGGGATTTGTGACATCGGACAACGCCACCAATATTGTGCGTGCATTACATCTGGGCAAATTCCAGCACGTCCCATGTTTTGCACATACATTGAATTTGGTGGTGCAGAATTATTTAAAAAACGACAGGGGCCTGCAAGAGATGCTGTCGGTGGCCCGAAGAATTGCGGGCCACTTTCGGCATTCAGCCACCGCGTGCCGAAGACTGGAGCACCAGCAAACAGTCCTGAACCTGCCCTGCCATCATCTGAAGCAAGAGGTGGTAACGAGGTGGAATTCAACCCTCTATATGCTTCAGAGGATGGAGGAGCAGCAAAAGGCCATTCAAGCCTATACATCTGCCTACGATATAGGCAAAGGAGGGGGAATGCACCTGACTCAAGCGCAGTGGAGAATGATTTCAACGTTTTGCAAGGTTCTGCAACCCTTTGAACTTGCCACACGTGAAGTCAGTTCAGACACTGCCAGCCTGAGTCAGGTCATTCCCCTCATCAGGCTTTTGCAGAAGAAGCTGGGAACATTGAAGGAGGAGCTAAAACAGAGCGATTCCGCTAGGCATGTGGGACTTGTGGATGGAGCCCTTAATTCGCTTAACCAGGATTCACGGGTGGTCAATCTGTTGATATCAGAGCACTACATTTTGGCCACCGTGCTCGATCCTAGATTTAAAACCTACGTTGTATCTCTCTTTCCGGCAGACACAAGTCTGCAGAGGTTCAAAGACCTGCTGGTGAGAAAATTGTCAAGTCAAGCGGAATGTGACCCGTCAACAGCTCCTCCTTCACATTCTCCCGCAACTGGGGGTGCGAGGAAAAGGCTAAGAATTCCGAGCCCACCCGCTGGCGGTGATGCAGGGAAGTCTGGAGCGAGTGCTGACATCTGGTCCGGACTGAAGGACCTGCCAACGATTACTGACATGTTGTCTACTGTCACTGCATATGATTCTGTCACCATTGAAAGAATGGTGGAGGATTATATGAGTGACCGCATCCAAGTAGGCACGTCAGACAGTCCGTACGTATACTGGCAGGAAAAAGAGGCAATTTGGAGGCCCTTGCAGAAACTGGCTTTATTTTACCTAAGTTGCCCCCCCTCCAGTGTGTACTCCGAAAGAGTGTTTAGTGCAGCCGCTCACCTTGTCAGAAATCGGCGTACGAGGTTACTTCCAGAAAATGTGGAGAAGATGATGTTCATCAAAATGAATTATAATCAATTCCTCCGTGGAGACATTCACCAGCAATTGCCTCCAGAAAGTACACAGGGACCTGAGATGGTGGATTCCAGTGGGGATGAATTAATAATCTGTGAGGAGGGGGATGTACACAGTGAAAAGGGTGAGGAATCGGACGATGAGGAGGAGGTGGACATCTTGCCTCTGTAGAGCCAGTTTGTGCAAGGAGAGATTGATTGCTTCTTTTTTGGTGGGGGGCCAAACCAACCAGTCTTTTCAGTCACAGTTGTGTGGCAGACCCTGTCGCTGAAATGATGGGTTCGTTAAAGTGTGCATGTCCTGTTTATACAACATAAGGGTGGGTGGGAGGGCCCAAGGACAAATCCATCTTGCTCCTCTTTTTTCTTTCATTTTTCTTTGCATCATGTGCTGTTTGGGGACTATTGTTTTGCAGTGCCATCCTGCCTGACACTGCAGTGCCACTCCTAGATGGGCCAGGTGTTTGTGTCGGCCACTTGGGTCGCTTAGCTTAGTCACACAGCTACCTCATTGCGCCTCTTTTTTTCTTTGCATCATGTGCTGTTTGGGGACTATTTTTTTAATCTGCCATCCTGTCTGACACTGCAGTGCCACTCCTAAATGGGCCAGGTGTTTGTGTCGGCCACTTGGGTCGCTTAGCTTAGTCACACAGCTACCTCATTGCGCCTCTTTTTTTCTTTGCATCATGTGCTGTTTGGGGACTATTTTTTTAATCTGCCATCCTGTCTGACACTTCAGTGCCACTCCTAGATGGGCCAGGCGTTTGTGTCGGCCACTTGGGTCGCTTAGCTTAGTCACACAGCTACCTCATTGCACCTCTTTTTTTCTTTGCATCATGTGCTGTTTGGGGACTATTTTTTTAATCTGCCATCCTGTCTGACACTGCAGTGCCACTCCTAGATGGGCCAGGTGTTTGTGTCGGCCACTTGGGTCGCTTAGCTTAGTCACACAGCTACCTCATTGCACCTCTTTTTTTCTTTGCATCATGTGCTGCTTGGGGAAAAAAAATTAATCTGCCATCCTGTCTGACACTGCAGTGCCACTCCTAGATGGGTCAGGTGTTTGTGTCGGCCACTTGGGTCGCTTAGCTTAGTCACACAGCTACCTCATTGCACCTCTTTTTTTCTTTGCATCATGTGCTGTTTGGGGACTATTTTTTTAATCTGCCATCCTGTCTGACACTGCAGTGCCACTCCTAGATGGGCCAGGTGTTTGTGTCGGCCACTTGGGTCGCTTAGCTTAGTCACACAGCTACCTCATTGCACCTCTTTTTTTCTTTGCATCATGTGCTGCTTGGGGAAAAAAAATTAATCTGCCATCCTGTCTGACACTGCAGTGCCACTCCTAGATGGGCCAGGTGTTTGTGTCGGCCACTTGGGTCGCTTAGCTTAGTCATCCAGCAACCTTGGTGCAAATTTTAGGACTAAAAATAATATTGTGAGGTGTGAGGTGTTCAGAATAGACTGGAAATGAGTGGAAATTATGGTTATTGAGGTTAATAATACTGTGGGATCAAAATGACCCCCAAATTCTATGATTTAAGCTGTTTTTGAGGGTTTTTTGTAAAAAAACAATCGAATCCAAAACACCCCCGAATCCGACAAAAAAATTTCAGGGAGGTTTTGGCAAAACGCGTCCGAATCCAAAACACGGCCGCGGAACCGAATCCAAAACCAAAACACAAAACCCGAAAAATGTCCGGTGCACATCACTAATATACACACACATTTCATTTTTTTCTACCTCAAAAGTGGACCTGGCATATGAGATATGGGATTACTTTCATGATGGGAGGCAGCGAAGCAGCATGCTTCTCTGTGGCCAGCCCAAAATGGTCACTGCCACAGAGAAAACTATTTTGAAGGATGCTAGAGGAGCAGGGCCAGTGCAAGATTTCTCAGCACCCTAGGCAAATCTTCAGCTACACCTCCCCTCCCTCCCCACCAATACCCAGCCCCATCGGTGAAAAAGTGCTAAATTGGCGTCTTATAAGTTACCCTTATAATATAAATATATATATATATATATACACACACATACAGTATATATACACTGTATATTCACACATTAATAGTTTGGCATGCTATTTTGGCCACTACAGCCAGCTGACACCTCTCAGGCACTAGAGACGCGCAGCTGCTGCAAATCCCCTACCGATTACATGAATGGCAGCCTGTAGAGGTATGAGGCACTGACCGTGGTTGTCCTCCTTTGCTATTGCTGCAGCTCTGGATGAGGGTGGACTGCCAACAGATATTGCCCTTTAAAAAAAACTTGTGCACGGGGTAGAGACTGCCAGGCTTGGACTCCCTGTTGCCACTGCCTTCAGAGCCAGCTGGGAGGTGGGACAGGTAAGCTGGTGTTTGACAAAGCTCTTGCCACCCCGGGTGAAGGTGCCATCCCCAGTCCTGGCCTCCTCCTCGGACTCAAGCAGTTCCCTGCGCGGCTTGTGATACCGGCGGAGGAAGCGGATCTTATTCCCAGTCATCAGGTCAAGGGAAGGGGAGCGAGCGACACAGGATGGGGGATGGCGGGAAAGAAGGGATAGGCCCCGGACATGCAGCACCCGCCCTATCCCGGCAGATCCAACATGGGTGACCATGGAGCGAGCGCCCCACAAGTTCAGCACACATCTTGTTACAGCCTTCATTTGTTGGTTCCAATCAGCACTGCCCATCAAATACCAGCGCCCGTACACACTAGCCAAACGGTGCTGGCCCTACCTAAGGTACAATGCTCACATAGAGGTACATGATATATACAGTCCCATCTACATACAGGTACACAATCTATACACATAGGGGGGAATTCAATTGTTTTGGGCGTCTAAAAATCCCATCTAAACAGGACTGTTTAGATGCCCAAACAATTTTCACTATTCAATTGTTGTTTGGGTGCCCATGCACATCGCGCATGTTGCGCCCGAACAGACAGGGTTTAGCCGTGTAAAACTAAATCCATCTAAACTCCTGCCTTGGACTCCCAAAGTGCCGGGTTTGGACACATTTAATGTGTCCTCCTTGGCCGCCATGTAGCTGAACGGCAGAACAATTGAATTGCTGCCGTTGGGCACCCTCTAGTGGCGGCCGCCCCAAAAAACTATTGAATTCAGCCCAAACAGTATGTACCTGATGTAATCTGTCTCATCTATATGCATTTTAGTGCTGTGTGCAAGGAATAGCATCGGTGCCCCTCCATATATAAAATACGGGCAGTGTGCACCGCAGGCGCGCGCCAAAAATGTAGAGAAGTGGCTTCATGGGGAAGGAGCATGATCACAAAATAATACCAATTCAAGGGAAGACAGCGAGAAATAAGACGTGGGGGAGAAAGCGAGAGACAAGATATGGAGGAGAAAGATGTGTAGGGAAGACAGCAAGAGATGAGACATGGGGGAGAGAGCAACAGACGAGACATGGAGGAGAAAGAGATTCATAGGGAAGACAGCAGGAGATGAGACGCGGGGGAGAGAGAGCGAGAGATGAGACATGGAGGAGAAAGATTCGTAGGGAAGACAGCAAGAGACGAGACGTGGGGGAGAGAGCGAGAAACGAGACATGGAGGACAAAGAGATGCATAGGGAAGACAGTGAGAGATGAGACTTGGGGGAGAGAGCGAGAGACGAGACATGAAGATGAAAATGCGTAGGGAAGACAGCGAGAGACAAGATGTGGGGGAGAGAGCGAGAGACGAGACATGGAGCAGAAAGAGATGCATTGGGAAGACAGCAAGAGACGAGACATGGGGAGAGAGCGAGAGACAAGACATGGAGGAGAAAGAGATGCGTAGGAAAGACAGTGAGAGCGAGAGAAGAGATGTGGGGTAGAGCGAAAGAAGAGACGTGGGGGAGAGAGCAATAGAAGGGACACGGGGGAGAGAGAGTAACAGAAGAGGCGGGGTAGAGCGAGAGAGGCGGAGGAGCGCGAGAGAGACAAGAGGAGGGGGACAGCGAGAGAGGAGAGAAGCGGAGAGCGAGAGACATGTTGCAAAGTGAAACATGGGGAGCGCGTGAGATGTTGAGGGTAGAGAGTGAGGTGGGGAGAGAGATGGGGGTGGGGGAGAGAAAGGGACTGAGAGGGGGAGCACCACAGAAAAAACCCTGCAATCTAAAATAACCCCCATTTCAGCGTGACAGACCTGCACCTTGGTGCTCTCACAGTCACAGGCTCACAGCTTGCATGGCATGTGTGGTGGAGTTGGAGCGGGTCCCGCAGCTGACTTACGCGGCATTTGCAGTGCAAGTAGGAGCAACCAGTAAAGCTGCCATGCGGCCACAGGCCATGTACAGGGTGACAGCAGGGGGTGGTGGAATCCAGGACTGCGGGCTGGACAGAGTGGCGTCAGAGTGCAGGGCGTAGCTGGCCGGGAGCACAGGGTGGCCGGGTGTCGGCAGCGTGCACTATACCAGTGGGACCCAGAGTTAGCTGGGTAGCGCACACACTGGGGCATATAGCACGCATAACTCTGTAGCAGCAGGCTGGGAGCAGGAGAGGGAACCAGCGGGTGAGAGGCACTGGGGCTCAGATAGAGGTTGGGAAGGTGCTGTTTATATAGCCAGTTCCGTCCTCAGGACGCCTGCACTGTGTGCGGTGCCCCCTCCGCACACACCTAGTTACGGCCCTGCATAGGTGGCTGTCATGGTGTATTGTAGAAAAGAAACATGGAGACTGTGGCTTAGAGCGACATTTCAGCTCTTTATTGAGCTTTTTTCAAGCACAACACATAAGAAAAACACCAATTTATAAGCAATCCCCACCACCAAACACCAATGAACGCCAAGTACGAACTTCCGGTCATTCAGAACAGGGTAAAAGGAACGGGTATGGGTCGTTGGGTCGACACACATTAGGTCGACATGCATTGGGTTGACCACTAATGGTCGACATGCACTATGTCGACAGGGTGTACAGGTCGACAGGGTCATTAGGTCGACATGTGCAATGTCGACAGGTCAAAAGGTCGATTTAACTTTTTTGGGTGTCGTTTTCTTCGTAGAGTGACGGGGAACCCCAATTAGTGCACCGCGTCCCCTTGCATGGTGGCCAGCGCCCATAGGCAGCTGCCTAAAGATGCCTAATGGTGGCGTCGGCTCTGTAGAGGAGGTGGCAGCCATTTTGGGAGGGACATTAACTAAAGGTAGAAGCAAACAGTGGTTCCCAGAAGTGTCGAGACTGCAGGGCCACTGCCATGCAGCGGGTGGGGAGGGGGTGCATGCAAATCACTGCTGTAGCAAGAGGAAGGTGGCGGCAGCATGAAACCCCTTGACAATAAGCAGGGGCATGATTATGTGAGTCATATATTAAAGTAACATGGCAGGGTGTAAGTGTGGGTTATAATATGGTGCAAGGGGTATTACTGTGTGGAGCATATGGAACAAAGGGCATTACTATGTGGGGCATAATATGGTGCAAGGGTCATTACTGTGTGAGACCTAATATGGTGCAAGAGGCAATACAGTGTGGGGCATAATATGGTGCAAGGGTCATTACTGTGTGAGACCTAATATGGTGCAAGAGGCAATACAGTGTGGGGCATAATATGGTGCAAGGGGAATTACTGTGTGAGACCTAATATGGTGCAAGAGGCAATACAGTGTGGGGCATAATATGGTGCAGGGGGCATTACTGTGCAGGGCATAGCATGGTGGAATTTTGTTTTTCATGTGGTGGCTAATATTAGGGGGTGCAGGGTCAAAGACTGGGGTGTAAGGTAGTCTTTTCCTGCAAGGCCATGCCAATTGTATTTTAGGCCACTCCCATTATAGAGAGGACACACACACCCTTAGGGCACGCGCTACTGTTTACATTTTACAATGTCTATGGGGGGAAGAGGCACTTTTGTCTAGAAATAGCCCTGTATAGAGGATAATTGTAGCCAGGAAACAAAAAAAAAGTGATTGGTGGAAGCATCTTAAGAGAAATAACAACTGAGGTCAAAGGTACAGAGATTAGAGTAAGGACAGATGTCAGTAACAGAGAGTGCAGAGAGTGCAGCATCTATAGTGGGGCACGGACTAGACAGACAGGAATACTGAGGGAATGACCACAATCAAACTCTATAGAAAAAGGATCCCAGGCAACAGCAATGCACATGAATGCTAGAATTCCCTTTATGAAGATAAATAAACTTCTGTTTTAATTATGACAAAAAAGTATAATAGAAATGATCTACTGATAAGCAAGTTATTTTTATTATACTGCAAATTGTCTGTATAGAGTTAAGGCCAGTACTCACTGGCCGATGTGGGAGAGATGTGTGCTGAGCGTGCGGGGAGGCGGGGGCGCTCATTTCAACTGGAGGGTGAAATGAGCGGCCTGCTAGATTGGCCTGCACGACAGGACAATCTGGCACCAGCAATAGCGATGCGCGGGGCTGTGCATCGCTATCGCTGTAGGGGCTACACACGGAGGGATCCTGCTTAAAATCTAAGCAATCTAGTCAGATTGCTTAGATTTTAAGCAGCGATCGCTCTGTGAGTACCCCCCTTAAAGGGGGGTACACACGGAGAGATTCGTGTTTAAAATCTAAGCAATCTGACTAGATTGCTTAGATTTTAAGCACAGATCTGTCATGTGTATGCCCCTCCAGCGATAGCGCGCATCGCTATCGCCAGTGCTAGATTGAGCCTGCATGCAGGCTCAATCTAGCGGGTCGCTCACTTCACCGCTGTGTGAAGTGAGCGGCACCCCCCTTCCCAGAGCCGGATTAAGGCCCCGGGAGGCCTGGGGCACCAAAGAGCAGGGGGCCCAGATGGACTAAAAAAATATATCCACATTGCTAAGAATCACTCCTCCTTCAGTTCAGCGTACGGCGCGCCAATGACTGAGCTGCAGGCTTGCTGAGCCGGACAGCAATTGGACAGCTGAGCCGTCGCTCAGCTGCCCTGACTACAGCTGTTAGAGCACTCTTCTTAGAGCTGTTGTCAGCGCAGCTGAGCGACGGCTCAGCTGTCCAATTGCTGTCCGGCTCAGCAAGCCTGCGGCTCAGTCATTGGCGCGCCGCACGCTGAACTGAAGGAGGAGGAGGGACAGGGCAGCGGGGAGCCGGGGCTCGTGAGCGCAGCACCGCAGATCGGATTGAAGAGAGATCCGATCTGTGGTGTGGCAGGGGGCCCTTTTAGAAAGGCATCTTTTAACTCTAAAGACCGTGGAGTGGCCATACTTATTAAGCGAAACATCCCCTACACCTTACTTCACTCGTTCTCTGACCCAGATGGCAGGTACACTATCACTAGATTGACTCTACATTCCCAAGTCTACACTCTTTGTAACATATATGCCCCCAATGTTTATTCAAAGGACTTCTTCCTTACACTTATTGCTAAATTAATTCCGTACATTGACGAGCCTCTTATAATTTGTGGAGACTTTAATCTTATCTCTGATTCCTCCTTAGATAAATCCTCCCCCCTAACCCCCATCGACCCACCAAAAGCTTGCCTAGGCTGGGTATTTCACAGTTCACCTCCCAGTTGTCCTTAGTGGATATATGGAGATCCAATAACCCTACCTCACGTGAATATACATGTCTCTCAGCTGCCTATGGCACCTCTTCTAGAATAGACCACCTTATGGCATCCGCGACCTTGTTCACAAGAATAACCTCAGTGGAAATTGAACCGATCACCATCTCCGATCATGCCCTACTATGGTTTGAGATGGACACATCAGATGATCAACCCTCCCAAACTCCCTGGCGTTTCCCCTCTCACCTTCTTTCCTCTCTGGAATTTAAATCCTTGCTGTCTAATAGCTGGAAAAGCTTTGCAGCTGATAACAATACTAGTGCTATATCTGACCCTCCCCTATATTGTCAAACCGCCAAGTCAGTCCTCCGCGGTAATATCATTTCTTATATGTCCCAATTGAATAAGGCATATGCGGGCTCGTACCTTTCCTTGCAATGCACCCTCACCGCAACCTTCTCCTCCTTCCAACACAACCCTAACCCAACAACCAAATCGGCCTACATTTTAGCCAACACCCATTTCACTGAATTCCTCAACAAGAGAGGCAACAAATACTTATACCATATAAATTATTGCTACCACCGATTCTGAAATAAAAAAGGTAAACTCCTTTCCAATATCTTAAAAGCTCTAACCTTGCTGCGGAAGTCCACCCCCTCCGTCAATCTGACGGATCCTTAACTTCCTCAAATAAACAGATAGCAGACACTATGAAAACTTTCTATTCTGATTTGATATCTCCTCCTGATTCATCTCATACTCCCTCTCTCTCTTCCTCCTCTGACCAGACCATGGTATGGCCTTCCCTGACGATTCCTACTATTTCGGCTGAGCAGCAGGAGGTCTTGTACGCCCCTATCACACCTGGGGAGGTTTCACGCGTTATTAAATCATTAAAACCAAGTAAGGCCCATGGGCCAGATGGGTCCAGTGGTAGTTTTTACAAGGCCCTACGTTTGGAGATCGTGGACACCTTAGTAGCCACCTTTAATCATATCCTTAAATTGGGAAATGCCCCTCTGTATTTTAATTCTGCGTATATTAAAGTCATTCCTAAACCTGACAGAGATTTACCAAAGCCAGTCTCATACAGGCCTATTTCTCTCCTCAATTCTGACTATAAGATACTAGCGAAGATACAATCTGACCTGCTCCAGGAGGTCCTTCCATCCATCATACATCCTGACCAGACTGGATTCATCCGGGGCAGACACTCGGTCCTTAATGTACGAAAGGTGATTTCTGTGATCCAACATCTCCAAAATTCTCAGGGGATTACCCCCCCAGGTGTGTTAGTTTCATTAGATGCGGAGAAGGCCTTTGATCTAGTACAGTGGCCCCATTTATATTCATGTATGTCTCGCTTTGGTCTCCCTTCTTTCTATATCTCCTGTATTCAAACTCTACACTAACCCCTCCTCCCAAATCCTTTGTAATGGCCATATGTCGGACTCTTTTACTATATTCAGGGGAACTAGGCAGGGATGTCCCCTTTCCCCCCTTCTGTTTGCCATGGCCATAGAACCCTTAACCATTGCCCTTCGCCGCTCTCATGACTTTAAAGGGGTCCGGATCTCCTACCAGGAGATCAAGTTATCATTATTCGCAGATGACATGTTGCTTTTTGTGACTGATCCTCTGCACTCTCTTCCAAGGATCATGGATCTGGTGTCATCTTTTGGGAGGATCTCCGGATATAAAGTCAATGTAGACAAGTCAGTACTTCTACTTATAGGCTCCTATTCTTTTGACCTTTCTTCCTCCTCTGTCTTTTCGAATTTAAACTCTCAACATCTTTTATTAAATAGGTGTACTCATTCCTGGTAGGACTGATGCTTTGTACTCACTAAACTTCACACCCATGATTCGTAAAATAGACATGCTCCTCTCCTCATGGAACCCCTTGTCCCTCTCACTGTTGGGTAGGTCAGCTGCAATCAAATCGATTGTTTTCCCCAAATGATTCTATCTCATACAGATGTTGCCCATCGCCTTGTACAATAGAGACATCTTGACCATAAAATCCCTTCTCTCTCATTTTCTATGGAAAGGGAAGCGCCCACGGATAGCCTATTCTAAACTGATCCTTCCCAGATCCCAAGGAGGGCTCGGAGTCCCAGATTTTAAGGCTTAGACTCTAGGAGTATTCTTCAGATACGCCAGTGATTGGCTACTATCTATGTCCACATATTCTGACAATTCCCTAGACTTGGCGGTCTTCCACCCCTTTTCCCCGGCAGCCCTATTACATCTTAAAGCCTCAGCTATCCCCAGAGAGGTATTTACCAATATTCTCTTTCTCTTTCGAGACACCTATTTCTGCTGGATTAGCATCCATAAAAAGTTTAAAAAAGATTTCAGGTATTCCCCTTATCTCATGATATGGGGTAATCCTGACTTCTCGCCCTCCCTTTACAACCCATGCTACCAACTCTGGAAGGAGAAAGTGTTGCTTCTTGTGCACAAGGTCTTTGATCCAGGTGGCCACTTCCCGACTTTTCAATCTCTCCAACAAACATACTCTCTGCCCAATAGCCATTTCTATTTCTACTTACAACTCAGGCATTACACCCAATCCCTTCCAGTAGCCTCCCATTCTTTGTCCTCTCCTAATCCAATTCTCACCACCCTTCAAGCTAATATAGCTAAGCCCTACAGAGTGAAACATATTTACATACATTTGATAGACTTTAAAATTAGTATGCCGAAAACATTTTCAAAGCCTGGAAAATAGATATTCCTACTCTCTCGGAAAATTCAGAGAGATCATTAAAGATATATACAGCCTCTTTTTCTTATTTCAAATCTTCCTATCTTCAAGAGGTTCACTTTAAATTTCTTTATAGGTCCTACATGGCCCCTGCACAAAGGAAATATATGGTGGTGGGAGAAACGGGATGTTGTGTAAAATGTGGAATTTCTAATGCCAAATTTTTTCACTATTCCTGGGAATGCTCCAAGATACATAGATTCTGGAACAAAACCTTGCTATATATAAAGTCAGTCATTGGTTTCCAGCTATCGCTTGACCCCTTTGCCTGCCTACTCTTTAATTTTGAAGACTGGCCTCTCCAGGGGAAATCTTCTCGCATAGTTCTCTTTCTGATTTTAGCCTTAACCTTAGCGAAGAAATGAATACTAATTCATTGGATGGGAAAATCAGCCCCCTCCATCCAGGAACTAAAGCAGAAACTGTTACAGAACCTCTATTTTGACATTAGATCCCTCCTTTTAGAAGATTTGTTTACTATGCGCTCATTTCACAGTAAATGGGAATCTCTTCATTGAAGCACTGAATGAAGAATCCCGCTCCTTAATTCATCAATACCTGGGTTCACATGATTGGGGTAGGGCGACCACGCTTGGTCTCCTTACAGAATAATTCCTGTATAGATATATGCATATGTATACTCTATGGTCTCCTGCTGGGGTTAAATACCCTTGAGTTAATTTCTGACACTGTACTTTGACCTTCGCTTTTCCTTCCTCATTGTATAATAACATGCCTTTTCCATATGCATTGATCCTTCACAACTGTGTTACTGTCATGTGCACCTCCTGTGCTGTTACATGCTTGTTTATCTAATTGATACACTTCACCCCCCCCCCCTCCCGCCCCGTGTGTCTGTCTTGTCTACGGTTGCCTTGCCTTTAATTTTATTATTATAAAGTTGTCATTGTGTCCCTCAAACACCATGCTTATGTCTATTGTTTATAGTAGAGTAGGACTGTTATATTATGTTCTATGTCATTTTCCCAGAAAAACCAATAAACAGATGTAAAAAAAAACCCTGATACTCCTGTGTCTCTGTCTGCACTGCATACTGTCCTCGTGTTCCAGCTGCCTGGTTCTGCTGCTGCACAAGAGGGATAGCTAGTTATGTCATTGCACTCCAGCCGGGGGGGGGGCTGACAGATAGGGGCCCGGGGTACAGTTTGCCCTTCGTCCCTCCCCCCTTTTTCTGGCTACATCTGTTACTTACTTGACTATTGCACCTCCATCTTCAGGGGAACAAGCACGTTGAGTCTTCTATCTGGCCAACCTCGCCTCTATTTCATGTAGCTGTCAACAGCAGTTTTATCAGGAGTAGCAACAATGGCCCTCATTCCGAGTTGATCGCACCAAGCAACTTTTTGCTGCTGGTGCGATCAACTAATCTCCGCCTATGGGGGAGTATATTTTAGCATAGCAGGGCTGCGATCGCTTGTGCAGCCCTGCTATGCTAAAAAAGTTTCCTGCAAAACAAGACCAGCCCTGGACATACTTACCCTGTGTGACGGATCCAGCGATGATGGGCTCAGCTTTGACGTTAGACATTCGCCCTCCGTTTGCCTGGACATGCCTGTTTTTTTCTTACCACTCCATGAAAATGGTCTCCAACGCTCAGTTGACGCCCCTGAACACCTTCCTGCGGTCAATCTTCTTGCGATCGCCGCTGCGACCGCTTTTCTGCTGTCAGCGTCATTGCCCGGCAATGGCCGTTTCTGGGCAATGACACGCGTGCGCATTGCGGCCCCTGCACATGCACAGTAGTGACTCGGTCGCAGCTGTGCGAATGAAAGCACGCTGCGATCGGGTCAGAATGACCCCCAATGTTATTTGTTGTGCATTGGATTTGTGATCTACCAGTTGGAACTAGCTACAGACAAAAGACTGAGGACCTGATTATGGAAAATACACAAGCTTCCCCCTTCCCCTGTAGGCAGCGACTACCTGATCGCAGGGATGAAAAAAACACACCCTAGCGATCTAATGTGAATTACCCCCAATGTGCACTTTTGCAGAACAACAAGTTACAGGGAGCCTTACAACTCCCCCCCCCCCTTTGGGGGGGTTTTGTTTGGGTTAGCTGGACATTCCCAAAAAAATCGACTGTCCCGCAAACATTGTGACAGTTGGGAGGTATGTGCAAATATATTTATTGTTTTGCATGCAGGGTAAATACTGGCTGCTTTTACATTTAGCCACAAATGCTGCACAGCTGAATTACAGTATTACACTGCAATTTACAGTTATGCTAGGACATTCCCCCTCCCAAATCTAAATCTCTCTGCACGTTACATCTGCCCCACCTGCAGTGCAGCATGGTTTTGCCAAGACTCAAACTTACTTGCTCCTTTTTGCTTTTCTGTCCACCCAGAATTAGTGCCTAAGGCTGGGTACACACTGTTCAATGTCTGGCAGATGCGACATCACATATGATATATCGTCAGTACATACACACTGTACTGTGACCGCATCCACCCACATCCCGGAGCATGCAGGCTTGTCAGCTATCTTCTGCTCTCAAGTGTAGAACAAAAGATATCTGACATTGTATACAATCAGAGGGAGCATACACAATCTTTCAATCTTCTTGCGATCTCCGGTGCGATCGGATTTGTTGCACCATCCGTCGATGCCCGTCGCTCCACGTTGCTGTGGAACGTCGCACCTACGCATAATGGCGCATACGCATGCGCAGTTCAGACCTGATTGCCCACTGGGCGAAAATGAACTGCAGCGATCAGGTCTGAATAAGCCCCATTGTCTATTCACGGGAGACAGAGGGGCTGGGGCATAGCCAGCAGCTCACAGAGCAACTATAATGACAGAAATGGGAGACATGGCTCATGATCATGACATACCTGCGAAGCTATGCCCCCTACTGATTGACAGGCAGAGGCATTCGCATTTTCTGCGGGGTCCCCGGAGAAAATGTAGGTACACGCACAGGATGGACCCTGCGTATACGACTGCATCTTCTTCGTAGTTTTTGCGGTTGGAACGCGTATTACGATCCAAACTGAATTAGACCCTATGTCTTATATACATGTGCAGTGTGAAATCATGGATCGATATGCGTACAACCGTCACTTTGCGTCCGCACCTGAATGACCCCCCATGCAGTGCAACATGGTTTGTTCCATATACAAAGTTAGTAGCTTATTTGTTTGCTCCAAACTCAGAATCAGCCTCTTAGGGTAAAGTTTCATTACAGTGCACGGGGTATATTTACTAAAGGTTGATTTTGGTCAATGTTGGTTAATTTCAGATCAAGATCTTAATCGATGTTGGGCTCCCAAGGTTAAAACAAACATTTACGTATAGATGATTTTTTTAATATAAATTTTTAAATGTTAGTAATTGTGTGTGTTTTTTTCTACCTGGAAGCCCAACGTCGATTAAGATCGATCTTAAATCAGTCTGAAATCATCCAAAATGTAACTTTAGTAAATAGACCTCCAGGTTTTAAGGATAACCATGGTTGAGTCCAGATGGTTAATTCACATTGATCGAAGTACTAATTAAGTCACCTGTGCTCAAGCATGATATCCTTAAAACCTGGACTGCAATGACAGCATTTGGAAACTATGCCTTAGGGTTTAATTTTGGCATTTAACCACTAACAATAAATCTACCTACAATATGTGGACTTATCCCTGTAACTGTTATGATTACAGTATTTCACTAAAGTAATTCAAGTTGCTGAGCCTTCTGTAAAAAGAAACATTGAGCTGCTATAACTTCTAGATGCAGCAAATGTGTTAGGTAATGGGCAAAACCATGTGCGATTCGGGGGGGGGGGGAGATATAACATTTGTAGAGAGATTTGGGTGGGTTTTATTGTTTCTGATCATGGTAAATACTGGCTGTTATATTTTTACACTGCAGTTTAGATTTCCATTTGAACACACCCCGCCCATATCTAACGCTCTCTGCATATATTATATACACCCCCTGCCGTGTACATGGTTTTTCCCATTAGCTAATAAATTTGCTGCTGCGGTCACCTCTGAATTAGGCTCTATGTATTTGGCCCTGTCAAAGGCCGTGCAGTAGTGCTCACAGCTTTCTCATAATGCATTGTAGTATTTCCTATGTCCTGGTGTTGTGCGCTCTGCTCCATCCAAGTGAACAGCAATGTAGTGTGGACATCAAAGAGCGTGAAGATTGTGGTTTTCCCGGGATAAGTGCTATGGAATGTTATTCCAGAGGCTGCTGCTTTAATTCAGGTGTTCCAGGGGTTAAATGGTGTTTTTACCCCAAAAGCACAGGTAGAGTATAGAGGGCAGTGGTAGATTGGGAGCATGTAGTGCTATTGTTTAAAGATTTGATGGAGCACAAACATGGATAAGGTCCATACAGTAGCTCTAAGAGTTTATCTTGTGTATAACTTATTCTTGGCCATGGCCAGACAGTATATAAGAAAATGCCATTGTTTAAGTAGAAATTTCCTGTTATCAGCTGTTGTTCAGTTTGCTCAACTGTCTGATTAACTGTTCCTAAAAAAAATTATACTTTGTTTTAACCCAGCTGAACCCAAATGATCAGTTGACCAAAGGAGCTAAATTGCCCTGTGATCTAGCTACAGTAAATTGCCCCGTATTATAAAAAGAAATTAAGATGCTGTAATTTCTGGATGTTTCCTTACTGTATCAACAGCAAGTGACAAGAAACAATGTAACGTGGAACCATACAGCAGAAGGGATTGCGGCTACCCCACAATAAGTGCTTCTGAATGTAAGAAGAGGAGTTGTTGCTTTGACTCCAGCATTCCTGGAGTTAACTGGTGTTTCTTCTCAAAGTCACAAGGTACGGAGCTGCTGTAGTTACTCATAAGTCGTTATAGTTGTATGACTCTCATCTCTTAAGGGGGTACTCCACAGAGCGATCGCTGCTTAAAATCTAAGCAATCTGACTAGTTTGCTTAGATTTAAAGCAGTGATCACTCCGTGTGTACCCCTACAGAGATAGCGATGCGTGGCCCCGTGCATCGCTTTTGCTGGTGCTAGATTTGCCTGCATGCAGGTTCAATCTAGCAGGTCGCTCATTTCACCTGCTGGGTGAAATGAGCACGCTCAGCACATCGCTCCCCAAATCGGGCTGTGAATACAGCCCTTTAAACTGGATCCACACTTTGATTATCTGGCCAATTTTTTTTCTACTTGAAACAAATTTCTGGTAATATGTGGCAGCAAATGATTGACCATTTGCTCCCAAACACTGGAAAACATCCAAAAATGGTCATTTAGATAAATTGGTTAAATCCATTTCATTTGGCTAATTTATCCAAACTACCTTTATTGTAATTTTTATTTTTATTCTACTTTTGGAGCAAATAGTTGTCATTTACTCCCAGATATTAGTAGATTTTTGTTCCAAACAGCTAGATTGGACAGAAAATATTAGAATGCATCCAACTTTAATAGTAACATAATAAATAATTTGTTGGAATCTTCAGTCATAATGTACATGGGTAATAAAGCCTTCCAGGGACATAGATCCATTGGTAAAGCTGGGTATGGCGCAGGGCCGTAACCAGGTGTATGCAGAGATGGCACAGCAAATAGTGCTGCAGGGTAGTGGGCACTGTTGGTGGCACTTGACAATTATCAGTTACTAGGTGATCATCTTGCCCTATGGGCACTCTTCACACCATCGCAAGTGGCTACGTCCCATTAAACCTTGCACGCCCTTGGGTGCGTAGGCCCTTGTGATGGAGTGAACAGTGCATGCAGAGCACAATGAATTACCTAGTAGGTGCTGTGGTTGGTGGGGGGGGGGGAGGGGGGAATGGTGGGTGTGAGGGAGACGCAGAGGTGTGGGGGTACCAAGGGTGGTGGAGGGGTGGTTATGTGTGAGCTGTGGTTGTTGGGTTGGTTGAGTTGGTGTTGCAGCCGGGGTAGGGGTTAAGGAGGAGTTGTGGGTTTTTGTTGGATGGGGCAGGGGATTTGGGTAGTGAGTGTGACTGTGTTGTGGAAGTGGTGGCAGGAGTGGTTCTGTTGATGGGGTTGAAGAGGGTGGAGTGTTTGGTGGAGGGGCAGGTGTGAGGGTGTTGCTGCAGTGTGGGGTGGGTGGGTGCCTCATGTGGGTGAATGATGTGTGGGTTAGTGTTGAGGGTGGTGGAGGAGATGGGTAATGGGCACAGCAGGGTGTGGACAGTCAAATAGTGTGCTTAGAGGTTCAGAGTCATTGTTTGAGACTCTGGCAACAGTGACTTGACGAGTCTGGTGTATTTAGGGCAGGATGCGCTAACCTCCTGTTTAATAGTTCTTCTCCTCCTGACTGGCGCAGGTCCTTGCTCCCAGGTCTGGTGTATTGTCCTGCTGCGGCTCCTCTCCACCGCAGTCACTATGAACTCTGCGGTGTCACTGGTGCCTGTACATCTCATCCAACCTTTCTCTGGTGTCTCTCAGACCTACGTGTGCATGATGGGATCTTGTATGATATGCGCATGTTTCGTAGAGATGAAAGTGGTGGTGAGGAGGCAGATCATGAGATGGGGAAACTATGTGGACTGTTAGCAAAGGGAAGCGATGGGCAATTGGAGATGCAGAGAGGGCAGCAGAAGAGGTTATTACATGTGTAAAGGGGACAGGTCTGTCCTTGGTGGCCAACCTCAGCGGTATAGGGGTACATGAGTTAGCGTCCCTTGGCCAGCCATATACCATGGTCACCTCCATATCTCTTATATATTCACCCTGATCTGTCATTCTGACTGTCTGCTGCTGGCAATGGTGTATCTCCCTGCAGATGCTGTGTCTGCCAATTGCTGGGACCCTCCGCGCACCCCCCCCCCCCCTTGCATAGAAAGGTATTATTTTAAGCTAGAGAATTCCATTTGGAGCTCACCTTGTACTTTGTGATAAAATCTACATTGTGGCTGCAGGAGATTGGATAGGTGGCTGCACACTGCATGGATCTGCTGAATAGCAATGCTTATTGGCCCTCATTCCGAGTTGTTCGCTCGGTATTTTTCATCGCATCGCAATGAAAATCCGCTTAGTACGCATGCGCAATGTTCGCACTGCGACTGCGCCAAGTAACTTTGCTATGAAGAAAGTAATTTTACTCACTGCTTTTTCATCGCTCCGGCGATCGTAATGTGATTGACAGGAAATGGGTGTTACTGGGCGGAAGCACGGCGTTTTAGGGGCGTGTGGATGAAAACGCTACCGTTTCCGGAAAAAACGCAGGAGTGGCCGGAGAAACGGTGGGAGTGCCTGGGCGAACGCTGGGTGTGTTTGTGACGTCAACCAGGAACGACAAGCACTGAACTGATCGCACAGGCAGAGTAAGTCTGAAGCTACTCCAAAACTGCTACGAGGTTTGTGATCGCAATATTGCGATTACTTCGGTCGCACTTTTAAGAAGCTAAGATACACTCCCAGTAGGCGGCGGCTTAGCGTGTGTAACTCTGCTACATTCGCATTGCGACCGATCAACTCGGAATGAGGGCCATAGTTTTTTTTTTTTTTTTGGCAAAGTACTAATAGCTTCATATAATGTTCATAATTTTTATGCAGGATCAAAAAGCTCAATGGGTAAGGTGATTAGAATTCAACAGGTTATAGGTTTGAATCCTGGGTATGGCAGTTTATTGAAATGTGTTATTTAATAAAGCATGTATCTATCGTGTACAAAGTATACTAGATATATCTTCATATCTCGTGTTTTCTCTGAGATCAATCTGGTTATGCCCATTCCCCACGAGGCATGCGCCTTTTGTCCATATTGGAAAAATGGGGGGGGGGGGGGGGTGCGATAATTCTCTCTGCCACAGGAAACAAAAAGTCTAGTTATGGCTCTGATATGCACTGTATAATCTGGCAGACCATCTCTCCAACACTGGTTGGAATGGAAATCCACTTATCTATGTGAGCAAATGACTATCAATGATTTACTTTCAAAGACTAGAAAATGGACAAAAATGGTCACTTATATCCAAAACGTAACAAATTTGTGTAAATAACCACTTTTCCAGTGTTTGGGAGCAAATGGTTAATTGACATTTGCTCGTTTACATTACCAGATTTTCATTCCCACCATCCAGACTGGATTGACAATGTTAAATTCCTTTGTCGTATAAACAACCCTTAATGAAGTCTAAGAACACAGTACGCTGTTTACTTAAGAAGTACCGTAAGGGTACGCTAGTTGCGTAACGATCGCTTAGCCGTAGGCGAGACGCTCAAGCGTCACGTTCGCTCACGGCCCAGTGATCACAGGACAGCAAGTTATTGGTGATGATTAGAGTAATGATTCGCTATGGCGTAGCGGACGCTCGAGACCACGAGGAGATCACCAGCGGCGCAGACGCTCACAACGCTATACCTTTGTCTAAACCTTTTATCAATGAAATACACAGAATACCTTAATGTGAATACAGGGTGTAAGTGCAACCTTGTGTAACCTGACTAACTACAAAGCTGCTTGAGCGTCACCGACGCTCAAGTGAACACTTAAAACTATAGGAAATACACAGATACTGGTTTAGGGTCCAAAGCCTATTATCTGTATTATAACTATTATACTTGCAAAAAGAATCACAGTACAAATGATACACTACAATATAACAGAGACTTCCTAACCGAATAACTATACAAGAAATACAATACAATACTATGCTGACCTAATACAATACAATACTAGTCAATGGGAGATACGAGAGAAAGAGAAGGGAGAGAGAGAGAGAGAGAGAGACGGAGAGAGAGAGATTGGCTCACAGTAAGACAATATGATTACGGAGAAAAACTTACGCACAAAGGGTATGATCGCATGCGCCCCTGGACATCCAGCTTCCCGATTATCAGCAATGAGAACCGTTTGATGAGAAGTGCAAGCTGGATGCCACAGGCCCATCTTTTATGCTACTCACACAATGCAATCTAATGGTCCCTACAACCTCATTGTCCATTGGACGCAGGAATTCGGCTTCGCACTATAACAAAAGGTCATAGGGTGATTCATACAGGTGGGCTGTGACGATTTCAAACGGCTCAGGTGGGTGGGAAACTAGGTTTCCCGCCGCATACCTGAGTATGAGTAAATAATAGAAATGGACATAAACTTCTTATGTCCATAACTATCCGCACGAGCGATTAATACGCTCCAAACCAACACCGGAATATTGCTATTTAAATACTCTTCCGATGGGTACCAAACACTGCTGTATGATTCCTGTTAGGCCCTTAGCACAATACAAAGAGGGATTCCTCCGTTCAGGGACATTCCATATTAACCAAACTTTCAGAATCTATCAAAGGGATCATGGTCTACAAACTACATTAATTGTGAAAATATGTAACGATTGGGTCGCACGCTACGACTACATACTCTTTACCGTAAATACGCATACCGATGCGAGCGGGTGCACGCATCAGCGGGTATGCGCTATCACGGGAAAGCGCACGCATGCGCAGCGCGGACCAGCGTGAGGTGCAAATATGGCAGCGTGTATAGGGATATTTTTCTTACTTTGACAGTCCACCCTTTGGCAGTCAATAATAACTGCCATCTTCAAAACAAAAAAGGGAGAAAAATATAAGTCAGGGGTTAATTCATTTCCATGGTTGGGTAAGGAAGAAGAGAGGAGTAGGTGTGAAGAGGGTATGACCTAGTGAGAAAGCAGAAGCATGTGTGTATGAGTCCATGTTTGGAGGGTCATGTATCATCGTGCCGTACGTGTGGTAAATCAAGCTTCGAGGTATTGCGAAGTATACATTTGAATTCGTTCTTATCCCGTGGTACAGGTCTGTGGATGGGCTGTCAAACTTTACCGAGCTCATTTCGGCTTTCAGTTGTAACAAAATGGGGATGCACATTTTAGTTGATGATACATGAATGGGGGAAGTATGTGATTGCTGATATCTGTGCCTGTATTCCCTATACTATGTGTGTTATTACCTGAGGGTTGTAGAGATGAGGATGAAGAACACTTATGGAAAATGCAATGATATTCTATGTCAGGTAAATGTACATCTGTCGTTGAAGTTTTGTTCGGTATCTGTTGAGAGTCGTCTTCTTTGCGCTGTATTGCTCCTTGGGCATGAGCAAATAGCTTTGTCAGTGCCATCAGATTTACAAAAATGTTGGGCTAGCGTGAGTTTAAAAATACTAGGGAAACTGGGGATCCATGGCAAAGTTCATCAAGTGTCCATATCATAGGTTATCAAAACTTCATCTTTGGTGCTTGTCTGTTGTCTGTATAGCGTCTCGTCAACTTCCTCGTCCAAGGGGGTCTTTGTATCTTGGAAGAAAGCAGAAAAACAGGTGAAAGAAAAGGACCGTATAATCGCATTTTTCATCACATCCTGGTTTCTATCATTGGGTCATAAATCAAATCCAGGTTAATTACAGTTTCCTCACTCCTCAAGCTCATCACTTTTGTACTTTGTTTGCACCTCATTAAAGCCTGCCCGCATCTAAATATCAATCCAATAGATATAACAACACCTAAAATACATAGGAGAAACTTTCCAACATCCATTATGACTCCTTGAGCCCAGTCTCCTAAACCGGAGAACCAATTTCGCGGGTTCAACCATGACACCCAACTAGTCAGCTCATTACCTACAGCGGCAAGGGTGAGATTGTGTTTTCGGCGAAATTCCCATTTTAATTGGAGAATATCGTCCATCTTTTGGTCTATGACCTCTACCGGATCCTCGGTGCTATTTGTGATATACGTGCAACACTTTATGCCGTACTGTGTTGCCAATGTAACACAATATCCGCCTGTTACTGCTGTAAGATAATTAAGAACCATCCTATGCTGAACTAGTTCTGTTTTATAAGCTTGAAGTTCTTTTCCAGTGTATCTAAACGTGTCATCATACATTTCAGTGATATTATCTAACAAATTTGCAAGCGCAGAGATGTATCTATAATTCATCACTCCTCGAGCGGTACGAGTGAAATCTAACGCCACCAGAACCTGAATCCCGGTGGATTCATGGATCAGGTCAGAGGCCGGATGCTCCAACCTTTCTGACAGGTGTCTTTTAACTCGGTGCTCGTAATGAGTGTGAGTATAAGGAGCTTGGGCACCACGGTGTATGTCCTTCATTTTGTCATGTGTAACAGTCATCACTTCAGGCAATACCTTTCCAATATAACACAATCCTTCAGAGTTTGGGGCAAGCCACTTGTACGCCTTTCTCCCGCATATGAAATATGCATCATCGGGGAGAACATATGGGACGGAGAAGGACATTACCATATTACAAACCTTCCATGTGAAATCTCCTGACCCTAATTCTTCCATCTGCTTAATGCACGTATCAGACTGTACGATATGTGCACAGTATCCTGGTGATACGTCTCCAACTCTAGTAATTCTATTTCCTAGGGTGTATCTATACCGGAAAGATTTTCCTCTACTGGCTATGTGGCGTACAAGCTCTGTATCTGTAGGCATTCTATCTGCTCTGTGTGAAAAGGTCATGGTGTGGTTGCTCCATGACACTTCCCAATTTCCCGGTTTTCTGGGATTGGAGATGTTAAAACATATGAGGGACCTATCCACATGGTATTGGTGGAGCTTCAAACTAGGAGGGCTGGAGATGTTAAACCTCCGGTCCACCGGTCTCCCACCACTTAGCTCAAGTACCTCCCCTAACGTTAAAGGAAATGGTACTAGCCCTGATTTGCTATGACCCTGAGGTACTTGAGAGCATACCCAACAATCTGTTTGGTTTAATACGTTACCCACTAAGGAGTGATAGTCACTCAATGGATGCCGGTCTATATGGATATTAAAACTGGATTGGCATTTCTTTATGCACCCATCCTCAATCAAATTGTCACAGAGCCTACAGATACAGTTTTCTTCAGCTAACAATCCATCACAATTTCTTCTATCGGATCGTTTTCTGATACTCGCCTTTGCTTGTTGGTTTGGTTGATCTTGGAAAACTACGCCTCCATCATCATAATCTGAACCCATTCCAGAACCTCTCTCGACCTCTATGGTACTCTCGCCGGCACAGACTGCTCTGGTCAACATCATGGTTAACATCAAAATCCGGATCACAGTCTCTTGGGGCAAGTCCATCTTCGAGGAGAAAATAGAGAAGAATGAGAAGGGGGAAAAAGAAATTTTAAGGGAGAGGGGATGGGAAGTGGAGAAAAACAATAAAAGGGGGAAGGGAGTCAACAACTGCTTTCGGTCTTCAAGGCTCAGGTGCCGCCTCAGTCCCCCTGGAACAGACACTCCAGTGATACAACCTCTACCGTCTGTTCCTTATCACGGGACCTCTCTGGATCAGCAACCTTTTTGCAGTGGGATGAATGGACCCAAGTCTCTCTCTCAGCAACCTTCAATGCTGTGGTGCTAGTCAATAAGACCTGGTATGGTCCTTCCCATCTATCAATAAGACCACCTGAACGTAGAAAATTTCGTATCATTACATAATCCCCAGGTTCAATGTCATGACAATTACTATCTGGTAAATCAGGAATCACCAACTTCAGATTATCATTTTGATTCCTCAACTGCTTACTCATGTTAATCAAGTATTTTACAGTTACTTCATTGTTACATTTCAAATCATCCTGAGGGTTAATCATGACATGCGGTTGTCGACCAAACAGAATTTCAAAAGGGGACAGGTTAAGAGGGGACCTGGGAGTGGTTCTGATGCTATACAAAACAATGGGTAAAGCTTCTGGCCACGTCAATCCTGTCTCTGCCATTACTTTACTCAATTTATTTTTAATAGTGCTGTTCACTCTTTCGACCTTCGCACTCGCCTGCGGACGGTATGGAGTGTGCAGCTTGCTATCAATACCCATTAATTTACACATTCCTTGAAAGACATCACCGGTAAAATGGGTACCCCTATCACTTTCAATGATTCTAGGGATACCATATCTACATACAAATTCCTGCACAATTTTCTTAGTTGTAAACATAGCGGTATTTGTAGCTGCTGGAAATGCTTCGACCCAATTCGAGAAAACATCTATACAAACAAGTACATATTTCAAATTTCGACATGGGGGTAATTGAATGAAGTCAATTTGTATTACCTGGAAAGGGCCGCCGGCAGGTGGGATATGGGATGGTTCTGTAGGTATTGCTTTTCCAATATTCTTTCTCAGACAGGTAAGGCATGACATTGCTCTTTTACCCGCATGAGAGGAGAATCCTGGGGCGCACCAGTATGCTCTTACCAATTTGCACATTCCCTCCCTGCCTAGATGAGTCAACCCATGAGCTGCCTCAGCCAGACATGGAAGATATGCTCTGGGGGCCACTGGTTTACCATGTCCATCCGTCCAGAGCCCTGAGGACTCCTGGCCATATCCCTTTGCCTTCCAGACTGCTCTTTCCTGTGTGGAACACAAATTCTGCATCTCACACAACTTCTGTGTGTTGATGGTATTAAATACCATCAGTTGTGTGGTCTGTCTGTATGGGGGTAGCAGCTGCAAGCTTAGCTGCTTCGTCTGCTCGGCTGTTACCAAGTGACACTGGGTCTTGACTATATGTATGTGCTTTACATTTGATAACAGCCACTCTGTCGGGTTCCTGTATCGCTGTTAGAAGCCTTTTTATATAAGCTGCATGCGCTATCGGTGTACCAGCTGCCGTCATGAAATTTCTGAGGCGCCATAGGGCTCCGAAATCATGTACTACCCCGAAGGCGTATCTAGAATCGGTGTAGATATTGGCTGACTTACCCTTAGCCAATTCACATGCTCTGGTTAGGGCGACCAGTTCAGCAACCTGGGCTGAGTGAGGTGGACCTAGCGGTTCCGCTTCTATGGTGTCTTGGTCATCTACGACTGCGTATCCAGTACACAAGTCTCCCGAGTCTGACTGTCTATGACAACTACCGTCAGTGTAGAACGTGAGTTCTGCATCTTCCAGTGGATTGTCACTGATGTCAGGCCTTGCGGTAAAATTTTGGGTCAAATATTCCATACAATCATGTGCATCTTCCTTTGTATTAAATCCTCCTTCCCCATCACTCTCACCTTCCACCCTTTGTGTCTGACCAGGCACACCTGGGAGAAATGTCGCAGGATTTAATGCGCTGCATCTCCTTATGGTGATGTTTACTGGGGCCATTAATGCCAATTCCCATCTTGTAAACCTTGCTGATGAGACGTGTCTGGTTTGGGCAGAATTCAATAAGGCAGATACTGCATGTGGTGTATGGATTGTGAGGTTGTGGCCTAGCACGACATCTTCGCTTTTTGTCACTAGCAATGCTATCGCCGCAACGCTACGCAAGCATGTGGGGAGGGATCGCGCTACCGTGTCTAGCTGAGCGCTGTAGTATGCAACTGGCCTGCTGGCATCACCGTGTTTTTGGGTTAGTACACCTGCTGCGCAACCAGCACTTTCTGTTCCGTATAGTTCAAAGGGTTTCCCATAGTCTGGCATACCTAGTGCTGGCGCCTGCGTTAGGCACTGTTTGAGTCTCTCAAATGCTGTTTCGGATTCGTCTGTATGCGAGATCCTATCAGGTTTGTTTGAGGAGACCATTTCCTGCAAAGGTAACGCCAATATGGAAAACCCTGGGATCCAATTACGGCAATACCCACACATTCCTAAAAACGTCCTGATCTGTTGCTGGGTTTGTGGCAGTGTCATGTCTCTAATGGCTTGGATTCTATCAGCGGTCAGGTGTCTCAGTCCTTGTGTTAGACAGTGTCCCAAATATTTTACCTTAGGTTGGCATAATTGCAACTTGTCTTTGGAAACCTTATGTCCTGTGTCTGAAAGATGAAACAGGAGCTGTTTCGTATCCTTCAGGGAAGTTTCCAGCGAATCTGAACACAGTAGTAAATCATCTACATACTGTATCAATACTGATCCACCCTCCGGTTGGAAAGACTGTAAACAATCATGCAAAGCCTGAGAAAATATACTTGGACTGTCTATGAAACCTTGGGGTAACCGAGTCCACGTGTATTGGACTCCTCTGTATGTGAATGCAAACAAATATTGGCTGTCAGGGTGCAGAGGTACCGAAAAGAATGCGGAGCAGAGGTCAATAACAGTGAAAAATTTGGCAGTGGGAGGAATTTGCATTAGGATGACAGCTGGATTTGGCACTACGGGGAACTGACTCTCAACTATTTTGTTAATCCCCCTTAGATCCTGCACTAGCCTGTAACCCCTCCCCCCACTCTTTTTAACAGGGAAGATGGGACTATTTGCTGTGCTGGACGTTCTTACTAGAATGCCCTGTTGTAGCAAGCGCTCTATTACTGGGAAAACTCCTAACTCCACCTCTGGCTTCAGAGGATACTGTGGGATTTTTGGAGCTATCCTACCATCTTTTACTTGTACAACTACTGGAGCTACGTTTGCCATTAATCCAGTGTCCTGTCCATCTTTTGTCCAAAGTGACTCTGGTATCTGAGATGTCATCTCTTCTATTTGGGATGGATTCCTATTTGTCATAATGGGATGTGACATTAATTTTGATGGGGAGTCTAACATGTCTCGTACTTCCTGAGCGTGATTCTCAGGAATGTCCAAGAATACACCTTCAGGAGTACAATAAATGACGCAACCCATTTTACATAGTAAGTCTCTTCCCAGGAGATTGGTTGGTGCCGATGCAGCTAGCAAAAATTAATGCTTGGTATGCAAAGGCCCTATTGTAATCTCGGCTGGTTTGCTAACAGGGTAGTGCTGGACTACTCCGGTTACTCCCATGGCTGGAACTGTCCTACCAGTGGTTCTCATGCCCACTGTCGAATTTATCACTGACTTGGCCGCCCCTGTGTCTACAAGAAAGTTTAAGGTTTTACCAGCTACATTGATTGCAATCTCTGGTTCACTTCCAAGACTGGCAATCAATTTCACTGGCTGCAGATTACAGGTATGGCCACACCCCTATTGGGTATGCTGACCTCCCTGAATCCCGTTGGCAGCAACTACTTGTGGGGGAGTTAGCTGGGAACTACCAGAGGCATGCCAATCTCTGTTCGGGGGGTATCTTTTTGTTTCCCCTGTATGTGGCTCAAAACTCCGCCTCTGTGGACCCTGATCCCAATGTCGTGTGTCGTGTCGTTGTCTAGGGGGTTGAAAAGATCTTTGTACACTCTTTGCTCTACAGTCTCGTGCATAGTGTCCCTGTTTGTTACAAGAAAAACATGTTATTACACTTGACTTACCCACAGGATTCGGTGGTACATACGCAGGCTGCCTTGTGGTCAGCGCCTGTATACTTACTGCCATCAACTTATCACTTTGCGACTCCCTGTGTCTAGTGATGTTTCTGTCGTGATCAATAGCAGCCTCTCTCAATGTGGACACCGACAGACCTCGCCAACATGGTTGCGTGGTCTGAACCCTAGTCTTTAATGTTTCCTTTAAACCATCCATCAGTACAGATACTGCTACTTCTTGGTGGTTTGGGTTGGTCCTAATGTCTTCTATTCCAGTGTACTTTGCCATTTCTAATAGTGCCCGATGAAAATATTCTGTTGCCGTTTCGGACTCTTTTTGTCTAATGGAGAATATTTTGTTCCATTTAACAACGGCTGGGAAATACTCCTTTAGCTGTAAATTTATCCTTTTTACGTTATCTTTGTTGTACACATCTGAAAGTGGTACATCTTTATCTAGTCCACAATCAGCTAAGAATTGAACTGAGTCGACATTTGAAGGTAAACCAGCTCTTAGCAGTATCTGCCAATCCTTGTTGTTGGGTTCTACAGTGTTACCTAGATCCCTGATGTATTTTTGGCTAGCAACTAAGTCTTTCCTGGGGTCAGGAAATTCAGACACTATTGTTCTTAATTCCATTCGGGAAAATGGAGTGTACATGGCAATGTTCCTTATGGGAGTGGCTCCTGATACATCTGTTTTCCCATTGGGAACTGCTATTACTCTAACAGGGTTAACTCTAACAACCTCATTCTGTGTAGATTCTACAACTTGTGGTGAAATTGTTTCAGTATAATGCATGGTGCCGTACTTACCCGTTGACACGACCTCACCTATCCCTCCGCTAGGGGCCTTCGCTAATCTCGTGGGTGTTGCTGTGCCTACTGTGGTCTCTGCTATGGTGGCCGCTAGAGAGAGAGCTGAAATTGTTGCTGGATCGTCTTCTTGATCACACTCCTGAGGAAAGTTCAAAACGGGGTACAACTTGCACGGGTTAATACTTGCATGAGTTACTTGGTTAACATCATTAACATTTACAGGGTTACTAAGTGTTTGTGTTTTACAACCCAGTGCGTTTCTCTCCGTAATCAACTCCTCTCCTGCTATGTATGGTGGTGGCGGGGCTCTGGCGATCAGTTTCCTGACTGCCCCAGATCCCGCCGCCAGAGCCAAACCTCTCTGTATCTCACCTTCCTGTTGCCACAGCTGTAAATAATCATGATGCTGAATTCGTCTTTGTTGATTTTATGAGACATATCCTCCTCCTTAAATTTTGTAACACTTCTGGACTGAAGCTACCTATTCTTGGGAATTTCTCCCTGTCTTGTACAGTCATTCTCTCCCATTCATCACATAAAACCTCTGTGTGACTTCCGTATTTTTCACACATGATGTATCTTGCCGACCCGACTGGTCGGTTCTCTGAATCAACCCGAACCGAGGTTGATCGCCCCCTACCTGAACAATTGGCCCCCATAATCTGCAGGTGTTGCTTATTCCTCCTTGGATCTTTATATCAAGGTTTTCAGCGAACCCTTACAAACAAACCAAGATGTCCTGGGCAGGCTGGCGGTGGCGGTTTACCAAGTACCCCACTCACTTCTCGCCCACGTTGGCCAGTACTGCAATCACTGTATCCAGAGCTGCTGTACCCAACTCAGGGCCCCTGTGAACCTTTATTTACTGGAACATATGAGGGTTACCCGCAGGACACTTACTCTTTCCAGTAAAGGTGAGGTTGTTAGATAGTTCCTGAGTGACCAGCGAACTTCCCTTTAAAAATAAAAAATTACACAAATCACGTCAGAATGTACAAATAGCGTTTGTGACCACTTTACTCTAATGGTATTAGGTCAGATTACTAACTACTGCACACAATTACGTGCGGTACAATCGTTCAGTACATAAGCACTACCTGTTATGTGCTGAGAGATCAATGGAATCGAAAATTGCGGCTGTGAATTCCTTCAGCCAGAGCTTCCAATGGCCTATATGGGTTTTAGCACCAACCCCCGGGGTTGTGCTTCTTGTACCTTTATAGCGGACCTTCTTGTACCTTGTGACCTCCTGGTCTTGTTACCTTGTGACCTCCTGGTCTTGTTACCTTGTGACCTCCTGGTCTTGTTACCTTGTGATCCGCTATACTCTAATGCTCATATTTTATTTAACCAAGGATGCCTCCTTAGCCACCGTATATGTCACTTACACGTATGTCCTACCCGATTTCTTTTTGGTTCAACCTCTAAGTTTTATAAACTTATGTAATAAAAAAACACTCACTCAACACATGTACACTTTCGTTTCTATATCTATTTCTGCGCAGAAATTTTCTTTAGCCCAGCTGTGTTACCAATTAGGAGCAGGATCTGTTAAACTAAATTTCAAATTTTCCAAAAATAGATTTGCGTTATTTACCGCGTCGCGTTATCTACCGCTGTGCGTTACTTATCGCCTTTGCGTTACTTGAGCTACGTGGGCGTAACCGGACGCTACGTTGCGTAATGAACGCTGCGTGCGTCGGCCTTTGGATTGCGTACGCTAGTCTTTGTTAGAGACGCGTGTACGCAAAACAAAGATCCACCGTAACACAATATACTTTTATCAATGTAAATGATCCCTGATCATCTACCGCGTACCCCACTGGCTTTGCCTTATCTCCCAGGCAAACCTGTGTGTTTGTCTACACTTTTAACTATTACCTCTATTATGAAATAACAGCAAATCTTTTTTTTTGCACTTTCTATCAACTATAAAAATTGGCAAACAGGAATAGTGATATACGAAATTTATGAAATACACAGATGGAAAAGAAATGCAGATATATATATATGTATGCGTGCGTATATACGCAAGACAGAAGAAAAATAAACAGTTTTAAAAGACACAAGCGTTTTGTTCTTACTTCCGGTTCCCGGATTCCTTCAGCACTCTTTATCTAAGTGAAGCAGACGCTTATCCCGTCAGCACTGCGAGACAACCTCCCACCCTTTGCTGGGGGATAATGTCTGCTGATCTACCTAGTGCAGATATGAGAAGGACAGGACGAGTCCCCCAATTGACAATGTTAAATTCCTTTGTCGTATAAACAACCCTTAATGAAGTCTAAGAACACAGTACGCTGTTTACTTAAGAAGTACCGTAAGGGTACGCTAGTTGCGTAACGATCGCTTAGCCGTAGGCGAGACGCTCAAGCGTCACGTTCGCTCACGGCCCAGTGATCGCAGGACAGCAAGTTATTGGTGATGATTAGAGTAATGATTCGCTATGGCGTAGCGGACGCTCGAGACCACGAGGAGATCACCAGCGGCGCAGACGCTCACAACGCTATACCTTTGTCTAAACCTTTTATCAATGAAATACACAGAATACCTTAATGTGAATACAGGGTGTAAGTGCAACCTTGTGTAACCTGACTAACTACAAAGCTGCTTGAGCGTCACCGACGCTCAAGTGAACACTTAAAACTATAGGAAATACACAGATACTGGTTTAGGGTCCAAAGCCTATTATCTGTATTATAACTATTATACTTGCAAAAAGAATCACAGTACAAATGATACACTACAATATAACAGAGACTTCCTAACCGAATAACTATACAAGAAATACAATACAATACTATGCTGACCTAATACAATACAATACTAGTCAATGGGAGATACGAGAGAAAGAGAAGGGAGAGAGAGAGAGAGACGGAGAGAGAGAGATTGGCTCACAGTAAGACAATATGATTACGGAGAAAAACTTACGCACAAAGGGTATGATCGCATGCGCCCCTGGACATCCAGCTTCCCGATTATCAGCAATGAGAACCGTTTGATGAGAAGTGCAAGCTGGATGCCACAGGCCCGTCTTTTATGCTACTCACACAATGCAATCTAATGGTCCCTACAACCTCATTGTCCATTGGACGCAGGAATTCGGCTTCGCACTATAACAAAAGGTCATAGGGTGATTCATACAGGTGGGCTGTGACGATTTCAAACGGCTCAGGTGGGTGGGAAACTAGGTTTCCCGCCGCATACCTGAGTATGAGTAAATAATAGAAATGGACATAAACTTCTTATGTCCATAACTATCCGCACGAGCGATTAATACGCTCCAAACCAACACCGGAATATTGCTATTTAAATACTCTTCCGATGGGTACCAAACACTGCTGTATGATTCCTGTTAGGCCCTTAGCACAATACAAAGAGGGATTCCTCCGTTCAGGGACATTCCATATTAACCAAACTTTCAGAATCTATCAAAGGGATCATGGTCTACAAACTACATTAATTGTGAAAATATGTAACGATTGGGTCGCACGCTACGACTACATACTCTTTACCGTAAATACGCATACCGATGCGAGCGGGTGCACGCATCAGCGGGTATGCGCTATCACGGGAAAGCGCACGCATGCGCAGCGCGGACCAGCGTGAGGTGCAAATATGGCAGCGTGTATAGGGATATTTTTCTGACTTTGACAGATAGCCTGCCAGATAATTGTGTAGTGTATGCCCAGTATAACTGTCTGTTATGCTTTCTTTTATGATCCCACCCAAATGGGTGGGCAGATAGAGAGCAAGCACCACCCACTCATGCATAGTTGCCAACTGATGGGAAGTTCCAGGGGGCAATCTCCGTTATAAAGAAAAGTATCTGGAAATTGTCCCTAGTTTTAAAAATTAAAAACAAAAAATTGACCAACTCCATTTACTCAGTATATCCCAGCTGATGGAATGCCAGCAGTCCAGAATACTATTGCAAGCATCCTGGTAGTTCAAGTGCTGACAGTGGGGATTTAAGACTGTTCCCTCTCTCCACTACACCCTAACATTAACTATGCCTTTTCGTAGCCTTCCCTCTTTGGGCCTGACAATAACATCCTATCGGTGGTGCCTAAACCAAATGTCACCTTCCGTGCAGCCTAATGCTAACCATCCCCCCCATAGTGCTTAAAACCTAACCTCCCACAATGGTGCCTAACCCTAGCCCCATGGCTGACATCTAAGCTTAACCCATCTGCTATACCTAAAAATGGATTGCCAACTGTCGGCAATCCACCTGCTGGAATCCCGACAGCAGGCATCTTCACTGCATCCCAACCGCACAACAATCACTCTTTCTGAATATTGAGTACAATTCTTAGTATTTTTTTCTTATTCTCTGTGGTAAGATATATGGAAGTATTTACATGTGAAAACATATAATTTAAGTCTGATTCATCAAACATTGCACATTGTCTATGTATCTTGGACATGTTTGCAATGTTGCCAATTATGTATTTGGCACTGTCAAGGGTTAGTCCTTGCAGTAGAACTCCCAACTTTGTTATGCATTGTAATATTTCCTGTGTCCTGATGTGTGCTCTGCTCCATCCAGATAAATGGCAATGTAACGTGGACATCCAAGAGCGTGAAGATTGTGGATTTCCTGGGATAAGTGCTAAGGAATGCTTTTCCAGAGGCTGCTGCTTCAATTCAAGTGTTCCTGGAGTAAAATGGTGTTTTTACCCCAAAAGCACAGGTAGAGTATAGAGGGCAATGGTAGAGTGGGAGCATGTAGTGCTATTGATTAGATTTGATGGGTCACAAACATGGATAAGGTCCATAGCTCTAAGTTTTGTTTGTGTATCCCTTATTCTTGGCCATGGCCAGACAGTATATAAGGAAATGCCACTGTCTAAGTTGAAATTTCCTGTTATCAGCTGTTCAAAGTTTGTTCAACTGTTTTGTTAGCTATTCCTAAACAAAATGATACACTGATTTTAACACAGGTGAACCCAAACAGTTGACCAAAGAAACTAAATTGCCCTGTGATCTAGTTAAATTGCCCTGTGATCTAGCAAAATTGCCCTAGTTTATTAAAAAGAAACATTAAGCTGCTGTAACGTCTGGATATTTCCTTACTGCATCAACAGCAAGTCATAAACAATGTAACGTGGAACCATACAGCAGAAGGGATTGTGGCTACCCCACAATAAGTGCTGCGGAATGTAAGAAGAGGAATTGTTGCTTCGACTCCAGCATTCCCGGGGTTAACTGGTGTTTCTTCTCCAAGTCACAAGGTACTTAGCTGCTGTATAGTTACTCACAAGTCCTTAAAGTTATGATGCTCACACCTCTTAAACTGGATCCACACTTAGTTTATCTGTCCAATCTTTTCTAGTTGAAACAAATCTGTTAATATGTGGCAGCAAATGACAATTGACCATTTGCTCCCAAACACTGGAAAACATACAAAAATGGTCATTCAGATAAATTGGTTAAATCCATTTCATTTGGCTAGATTGGACAGAAAATATTAGAGTGCATCCAACTTTAATACAGGTTGAGTCTCCCTTATCCAAAATGCTTGGGACAAGAGGTATTTTGGATATCGGATTTTTCCGTATTTTGGAATAATTGCATACCATAAAGAGATATCAAGGAGATGGGACCTAAATCTAAGCACAGAATGCATTTATGTTACATATACACCTTATACACACAGCCTGAAGGTCATTTTAGACAATATTTTTTATAACTTTGTGCATTAAACAAAGTGTGTCTACATTCACACAATTCATTTAGGTTTCATATACACCTTATACACAAAGCCTAAAGGTCATTTAATACAATATTTTTAATAACTTTATGTATTAAACAAAGTTTGTGTACATTGAGCCATCAAAAAACAAAGGTTTCACTATCTCACTCTCACTCAAAAAAGTCCGTATTTCGGAATATTCCGTATTTCGGAATATATGGATATGGGATACTCAACCTGTAGTAACATATAATCATTTATTGGAATCTTCAGTCATAATGTACATGGGTAATAAAGCCTTCCAGGCACATAGATCCATCAGTAAAGCTGGGTATGCCCAGAGCCGTAACTAGGGGTGTGCGGAGGGTGCACAGCACATAGTGCTGCAGGGTAGGGGGCGCTGTTGGTGGCACTTGACAATTATCTGTTATTACTTTTACTTTCAGCCTCCCCCATTTTTTGAAGCCTAGCATTCCCCTGACCGCCCATGTCTCCAACCCTGACCCCTTCTGTCGCTAATACCTATACAACATTCATGAATTCAACTTAAGATTTCTTTGTTATTCAGTGACACTGTCCAGGATTCAAACCTATTGCCTGTGGCATTGCAGTCAGTCTATTGAGCGATTTGCCCTTACCTAGAAAGGCAGATAATTCTAAGCTAGAGAATTCTAGTTAAAGCTCACCTTGTACTTTATGAAAATAATCAGCATTGTGGCTAAACAGATCTATGTAGTGTGTGTGGCTGCACTCTGCATGGATCTGCTCAGTTGCAATGCTGATCTGGGGGGTGGGTTTTTTTTTTTTTTACACACACAGTGCCAATGGCTTCATATACTGTTAATACATTTTTATGCAGGATCAAATAGCTCAAAGGGTAGGTGGTTTGATTAGAATTCAACAGGATATAGGTTTGAATCCTGGGTATGGCAGTTTAGTAAAGTGTGTGTGTATAGGTATACAGTGTATGTATACATAATTTTTGATTATTAGTCACACATGGCTTGCTTGTGCAAATGGCATATCACTAATCGGTGCAGGACAAACACGGGTGCCACTCCATGGACTTGGTTAGAAAAGCAGTGTATTGGTGAAGATATCCTTAGTCCTTCACAAGCAAGCCATGTGACTGTATATGCATTTAAGGAGGACATTCCACCAATACAACAGATCATTGAGTGCAAAGTAGACCATAGAGAAATTCTCATGGGCTTTCTCTGGGATCAGTCTTGTCATGCACCTTATGTCCCCATTGGAAAAATGGGGAGGCTATTAATTCTCTCTGCCGCAGGGCACCGAAGTCTAGTTATGGCTCTGGTATGCACTACTGTATATATGGCCGACAATCTGTCTAACACTGGCTGGTTGGAATAGAAATCCTGTAGTCTGAGAGCAAATGACAATCAACTATTTACTCCCAAACACTGGGAAATGCACAATAGTCACTCTGGTTAAAACCAAAATTTAACCCATTTGTTTAAATGACCATTTTTGGCATTTTCCTGTGTTCAGGAGCAAATTGTTAATTGATATTAGCACATATAAATTACCAGGTTTGACTGACATTTACTCCTATACATTGCCATATTTTCATTCCAACCATCCAGATTGGATGGATAGCCTGCCAGATAATTGTAAAGTGTGTGCACAGGATAACTGTCTGTTATGCATTCTTGTACAAATGTCACACAAATGGGTGGGCAGATAGAGAGCAAGCACCGCCCACTCATGCATAGTTGCCAACTGATGTGACATTCCAGGGGGCAATCTCTTTTATAAAGAAAAGTATCTGGAAATTGTCCCTAGTGTCAAAAAAAGACCAACTCCATATATTCAGTATCAGTACGGATGGTGTAATGGTTAGCATTACTGCCTCACAGCACTGAGGTCATGGGTATGATTCCTTCCATGGCCCTAACTGTGTGGAGTTTGTATATTCTCCCCGTACTTGCGTGGGTTTCCTCTGGGTTCTCAGGTTTCCTCCCACAATCCATAAAATATACTGGTATGTTAATTGGCTCCTAACAAAATGAACCCTAGTGAATGTCTGTGTGTACATGTGATAGGGAATCTAGGTTGTAAGCTCCACTGGGGCAGGGACTGATGTGCATGAGCTAATATTCTCTGTAAAGCGCTGCGGAATGTGTGCGCTATATAAATAACTAGTAATATCCCAGCTGATGGTATGCCAGCAGTCAGAATACCATTGCCAGCTTCCTGATGGTTCAAGTGCTGACAGTGGAATAGTCTCACCTCCCCAATCTCTCCCCTACACCCCAACACTAACCATCCCTTTCCACAGCCTGACCCTAACATCCAATCAGTGCTGCCTAAACCTAACGTCACCTTCCGCGCCGACTAATCCTAACTATTCTCCCCCATAGTGCTTGAAACCTAACCTCCCACAGAGCGTAACACATCTGCTATACCTAAAAATGATTGCCAGCTGTCAGCATTTCGACTGCCAGAATCCCGTCAGCTGGCAGCTTCACTGCATCCCAACTTCACAACAATCCCTCTTTTTCTGAATATTGAGTACAATTCTTAGTTTTTCTTATTCTCTGTGGTAAGATATATGGAAGTGTTTATATGTGAAAACATATAATTTAAGTCTGATTCATCAAACATTACACAGTGTATGTATCTTGGACATGTTTGCAATGTTGACAATTATGTATTTGGCGCTGTCAAGGGTTAGTCCTTGCAGTAGAACTCCCAACTTTCTTATGCATTGTAATATTTCCTATGTCCTCATGTTGTGTGCTCTGCTCCATCCAGATAAACGGCAATGCAGTGTGGCTATCAAAGAGCGTGAAGATTGTGGTTTTCCCGGGATAAGTGTTAAGGAATGCTATTCCAGAGGCTGCTGCTTCAATTCAAGTGTTATCGGGGTTAAATGGTGTTTTTACCCCAAAAGCACAGGTAGAGTATAGAGGGCGGTGATAGAGTGGGAGCATGTAGTGCTACTGATTACAGATTTGATAGAGCACAAACATGGATAAGGGGGGGTAATTCTGAGTTGATCGCAGCAGCAAGTTTGTTAGCAATTGGGCAAAATCATGTGCACTGCAGGGGGGCAAATGTAACATGTGCAGAGTTAGATTTGGGTGGGTTTTTGTTTCTGTGCAGGGTAAATACTGGCTGCTTTATTTTTACACTGCAATTTAGATTTCAGTTTGAACACACCCCACCCAAATCTAACTCTCTCTGCACATGTTATATCTGCCCCTCCTGCAGTGTACATGGTTTTGCCCAATTGCTAACAAATTGCTGCTGCAATCAACTCAGAATTAGGCCCCCAGCCCATAGCTCTAAGAGTTTTGCTTGTGTATCCCTTACTCTTAGCCATGGCCAGACAGTATATAAGAAAATGCAATTGTTTAAGCTGAAATTTCCTGATAATAGCTGTTCAAAGTTTGTTTAACAGTTTGATTAACTATTCCTAAATTTTGTTCGTTCGTTCCCTGGGATGAGTAAGCACTAGACGATGTATCCTCCATTAACTATACTTTACTGCAGTGCCGTAACTAGGCATATTAGCATTGTGTGCAAGAATCTGTATTAGCACCCCCCCCCCCCCCCGTGCGCGCCGTGCAAAAAATGTATAGGGGCATGGCTTCATGGGGAAGGGGCGTGGCCACAAAATAATACCAATTCATACTACAGTGCACAGTAGTCTCTATTATTCAAATGATGCTGCACAGTAGCGCCACTACACCAGGTAGAGCCCCTTTTTACACATTGTGGCAGACAGATTAGATAGAGAAATGGAGAGAGATACTTACCATCTCTCCCCGCCGGCAGTCAGGCCCCTCATGCTGGCAGCTCCCTCAGTGCAGGCAGGGGAGGAGGAGGGAGGGGGTGTGAAGCCGCAGCAGCGCCATGTCATTGGTAGAGGCGCCACTGCAGCAGTCCCTTCTCCTTTCATATTGGCTGCCTGCTGCTGCTGGGATGAAGGAACCGCTTCACAGCAGCACCAGGCAGCCAATTCGGAAGGAGAGGGGACTGCTGCAGCGGCACCACTACCAATGACATAGCACTGCTGCGGCTCCAGTCCTCCTCCCTCCTCCGCTGCCTCCAACGCTGCTGCTCTCCTCACCAGCACGGTGCACACAGCAGAGGCAGCATGTAATGAGTCAATTTGACTAATTACATGCCGCTGGCCGTTGCGCCCTCAGGGCAACTGCGCTATGTGCCAGGCACACCTGGCACACATGTAGTTATGACCCTGCTTCACTGAGCAACATCTTCAAAACAGGCAATTCTAATTACATAAAAAGTAATGAAATCACACATACTTTTACATACCCAAATTATGCATTAGGGTAAATACAGATTGAGAGCAGATTTTGATCACTGTTTTTATTAGAGAATTGCTGGTTTGGATTTACCTGACTTTAACTGGCTCGAAAAGTGACATCTTATTGGCTCACAGATGTCACATGTTTTGAATATATAATAAGAAACTAGTGATGAGTGGGTTCGGTTCCTCGGAAAGCGAACCCCCCGAACTTCACCCATTTTACACGGGTCCGAGGCATACTCTGATACTCCCGTATGCCTCGGTTAACCCGAACGTCATCATCCCGCTGTCCGATTCTCGCGAGATTCTGATTCTATATAAGCAGCCGCGCGTCGCCACCATTTTCACTCGTGCATTGGAAATGTTAGGGATAGGTCGTGGCTGGCGTCCTCTCCGTTTATTAATGTTGATGCAAATATTTGTGCTTATTGCTTAATTGTGGGGACTGGGGAGCAGCTGTGTTATATAGGAGGAGTACAGTACAGTGCAGAGTTTTGCTGATCAGTGACCACCAGTATTATACGATCTCTGCCTGAAAAACGCTCCATATCTGTGCTCAGTGTGCTGCATATATCTGTGCTCACACTGCTTTATTGTGGGGACTGGGGACCAGCAGTATTATATAGGAGTGCAGTGCAGAGTTTTGCTGACCAGTGACCACCAGTATATATAGCAGTACGGTATGGAAGGCCACTGCTCTACCTACCTCTGTGTCGTCAAGTATACTATCCATCCATACCTGTGGTGCATTTCAGTTGTGCGCAGTATATATAGTAGTAGGCCATTGCTATTGATACTGGCATATAATTCCACACATTAAAAAATGGAGAACAAAAATGTGGAGGGTAAAATAGGGAAAGATCAAGATCCACTTCCACCTCGTGCAGAAGCTGCTGCCACTAGTCATGGCCGAGACTATGAAAGGCCATCAACGTCGTCTGCCAAGGCCGATGCCCAATGTCATAGAGAGCTTGTAAAATCCAAAAAACAAAAGTTCAGTAAAATGACCCAAAAATCAAAATTAAAAGCGTCTGAGAAGCGTAAACTTGCCAATATGCCATTTACGACACGGAGTGGCAAGGAACGGCTGAGGGCCCTGGCCTATGTTCATGGCTAGTGGTTCAGCTTCACATGAGGATGGAAGCACTCATCCTCTCACTAGAAAACTGCACTGCCACTCCTAGATGGGCCAGGTGTTTGTGTCGGCCACTTGTGTCGCTTAGCTTAGTCACACAGCTACTTCATTGCGCCTCTTTTTTTTCTTTGCATCATGTGCTGTTTGGGGACTATTTTTTTTGAAGTGCCATCCTGTCTGACACTGCACTGCCCCTCCTAGATGGGCCAGGTGTTTGTGTCGGCCACTTGTGTCGCTTAGCTATCCAGCGACCTCCGTGCAAATTTTAGGACTAAAAATAATATTGTGAGGTGTTCAGAATAGACTGAAAATGAGTGTAAATTATGGTTATTGAGGTTAATAATATTATGGGATCAAAATGACCCACAAATTCTATGATTAAAGCTGTTTTTGAGGGTGTTTTTTGTGAAAAAACACCCGAATCCAAAACACACCTGAATCCGACAATTTTCAGGGAGGTTTTGCAAAAACGCGTCCGAATGCAAAACAAAAACCCGAAAAATTTCCGGTGCACATCACTATAAGAAACTGGGATAAATCTGAACTGGCATGAATTTTGGCGTTAACTCAGTGAGTAAATTCAAACATGCACATCTGTATTTTTTTTTTTTTACACTTTTTTTTTTTTTTTAGAATGCTTCATATCTATTAACTGGGAACCAGAGACATTGATACAGAATGTGATGAACATTGTGTCTCATAATACTACATGATGCTCACACCTCTAAGTAGTAACCTACAATAAATAAGTGATGGGATCCTTCAGTCATGAGGTGCACTAGTAGTAATGCCTTTTAGGCAAATAGATCCATCAGTAAAGCTAGGTATACACTATACAACTATCTGGCAGGCTATCTTTCCAATCTGGTTAGTTGGAATAAAAATTTGGTAATGTATGAGCGCAAATGACAATCAACCATTTACTCCCAAACGCTGGAAAACGGGCAAAACTAGTAAAATAAATAAATAAAAATTGGTTGATTATTTGTTTTAACCAACTTGTCTGACCATGTGTCTCCATATTAGTGTTTTGGAAAAGTAGTTGATACATGACCAGATTTTCATTCCAACCAGACAGATTGGACAGATGGTTTACCAGATAAATAGTGTATTCCCAGCTTAATTGTTAGGAATGCTTTATGTCTCACAAATGGGTGGGCATATAGAGAACAAGTACCGTCTACTCATGCATAGTTGCCAACTGATAAGTTTCTCCAGCAGGGTCCACAGGTTATTCACAGGAAAAACATTGGGTCATGACCAGTTTCCTCCAAGTCATGGGTAAGTGTTGTTGCTGGGTCGCAACAACACTTACCCATGTGTACAGTGCTGTCTTGGTGGGTCTGTCGGGTGTACGAGCAAGTCCAGGGGACATTACCAGGCTGTGGCTGGAGCACACGGAGAAGGTAAGGCATTGGTTCTGCTTAGCAGACACAGCTGCACTGTTCTTGGGAAGGTGACTACCAAACCGTCTCTGATATGGCTGCCACCTCTGGTACACCAGCACTAGGACCCAGGGATTAATGTGAGGCTGCAATCCCTGGGGTTGATGTGGGGAGTAAGATGCGCACCTACCCCAGTTCATGACTAGTTTCCCACTTCCATCTGAAATGCAGTGTATCTAAAAGGACCCAGTTGCAACTGAGTTGGCTGTGACTGGTTTGTTTGTGTTCACTGGTCATTTTTGTACACTATTAGCATCTGGATCTACTCGGTGTTCACTAACGTATTGATCAATCCTGGAAACGGGGTGAAGTCTCCCTGTATCCCCCCTCTCCTGAGCTGGATGATACAGCACTAAGTCTCTACCATTAAGTACACTTAGTTGGATAAGTGCCTGATGCATAAGAGTCTAAACGTTGCTGCTGTTTCTTTCGCTGTGCAACTAAATACATTGAGTCCTATACAATGTATTACAGTAATGTAACATAAAAACATAGTATCTGAGGTTGAAAAAAGACAATTGTCCATTGAGTTCAACCTATTTGTGGTCTCCTATGCATGATTTGACTAAAATTTCTGACTGATGCTGCTGTCAGCCGTTACATTTTATCCCTATTTATAGTAACTATAATGCATGACTATGCACCATACCCCTGGATATCCTTATCCATTAGAAATTTATCTAACCCATTCTTAAAGGTGTTGACAGATTCCGCCATTACAACTCCCTCGGGCAGGGAATTCCAAACATGTATTGTCCTTACCGTGAAAAAGCCTTTACGCCGTATTGTGCGGAATCTCCTCTCCTCTAACCTGAGCGAGTGTCCACGAGTCCTCTGTGTTGATCTAACCAAAAACAGGTCCCGCGCAAGCTCTGTGTATTGTCCCCTTATATATTTGTAGATGTTGATCATATCTCCTCTTAGTCTCCGCTTTTCCAATGTAAACATGCCTAGTTTTTCAAGCCTTTCCTTGTATTCCATCGTCTCCATGCCCTTAATTAGTTTGGTTGCCCTCCTCTGTACCTTTTCAAGCTCCAGGATATCCTTTTTGTAGTACGGTGCCCAGAATTGTACACCGTATTCAAGGTGTGGCCTCACTAGTGATTTATATAACGGGAGTATAATACTCTCGTCCCTAGCATCAATACCCCGTTTTATGCATGCTAATATCTTATTAGCCTTCTTTGCTGCAGTCCTACTTTGGGTACTACTGCTTAGCTTGCTATCTATGAGGACACCTAAGTCCTTTTCCAGTACAGAAACCCCTAATTTTACCCCATTTAGTAGGTAGGTGTAATTTATGTTCTTATTACCACAGTGCATTACCTTACACTTGTCTGTGTTGAAGCGCGTTCTCCATTTGGCTGCCCATGCTTCTAATTTAACTAAGTTGTTCTGAAGAGACTCTGCATCCTCCTCTGTATTTATAGCCTTACACAGTTTGGTATCATCTGCAAAAATTGACACCATGCTCTCTAGACCTTCTGTTAGGTCGTTAATAAAAATATTGAACAATAGCGGTCCTAATACTGAGCCTTGCGGCACACCACTTAGCACTTCAGTCCAAGTTTAAAAAGATCCATTAACCACAATGCGCTGCTTCCTATTATCTAACCAGTTTTTGACCCAAGTGCATATTGTGCTTCCTAGCCCTGATTCTTGTAGCTTGTTTCTCCTATATACTTGAAGTGTATCTGTAGTTGAATGTGCACATTGCTTATTAAAGTATAACCTGTGACTGGTTGCTAGTGTGATTGATGACTTTGCTATTTCTGTCAGTTTCTGTGTATTCCGATCATCAATGCTGGTGCAAAGCAGGGAGGGATTGGATTGTATGTTACTTTCACAAGTTTCAGTCACAAATTCTGTAGTTAACACTGTACATGTGTGTGATTTTTTTTTTTTTTTATCATCCCTAAGAGGTAAGGGTGGAGAGGATACACTCTCCATAGCAGCACCAACACTCATTTCATGTTTGTCTTGCAAAGCTGGGTTAACCTTTCAAGATCTGGTTCAAAATGTGTTACATGCAAACTGTTATAGTTTTCATCAAAGCCTCCTAAATAATCAAAGGCAGTCACAGAACCCTCATGGGCTACTTTTGCACAGACATCCAGTACAGCTGAGCAGATATTGACATCTCCTATAACCTATATAAACCAGGGATAGGTTACCCTATTAAACCTTACATGCAACATTCCCCCTGGGGTTTATCACAACCAGTCCAGGAATCTGCAGCCTTTCAACAAAACCAGGCTGAACGGCTGGTGGAAAGTAAATCACATAGACATGAAACAACCTCTTCATGGTCTACACGTGTTTCAGTTGAGGACTCGTCACAATCCAGGTCTACATACAGAGACAAGTATGAAGTTCTTGGTTCAGTGGACATACCTAAGTTAATTAGTGCTATGAAAGCCATTCTATCCATAGAGGAGGTAGCAGAGCCTTTGTTAAAATCTGAGGCACCTTTTTATTTAAACGTCCCAAAACAGTCAGGACTGAATTTCCTGGGTCAGAACAGCCTACGGAAATTATGCAAGAGGCTTGGGTAACACCCAATAAGAAGTTGGGAAATCCAAAGAAATGGAATTCCCATTATCCTCTTCCAGCTGGGGATGGTTTAAAAAGGGAGGTGGCTACCAAAGTAGAAACGCATGTAATTCAATTGGTGTGAATCTACATTACCTCTGCCTTCAACATTAAATGATGTCACTCCTTTTGTGTGGGTTTTTTTTTTCCCGTTCAGATGTAGGTCTCAAAACCAAATCTGGTTATCTTCCTAAGGTGGTGTCTAAATTCCACCTTAATGAATAAATTGTAGTCCCAGCCTTCCTAGGGCCAGACCTTTCTGCAGGAGATGCATCATGGGACGTAGTCCGTGCCTTAAGGATCTACATGGTTCATACCAGTGCCCTCACAAAGACACTCTTCTCTCTTGCTCTGAGCATTGTTTGAATTACCTGCTGTGAGAATACTCTTGACTTCAGGATAGAGGTTTCAAGAGCCACGCCATCAGACAGTCTGTACAGATGTCTATGATAACAATGACCCTGCGTCAGTAGGTCTGACGCCGAAATGGAGCATCCATCGACATTCTCTGCAGATCCGTATACCAATGCCTTCTGGGCCAAGCAGGAGCTATTACTATCATTGCACCCCTTCCTTGCTTTATTTTCCTCACCACCCTCGGTAATGGGTTGATCAGAGGAAACGCATAAGCCAGATGACAGTCCCATCTTACTGCCAAGGCATCCACAAATATTGCTCTGGGATCCATGGTTCTTGACCTGTATGCAGGCACTTTGTTTTTCAGACGGGACATCATGAGATCTCTCTGGCAACCTCCATTTGTTTACTTGAGTCTGGAAGACCTCCGGGTATAGAGCCCATTCGCTTGCTTAAATGGTGTCGACTGAGAGTTCGCTTCCCAGTTTAGGACTCCCGGAATGAATACTGTGGACAAGGCTGGATGGTAAGTTCTGTTCACGTCAGTAAGCCAAAAAGCAATGAAGGAGGCAAGTTGCAGAGTTCCTCCCTGATGGTTGAGGTACACTCTTGCCGTTGCGTTGTCCAAGCGGATCTGGACTGGTTTTCCTTGAAGAATGTTCTTTGCCTCAATCGGTGCCATGTATATGGCCTGACGTTCCAACACATTTATTGGCAGGCAACCTTCTTCTTTGGTCCATTGCCCCTGGAAACCCAATCTTCTAGACACTGCTCTCCAGCCCTGAAGACTGGCGTCTCTTGTCCAAATCTCCCAATCGGATATCCAAAAGGGTCTCCCCTTGTCTAGATGGGATGTCTGTTGCCACCAGTCTAATGACCTTTTACCGAAAGTACCATAGTCTGTTTATAGTCTGATGTAATCCATTCCATTTGGCAAGAATTAGACGCTGCAGAAGTTTTGAGTGGAATTGTGCATACTCCACCATGTTGAATGTTGACACCATCAAGCCCATCACTTGCATTGCTGTGTGAATGGATACAGTTTTACTGTGTAGCAAGTCCTGAATCCTTGACTGAACCTTGAATATCTTGTTCCGAGGTAAAATTACTCTGCAGACCTGAATCCAGTACAGCCCCCAAGTGAGACATCCGTCGTGACTGAATTACAGACTATTTTGCCCAATTTATGAGCGACCCATGTTTCTGCAGACATGTCTGAAGATGACATGGGCGCAATTCCTGTGACTGTGCCAGGATTAAAAGATTGTTGAGGGATGTGAAAAATCTTATCCCCTGCTGGTAGAGATAAGCTGCCATAACCGCCAAAATCTTGGTAAATACTCTGGGGGCTGTGGTCAACCCAAAGGGTAGAGCCTGGAACTGAAAATGCTGTTGGAGGGTAGTGAACATTGATGTGACAGTGCTATAGGAACATGTAGGTAAGCATCCTGTATATACAGGGATACCATATAATCCCCTGGCTCCATGGCCAAGATTATGGAACGTAACTGCTCCATGTGAAACAGAGGTACTCAAATGTATTTGTTCAGCATTTTGAGATTGAGAATGGGACGAAATGACCCATTTGGCTTCTGAACCAGAAATAGGTTGGAGTAAAAACTCTGTCCTAGTTGTGCAGGGGGAACTGGAATAATTACTCCTGACTGAAGCAATTTCTGAACTGCTTCTTGCAAAGCCCTGGCCTTCGTCTCTACCAGAGACAGGCTGGTACAGAAAAACCTTTGAGGAGGATGCTTCTTGAAGGGAAAAGCATTGCCTAGCGATGCCACTACATGCACCCAGGCATCTGTTGTAGACTGCTGCCAGATCTGTGCAAACTGAAGTTGTTCCCCAGTTGGAGACCCGCACCATCAGGCTGATGGCTTATCTTCTGATTTGGAAGCTGGCCCTCTGTTAGCCCAAATATTTTTTATTGATTTTATTTTTTTAGGTCTTACCAGACTTGTTGTATTGGGGCTTGCAGTCGCTTTTTCCCTTTAACTTTTTTTCCTTGAGACCAGAAGGGCAGAAAACCCAGAAAGTTAGGTTTGTAATATTGAAGGAAGCTTGACCTTTTTGGAGTCTGCTTCTGACTCCAGAATATCTGTCAAGAATCTTTACCAAAGAGAATTTCCAGAAAAAGGCAGAAATTCCAAAACCACCTTGGATTCTGAATCTGCTTTCAATGTATGTAACCAAACTGCTCTGCGAGCAGCTATTGAAAGCTGATGCCCTGGAGGTGTTAGTACCTCTATCTAATTCTGCTGCTTCCAAGAATATTGCAGCCTGTTTATGAGTTATATGGTATTTCTGCTCTCTAGAAGCTACTGAAAACATCGCTCTCCAATGTATCTGCACATGCAGCCACTGCCTTTGCCATCTAAGCTGAAACCATGGCTGGCCTTATGACTGCCCTGGACAGGGAAAATATGGTTTTTAGAAACCCATCCACCCTCCTATCCATGACATCGTTTAATGATGGCAAAGGCAATAGGAGCTACCTCTTTTTAAACTATCCCCAGCTGGAAGAGGATAATTGGCATCTAAATGATTTATTGGGTGTAGGCCAAGCCTCTTCCATGATTTCTGTCAGCTGATCTGACCCTGGAAACTCAGTATTAACTGTTTTGGGATGTTTAAACTAGAGATGAGCGGATTCGGTTTTACTCGGTTCTCAAAACCGAATCTTATTGGCTATCCAAAACACGTGACATCCGTGAGCCAATAAGATTCGGTTTTGAGAACCGAGTAAAACCGAGTAAAACCGAATCCGCTCATCTCTAGTTTAAACACAGGTGCCTTGGTTTTCAACACCGGCTCTGCTGAATCCTCTAAGGATAGAATGTCTTTCATTGCTCTAACTCTGCTATATCCACTGAGCTGAGACCTTCCTCCTCTTTGTATGCCGAAGTAGAATTAATTGAGCTTTCATCTTCTGATGAATCCTCGTGTAGCCTGTGAAAGTGAAGATTTACTTACCATCAGATTATCCATTTGTTTCATTTGAGAAGCTGCTGGGTGAAATTATATACCGTCGGTAAGGAGATGCATGTAAGGGATAATAGTGTAACCCATTCCTGGTACAGAAGCTGTAGGAATTATCCATTCAGCTATACTGGACAAGGTCTGTGCAAACATAGCCCAAGGTGGATCCATCTGTACCTGATGTTGTACAGGGATCTGCCTTGTATTTTGCAGAAAACTAAAACAATTTGCACACAAATCATCCTGAACCAGTTTCTGAGGATACTGTAATACAGTTTTCCAAGACAAACATGATACGAGTGGTGTTGCTGTGAGTGTACCTTCCTCACCTTTACCGCTCTTGATAAATAATCGGCACTTTCACAGTGTACTACACAATTTGTGACTAATCACTTTAAACCTTCTAAAAGTGACATACAATCTGACCCTACCCATGCACCAGCATTGAGGATCAGAGAAAACTGACAAACCTATAGTAAAGTCGGCAATCACACTAGCAGTCACATATTATACACTAGCAATATGAGCACATCAACTACAAACACGTGTTTAAGTATGTAGCAGAACATATTACTGATCATGTTTAAACAGATCTAACTTATTCAGATGCAATGTGAAAAACAGTAAATATATACAGACTCGTAGGCAATAGGTACTTATCGAACTATTAGTACTCAATAGGGTAGATAGAGATTTAGTGCTGTACAGCCCCCACTCGGTGGGATACAGGTAGACTCTCCTCACTTCAAGGATCGATCAATGCGAACGCTGAGTGGATCCAGACGCTACTAGTGTACACTGCAGCCCCATGAACCTGTAGTAAACACAGACACTCGGTGAACACAGATGCACCGGTCACACAGCCACCTATGCTGCATCTGGGTCCCCTCATGCACAGTGTCTAGGACGGAAGCAAGGAAACAGTTCATGGCGGGAGACTCTGAGGAAACTGGTCATGAACCGGGGGGAGGGGTGACCAGGAGAGCATCTGACTCCCTCCCCCCCCCCCCCCCCCCTTTTGCTGACATCAACCCTAGGGATCATGGCCTCCTGCTATTTCTGGAGCCTATGATCCCTAAGGCCTAGCGCTGGTGCACCTGCATCAGCTACTGTTTGGTAGTCTCCTCCCAAAACAGTGTGGCTGTGTACGTATTCCATCTAGTTAAGTGGAACCAATTCCATACCTTCTCCCCATGCTCCGGCCACAGCCTGGTAACCTCTGCTGCACCTGCTAGTATATCAGACAGACACCCGCCGAAACAGCACTGTACTCGTGGGTAAGCATTGTTACGACCTGGCGGAGTGTTGTTGGAGCGACTTTCTAAGTGTTTAAGACGCTGTCTAGAAAGATCACTCAAACTAGTAAGACCGTAAAAGTAAAATAAGAAAGCTTAGGGCTGCTAAAAACAACAGCCCTCTGACCATGGTCCGGCTCCTGCCGCACCAAACAAACTGATTTGCCTGAGTCAGTAAGCGGGGATATATGGATGGGCCCGTTGCAACCTGGAAGGCCAGAAAGCTTTTGACTGGTGCCAATTTGCTGTCGCTCCATCATATCCCATTGTTATCCTTTGGATAAACTGTGGATCCTGCTGGAGAAACATGGATAATACCATAGCTCTAAGTTTTGCTTGTGTATCCCTTCTTGGCCATGGCCAGACAGTATATAAGAAAATGCCATTGTTTAAGTTGAAACTTCCTGTTATCAGCTGTTCAAAGTTTGTTCAACTGTTTGGTTAACAATTCCAAAAAAAATTATACTTTTTGATTTTAACCAGTGTGGATCATGAGATCAACTGTGTCTAGGTTGACCATGTTTAGGTCAACAAGGTTGGGGGTTCAAAAGGGTTTCTAGGTCGACGGGTCAAAAGGTCAACATAATTTTTTTTTGTTTTTTGGTGTTGTCTTCTTTGTAGAGTGACCGGGAACCCCTTCACTTTGCTCGGCACAGATTATTGTTCCAATCGTAGTCCACGTGGATCGTTAAGTATGAAAGTTAAAAAAAAGAAACTCGTGTCGACCTTTTGACCTGTCAACCTCTGGTGGTCGACCTAAACATTGTCAACCTAGACAGTGTATCTTCAGACTGGATCCCAATTTTTAACACAGCTGAACCCAAATGATTAGTTGACAAAAGGAGCTAAATTGCCCTGTGATCTAGCTAAATTGCTATATATATATATATATATATATATATATATATATATTATATAATTTTTTTTTTTTTTTAAAGAAACAATAAGCTGCTATAACTTCTGGCGGTTTCCTTACTGCATCAACCACAAGTGACAAACAATAACGTGGAACTGTACAGCTGAAGGGATTGTGGGTACCCCACAATAAGTGCTGCAGAATGTAAGGAATTGTGCTTTGACTCAAGCATTTCCTGGGTAATTTGGGGTCATTTGCTCCCAGATATTAGCAGATTTTTGTTCCAAACAGCTAGATTGGACAGAAAATATTAGTGTATCCAACTTCAATAGTAACAAACATTTTTTTGGAAACTTCAGTCATGAGGTACATAGGTGATAAAGCCTTTCATCAGTAAAGCTGGGTAGGCACTATATAATTATCTGGGAGACCATCTGTCCAACACTGGCTGGTTGGAATGGAAATCTGTCATTTACTCTCATACTGTAGAGGCCAATCAACCACTTACTCCAAAACACTCAAATGGAAGTTTAACAAATTTGTTTAAATTTGGGTTTATCCAGTTTGATTCTATAATTTTTTTCCATTTTCCAGTGTTTGGGAGCAAATGGTTAATTGACATTTGCTCCTATACATTACCAGATTATCATTCCCACCATCCAGACTGGATAGATAGCCTGCCAGATAATTGTTTAGTGTATGCCCAGGATAACTGTCCGTTATTCTCTTTCTTGTATGATGTCGCACAAATGGGTGGGCAGGTAGAGAGCAAGCACTGCCCACTCATGCATAGTTCCTAACTTATATGAAGTTCCAGGGGGCACTGGTATGGTGTAAAGTCTCTGGAAATTTTCTTCCTTCCATGGTCCCTATATTTTATGTATTTAAATTGACTAACTCCATGTATTCAGTATATCCCAGGTGATGGAATGCTATTAGTCAGAATACCATTGCTGGCATCCTGATAATGTAAATCCTGACTGTTCCCTCTCTCCTGTACACCCTAACACTAACCATCCTTTTCCACAGCCTAACCGTAACCTTCCACTTAGTGCCTGACACTAGCATCCCATTGGTCGTGCCTAAAATGTCACCTTCCATGCAGCCTATACCTAACCATTCCCCCCCCACAGTGCTTAAAACCTAACCTCCCACAGTGGTGCCTAACCCCACGGGTGACACCTAAGCCTAAACTATCTGCTATACCTACAAACGGATTGCCAGCTGTCAGAATCCCAAACAGCTGGCATCTTCACTGCATCCCAACTCCACAACAATTCCTCTTTATCTGAGTATTGAGTGCAATTCTTAGTGTTTTTCTTATTTTCTGTGGTAAGGTATATGGAAAATTATTTCTATGTGAAAATATATCCTTTAAGTTAGATTCATCAAACTGTGTTTTCTATGTATCTTGGACATGTTTGCAAGGTTAACAATTATGGGGGTAATTCATATCTGATTGCAGCAGCAAATTTGTTAGCTAATAGGCAAAACTGCAGGAAGGGGGGCAGATTTAACATGTGCAATGTTGGCTTTGGGTGGGTTATATTTCTGTGCAGGGTAAATACTGGCTGCTTTATTTTTACACTGCAATTTAGAAATCAGTTTGAACACACCCCACCCAAATCTAACTCTCTCTGCACATGTTATATCTGCCCCACCTTCAGTGCATATGCTTTTACCCATTAGCTAACAAATTTGCTGCTGTAATCTGTTCTTAGTTGGGCCCTATGTATTTGGCACTGTGTAGGGTTAGTCATTGCAGTAGAGCTACAGCTTTCTAGCCATGCACTGTATTATTTCCTATTGTCCTGATGTTGTGTGCTCTGCTCTATCCAGATATACTGCAATGTAGCGTGGACATCCAAGAGCGTGAAGATTGCGGTTTTCCCGGGATAAGTGCTAAGGAATGCTATTCCAGAGGCTGCTGCTTTAATGCAAATGTTCCTGGGGTTATATGGTGTTTTTACCCCAAAAGTACAGGTAGAGTATAGAGTGGAGTTATGGAGTGTGGGAGCATGTAGTGCTAAGGGTTACAGATTTGATGGTGCACCAACATGAATTAGGCCCACAGCTCTAAGAGTTTATCTTGTGAATCTCTTACTCTTAGCCATGGTTACACAGTATACAAGAAAATGCCACGGTTTAAGATGAAATTTCCTGTAACCAGCTGTTCAAAGTTTGTTGAACTGTTCGATTAACTGTTCCTAAAAAAATAAATAAATATATATACTTTGATTTTTAACACAGCTGAACCCAAATGATCAGTTGACCAAAGGCTCTAAATTGCCTTGTGATAAGTGAGCACTAGGCCATGTATGCTCCATGAACTATACTTTACTGACAAAGCTCTTCAAAATAGGCAATTCTAATTACATGCAAGTAGATTAGAGGAGGGCTGCATAGGCACAAAATTACTAAACTTTACCCCATCACAAAAATATGACTCTTTAGGTCAGTTGGTTGCTAGGCAGATTGTTGTTTGTTTTTGTGGTAGGCTAAACTTAGCTTATCAGGGAGTATAGGGGTGTGTTTTTTTTTTTTTTTTGTTGGCGTTTATATAATGAATTTGAATATTTAATCCTCTTGTTTTGGAAGGTAGAGTACTAATTATCTTTCTCTCCTGATTTACCTTGCATAGCTCTTGCTCACATACACTTTCTTCTAGCTGTCCTCTTTTCTGCTCTAAACCTCATTTATTCCATCTATTCTTTCTTCACCTTCCATTCATTCACCCCCTTTTATTTTTCTTACTTCTAACCCCCCTCCCCCTTTCCCATTCTTTCACTTACCACATTTTCATGCTCCCTCCATCATGCCCGCAGACTAGCTCCAGCCCTGCGGCGTCATGCTGAGGTGGTCAACCAGCTGACCTCAGCGGTTTGCTGTTGATACAGGGTTGGCTGGGGGAATGTGCTGGTGGGAGGCATGGTGGACCAGCCTGCTCCGTCAGAGCCTCATGCTCTGGCTGTATCAAGCATAGCGGAGTCCTGCAGTCAGTAGTAGCACCACAGAGGTCATGAGCACTGGGGGATAGTGACGCGTGCTGGTGACAAGGCATCACAGCTGCGTTTTAGCACTGCCAGTGTGGTGGGTGCAGGCAATGGGCTCCCAGGCCTCTGTGCCGAGGTCACAGGACCCATGCCTGGGGCATACAGATGTGAGGGTACATTCCAGGCTGCGAAGGGGACAGCCAGGACTCCCATGGCTGGGGAGTGCACCCAGGGTTGCAGTGGGACTGCAATATCGGACCCCATAACAAGGTTTACTTCTGGTGACCCTGCACCTGCCATGTTAGGGGACAGCACGCCCACACCTGGTGCACAGCAGGCTGCTGGTTCTGTTAGATGGGATTATGGTGCCACCTGCTTGGCATATATCAATACATTGCAGCAATTCCTGCTCAGGATGCCATGTTAGTTTCTCTGCCAGGGCAGCCATAAGCCTTTGCATCTTTTAGGGCCATGTCGAGTGGGAGTTTAGCATCAGGGTCGCTAGGCTTGCAGGCTTTCACAACAGCAAGCAGCATAGGCCACCAATATTTACAGATGCTGTTAGCTCCAGTTATCATCCAGGGGTTGCCTTCCATAGTTTCTATCCCCGAACATAGTGCAATCCATCTAGTTCTCTGGGATTGCTCAGGATTTTTGCCACACCTAGTGTCTTGGGGATGATGGGCTCACGCCAATTACTTTGCATGTGTCTAAATTTGGCCAAATGCCACATTGGCAGCAGTTTCATTCCCTAGCACAGCAGATGGGGCCCTATGGGTACTCTTGGCAGGGCAGGTACGGGCTGCCGTGGTTTCCGACCTTCAGTCAGGGTGGGCCTATGCCCTGTTACCCCACTCTGGTCAGTGCATTACGAGGTCATTTACCATCACTTGGCCAGTTTCCAACCTCACCTGGGGCGGTTTCAGTTGGAGCAACACTGTGGCCTACTCTTGTTTCTTCTAGGGGCTTGCTGGAGTGGCTGGTAATTTAATACTTGTTTGTTTCTGAAGCTAGTGCCAGTGACTCATCTACGGTGCTTCCGCCTGTGGCAAGCGAAGGTTCGAGACCATACATGGAGACTATTCCGGTAGGAGGGGTGGATTCCATTTCGACAACTGCACAGTTGACGGACATGTTCGGAACTGCCAGCCCTTCAGGATCTGGTGAGCATGAAGTTTCTGCTGCATCATCTGATTTTCATCTGCTAGCAGCGATGGGTCAGTTTCCCCCAAGTGCTTGCGAAAGTTAGTGATTTTAGTTTGCGTGTGAGGTTGTGAATTGGGTTGGCGGGGTTAAGGAGCCATAAAAAAGGCAGCAGTTCCTATTGAGCCACTGTTTTTTAAAATGGTTCACTGCACTAACACAGCAGTAACTAGGGGGTTGGGAAGAGGACGAAGGAAAAAAATTAGGAAAGGAAAATAAGTTGATGTGTTTGCCAATATGTATGAAATGAGAAAGGGGTTGTAGATGGATAAGAATGCAGGGGAGGTAGGTGAAAATGCTTTTCGGAGTTCTCACCATTGGTTGAAAGGTTTCTAAAGCTTGCTATTTGGAAACCAGGCCAGACAAGTTTATGAATTTTGTGAAATATTTATTTTTTTTATTTTGAAAAACAAAGGTTGTGTTTGAAGAGTGATACATTTTGGTGAAATCAAAATGGTAATCTGCTACCTTTTGGGTTTCAAGGACGTCTAGGTTTGGCTGGAAGTGACCAACCAGGGAAAAAACCATCTAATGGTCAGGGCAAGAAGACTTTTCCAGGTGGGAAAAGAAATACTGGGTCCACAGTAAAAGGGAAGTGTTTTGCTTTTAACGATTCTAAATGCAGCAGGTATGTGAATGGTTTTCGACTTTCCTGTAGAATCTGCGGAGCCAGTCACCCTGCCAAGGGCTGCAAATCTGCAACCGGGGGACAGAGCATAGCAGAGGTGCCAAGTAAAGTGCCTTCACCCATAGTTGTGTTGTAATTGGCTAAATGGTTGCACCGGTATCCTAATTGGGTGGATGCCAAATTTTTGTTAGATGGTTTCAGCTTCCATTTGCCAATTCCTGACAGTTCAAGGTGTTTCGTGCAGGATTTTAAGGTCTGCAAGGGAATTACCCCATGTGGTTAGGCAGAAGGTGGCTGTAAAATTGGGTTGCATGAGCAGTCCTTTTACATGTAAACCATTGCCTGGCTTGTGCATGTCTCCTTTTGCGGTGGTGCATAAGGTCCATGGCAAATTCCATTTAATCCAGCATCTCTTACCCACATGGGGGCTCCATTAACGACTCAACCATGAGGAATTTTGTAGGGTCTGTTACCAGTTGTTTGAGGCCCTGGAGTTGATACAGGGTTTTGGTGTGGGAGATCATTTGGCAAAGTTATGTTGAGTCAGCTTTCTGCCTACTCCCACTTCACCCTGATTCTTTTTAAGTTCATGGGTTTTCAGTTAGACAGTTGTTTCTACATTGACATTTGTTTGCCCATGGGCTGTTCTATTTTGAGAAGTTTAATACTTTTTTTTTTTTTTTCTTTTTCATCCTCTAGGGGTCACTGGAGTACTCTTGGGATATGGACTGCTCCACTGGAACTAGGCACTGAACAGTTAAACTTTGACTATACCTCCCCTCCATATCCCAGAGTACCTTAGTGTTTTTTCGGTGCTCACAGAGCAACTAGGCTTGTGGAAGTGGATCCACATTTATTGATTTTTCTCTTTGATTATTTTTGAAAACATCCCTTTCCCCCTTCCAAGAAGGCGAGGGTTTGGGATAGTGAAAGCTGCTGATGCAGCTGTGGGTGTCGGACCTCTCTAGAAGAGCTCCCTCATTTCCACGTGCAGGACACCTGCAGTAGAAGGCTGACAGTGCTTGCAGAGAAGCCCCGTCATTGCCCTCACCACAGGGTCCAGGTATGTGTTTGGGGCGGTCAGCTCATGCTGCCGCCCCGCTGTGTGGGATTACTGTGTCTGTGTTTTATGCCGTGCGCTGCCCGCCGCCGCTTTCAGCGCCGCTGTGAACACCTCTCCCACCGCGCTCAGCCACGCTGGTGCATAGCCGCTCCACGGCTCCATGCGGCATATCGTCTGGCACTTCTGGAGCTGTCTCCGGATACAGAGTAGCGGTACACGGAGCACGGGGGAGAGAGGGAGGCACACTTCTTTATCCAGGGTGTATGGTCTAACACAGAGCCAGCAGCGCTGTATAGACAAGTAACAGGATGGCATATATACATTTAAGTATAATCTGCTGCATAAGTTAAATGTTTGCACTTTGTGATTTTCTGTGAGCATGGGGACATACTAAACCATGCTTCCTGTTTTTCCTGTTTCTCTCCAGATTTTCCTGTAATACATCTCTCCACCATTGAAGGCGCAGGGGTGTTAGGGGGATTTTGGGATCGGGCATATTACTGGCACACTTGGCCAGATATATAGACACCTTAGTACTATTTACTGAGTCGCACAGGTTTTCTCTCTCTTGTCTTTGTATTTATATTGTGTTTTTTTTTTTTTTATTTACATAATGAGTAAGACACCAGCAAAGTCTAAGAAGCCGTTTTTCTGCAATGTATGTAAGGGTGTATTACCTGACTGATTTACCACATGTAAAGTATGTGTGGTAAATTCCGAAACAAATACAACTCCTGCTCCGGTTCCAAATCCAGTTTCTACCCCGGACCCGCCATGGGCTATATTAGCAGATGTTTTAGCTGGTGTGCAATCAGAGTTGGCCACCTCTCGACAGGAGCGAGAGGCGGCAAGATCTGAATCTAGGGTAAGACCGCTAGAACTTCCTGAGGGGTCTCAGCCTTACCAAAGGTCCAGATCCTCTTTGACTAAAGGGGATAAGTTTCATTTTTCTTATAAACTACCGGTTTCTGCTATGTTACTGTCTGATGATTCTTCACCAGACCTCACTGTACAAGATGTGGGTGAGGAGGGCGAAGTAGACCAGCAGTCAGATGGTGACGATTTTGACAGGCCGGGTATTGATGATCTCATCAGAGCAGTGCGTCAGTCTCTGAATTTTACAGAAACTGAGGAGCCTCTGACAAATGATGTCATTTTTACTAAACGACAGAGAATTCCAATTTGTTTTCCTGTGTCAGAATCTCTTAATAAAATGTTACTAGAAACAAGGAAGAATCCAGATAAACGGTTTTCTGTACCTCAGATTTAGGTCTAGCTATCCGTTTCCAGATTCTATGATCGCTACATGGGAGAATCCGCCGTTGGTGGATTCATCTGTGTCTAAACTTACAAAGAAATTAACCATACCAGTACCAGCTTCAACTACACTCAAGGACCCTTCGGACCGTAAAATAGAGGTTATGCTGAAGTCCATGTATACAGCGGCAGGAGTGCTGCTTAGACCTGGGTTGAGTGGCATTTGGGTAACTAAAGCTCTAATGGTATAGATAACAGAACTCAGATCTGCCTTAACTGATGATCATCTTATACTTCTCGCTGATCAAATCTGAGAAGCGGCTGACTATTTATGTACAGCTTCTACTGACGTCTGTCAGCTCACTTCTCGCCTTTTATCATCACTAGTCACCGCACGACGTGCGCTCTGGCTACGTTCTTGGCGAGCGGAGACGGAGGTCAAAAAAAGGAATAGAAGCATTACATTGTGAGGGCGAGAAGTTATTCGGTCCTGAATTGGACAAATGGATTTCTGAGGCCACGGGAGGGAAGTCGGTTTTCTTACCATTTCCTCCAACAGTGCCTAGAAAAAGATATTCTGGACCGGCGTTCAAATCTTTTACACCTCAGTCCTTTCGCGGGCATGGCAGGGGAATGGCCACACCAGATAGACTAGGTCGGGGACGTAGTTTCCAACGAGCCAATACCACTCGTCAGGATACTAAAGTCACCCAGCCCATCTCTGTTCTCCTATTTTAGGAGCACGTCTTCAGTCATTCCAGTTGGCATGGCTTCAGACGTCCACAGAAGGGTGGATCCGCAATTTAGTTTTAACAGGTTACAAAATAGAGTTCGACTGTCTCCCGCCAATGCGGTTTTTCAGGACAGGACTGCCTCTGTCGGACGACAAGAGGGCGATTCTGCAGACTGCCATTCAGTCTCTGCTGGACGCAGCAGTTTTGGTTCCGGTCCCTGTGCACCAACAGGGTCAGGGTTATTATTCCAACCAGTACGTCACTTACTACAGATTCAAAATGGAATCTCTACGATCAGTAATTGCAGGTCTAGAGCCACAGGAGTTTGATTGCGCTGGATCTCAAGGATGCGTACTTACACATTCCGATTTGGCCTCCTCATCAAAGGTTTTTGCGGTTTGCAATACGACAGAACCATTACCAGTTTCGGGCTCTACCGTTTGGCCTTTCGTCAGCGCCTCGGGTATTCACCAAGGTGATGTCTGTGATGATAGCTCAACTCAGATCTCTAGGAGTGATAATAGTTCCATACTTGGATGATCTTCTCATCAAAGCTCCGTCTCAACAAATCCTCCAACAGGCATTGCTGACATACAATGAATGTACTGGTTCACCACGGTTGGATTGTCAACTTCAAGAAATCACATCTAGTTCCGTCCCAATGACTTCAATTCCTAGGTATAATTCTCGATACGGTAGACCAAAGGATCTACCTACCCGAACAGAAAGTACAGGTCATTCGTCATCTGGTACAATTAGTGCTCAAGCCACGCACAGTCTCGGTTCATTTGTGCATTCGCCTCTTAGGCACAATGGTGGCGGCTTTCGAAGCACTTCAGTTCGGAAGGTTTCACTCGCGTCCTTTTCAACTGGATGTGCTCGCACAGTGGTCGGGCCCGCACTTACAGATTCACCACAGGGTAAGGTTGTCTCCAAGGACCGGAGTGTCTCTACTCTGGTGGCTCAGGGTACAGAATCTAACCGCAGGAAAACAGTGCAGCACCTGGAATTGGATAATACTCACGGCAGACGCAAGTCTCAGAGGTTGGAGCTGTAGTTCAGAATCTTCAGCTCCAGGGGCTCTGGGCGGATCACGAAAGATTGCTGTCTATAAATGTCCTGGAACTCCGGGCAATTTACAATGCGTTACGACAGGCAGTGCACATGCTGCAGGCTCAGGCAGTCCAGGTGCAATCAGACAATGCGACGGCGGTCGCATACATCAACAAACCAGGCGGAACGAGAAGCCGCATGGCAATGCGGGAAGTAGCTCGAATCCTCAATTGGGCAGAATACCACCAGGTCATATTGTCGGCAGTATTCATTCCGGGAGTGGACAACTGGGAGGCGGACTATCTCAGTCGTCGGGATTTTCATCCAGGAGAATGGGCATTAAATCCAGACTTATTTCTCATGCTGGTCCAGAGGAGGGGTTACCCACAGGTGGACTTGATGGCATCTCGCCACAATCATCAAACGCCCCAGTATGTATCCAGAACGAGAGATCCAGAGGCAGTGGCGGTGGATGCTCTCAGTCAGGTGGCCATACAGTCTAGTATATCTGTTTCCACAGTTTCCGCTGCTCCCTCTATTGCTAAAACGGATCAAAAGAGAGTTTGTCACAGTCATACTAGTGGCGCCTCATTGGCCACGGAGAGCTTGGTTTTCGGATCTTCGCGGATTACTCGCAGACGATCATTGGCCGCTCCCACTGCGTCCGGACCTGTTACAACAGGGTCCGTTTCTTTACCCTGATTTAGCACGGCTGCGTTTGACGGGGTGGCTGTTGAGACCGCCCTCTTAAAAAGAGAGGGCATTCCAACCATGTTACGAGCTAGGAAGCCGGTTACGGCAGCTCATTATTATAGAATTTGGCGTGCCTATATAGGTTGGTGTGAAGCCAGGAAGTTTCCAACTTCATCTTTCAAGTTATCCCGTCTTTTGTTATTTCTACAGATGGGATTAGATGGAGGTCTACGTTTATCCACACTAAAAGTGCCGATATCTGCTTTGTCAATTTACTTTCAAAGACGATTGGCTCTTTTGCCATCAGTACACACCTTTATGCAAGGTGTCCTCAGAGTACAGCCTCCATTCATTCCACCTACAGCGCCATGGGACTTGAATCTGGTTTTAGATTTCTTTCAGTCTTTTCATTTTGAACCCTTACAACAGGTGGATATTAAATTTCTCACTTGGAATACAATTTTTCTTCTAGCCTTGGCTTCGGCAAGGCGAGTTTCAGATTTGGGTGCCTTGTCATGCAAGCCACCATATTTGGTGTTTCATGATGATAGAGAGGAACTTCGGACGAATCCCGCTTTCTTACCAAAAGTAGTGTCATCTTTTCACATCAACCAACCAATAGTAGTTCCTGTGTTATTAGGACATTCTGAAACTCTGGATGTGGTACGCGTTTTACGCGTTTGTCTCGAACGTCTACACTTCGTAAGACGGATACGTTGTTTGTTCTCTATGATGCTGCCAAGAGGGGTTGGCCAGCCTCTAAGCAGACCCTATCCAGATGGATAAAACTGACCATACGTCGGACTTATCTTCAGGCTAGATTACAGCCGCCTACATCGGTAACAGCTCATTCCACACGTTCTGTTGGAACTTCATGGGCAGCTGGTCGTGGAGCCTCTACGACACAGCTTTGCCGGGCGGCTACATGGTCATCAGTGCACACGTTTGTGTGCTTTTATAAGTTTGATACTTTTGCGGCATCAGCATCTTGCTTTGGCCGTTTAGTGTTACAAGTGCCAAATAGCTCTCCCGCCCACGGGGGGAAACTTTGGTACGTCCCAAGAGTACTCCAGTGACCCCTAGTGGATGAAAAAGAAAATATGATTTTGGTACTTACCAGATAAATCCTTTTCTTTGAATCCATAGGGGGCACTGGACGCCCACCCAGAGCAGTTATTACCTGGTTGTGGTAAGTGCAGGGAATATTATGGTAACACTCTTACCGACTGTTTCAAATTAGAAATTCTGTCGGGTTGGTGTCAACTGTTAGTTGTCATTTTTTTGTTGGTGTCAACTTTATTGTTGTCCAGTTTTGTTATATGTATTTCTCCATTGTCAACCTCTATAGCTCCAGTTCGGCTCAGTAAAAAACACTGAGGTACTCTGGGATATGAAGGGGAGGTATAGTCAAAGTTTAACGGTTCATTGCCTAGTTCCAGTGGTACCATCCATATCCCAAGAGTACTCCAGTGCCCCCTATGGATTCAAAGAAAAGGATTTATCTGGTAAGTACCAAAATCCTATTTTTACATTAGTGTATCAATGCCTGCACAGTACACGCAGGCATCGCCCACTATTTGGAATATTTTTATTTTTTTTTATTTTTTTTTATAGGTCTAAGATGGTAACCTTTGCCAGGATGTATTGTCCTCAGTGGGTGCACGGTTTCAGGTGTAGCAGTTGCACATAAGATGGAGGGCCCTACGTGTTGCCTTTCTTACCCAGGGATTGAAGTGGATATGGCAGCAGTATGCTGCTGCATTTCCGCAGACAAGGTTCAGAAGCTTTTAGGTTAAGTAGATGAATGTTTGAGTAAAGGGAGAGTTGGGATGCGTCAGGGCCAATCCCTCTTGGGATCCTTGAACTTTGCGTGTTGGGGCAACCTGATGGGGAGATGTGTTGGCCGCAAACTGGAGAGATCCACGGCTGGAGTGGCCGGGCCACATCACAGCATTCCCTTGTCATGGGAGATTAAGGATGACCTGAGAACTTGGTCTTCCTCCTTGGAGGGTTTTAAGTTGGTATTGTTATGGCCCTTCAGGCCTGTCTCTAGCTTCCACCTGCAGCTATTCACCGATGCAGCAGGGTCTATGGGTTTTAGAGCTTTCTTTTAGGGCGAGTGGTGTGTTGTGACCTGGCCTCTGTCTTGGGTCTCTCGGGGGTTTACAGTGAATTTGTTGTTGGAGTTTTTGATAATTGTAGCAGTGGAGTTGTGTGCTGCTAATGTGTCAAACCACTTATTTTCTGATGCGACAATCTGGGAGTGTTTCAGGCAGTAAACCAGCACTTGGCAAGCTTTGCATCTGCTGAGGTTCCTGGTTTTGAAATGCCTGTTTTAATATTTCACTGCTAGGCATGTTCCCAGAGTAGACAATGGCATTGTGGATGCACTTTCATGTTTCAATTTTGAGAGATTTTGCGAGTTGGCTCCAGGGGTGGGGATCCTGGGATTGTCTGGCAGATTATCGATAAGGCATAGTGGATTTGTCATGGAAATCTTTGGCATCTACAACCATAGGCTAGCAGTAACAACTGATGCCCACACCCACCCTCCCTAACTTTACTAAGGCAGTGGCCATGAGATCCCTGGCAACAAAGGAAACCTCAGGCAATGCCCAGGAGACCTCTAGCAATGTAAGTGGCAGTGTGTGTGGTCATAAAATGGGGTCGGGGTCATAACTGTGTATCATATGTAATTGGCATTAGTGTGTGGTGTATCACGTAATGGGCATTAGTGTGGCATATTGTGTAATGGGCATTAGTGTGTGGCATAATGAGCGTTAGTCACTGCTGCCTCCCGCTGAGAACCAGCTAGAAAAAATATAAATAGGAACCTATGCCTGCAACCCTTCAGACATATTCAGCAGCATGGCAGGAATGGGAAGCAATTCGAGCTAGGAATGGAGGCATGGGTAAGTTGGAGAGTTGTTTGATGGCTGTCATTTGGGGCCATTACAAGAAGGGCAGATCCAAGGCGGCCATGAGTGGCTTTGGGTATTTCATTCCACAAGCGGTTGTTGCATGAGTATGGCCCCTCCAAGTGTGGGTTTTTTTTTTTTTTTGTCCAAAGCCCTTAGGGGCTGAGCTAAGAAAAAGATCACCCCAGCTAACTCGTGTAGGCCCATTGCATGATTTGTTAGCAATTCTCGCTGCAGTGACTGATACTAAATTTAAGGCATCCCTGTTCGAATTAGCTTTTTCCTTTTTTTGCATTTTTTTTTTGGCACTTTTAGAGTTGTTGGCGGTCAATAAATGGCCGAGGATATGGGTCTGCTGTTAAAAGACATTGTTTTTAAACAGCAGTTAAGGATGTGCAAGATACTGTACCCTGGTACAAGAGCGGTCAGTTGTGCCGCAGACATTGGGTTTTCTTAAAAGCTCAGGCAGAGGCTGAGTTGTGCCTGGTTAGGCTGGCAACATCTATACACCCTTAAGGCCTTTAGGTGGTGCCCAATTCCTGCTACACGGCGATTCCTTGCCTCTTACTAGGTTTCAGTTCACTGCAGTGCTTAAGCATGGTTTAAGTAAATTAGGGCTCCAGGAGGAGTATGGGATGCACTCTTTCTGCTTTGGGGCAGCTACTTGCGGCTAGTTGTCTTCCAACTTCAGCCATTCAAGAAATGGGTTATACCCCTTTTACATTTGCAGTGAAAGGTCATTCCTGGCAATATGTCCCGGTATATTTGCTGGGACACATTCCCGGGAATGACCCTTTCACATTAGCGGGCCGACCCGGCATATTGCCGGGTCGGTGACGTCACCGCTAACTCTAGCGGAGTCGGTGCTTGGAGATGATCTTCTCCAAGCACCGCCTCCTCTTATGCAGAGAACAGGTGCCGGGTCGCCTTGACCCGGTATACCCGGTCACACTGCACAGCTTCCCGGGACGGTCCCGAATTCAACCCAGGTCGAGACCTGGGTTGAAATCCCGGGATGCTCGTCCTGGGAAATTGTCCCTGTACCCATTCACACTCACAAATCCCGGAATGATGCGCGTTCATGTGCAATATCCTGGAATTTTTCTGCGAGTGTAAAAGGGGTATTATTGGAAGTCCTTTAGGTCCTGTATAAAGTTAGATAATTAAATGTTGCTCTGTTTGCGCCAACCCAAAAAAAATTTACTTGACAATTTTTGAATGGCTAGTATTCCAGAATTGGGGGTGTGAAGGGATTAATTTTTCCTCTGAGGTGGTCTAATGACATTTGGCTGCACCTGAAGGTCCATGAGAGGTGTTTTAGTTTTCTCCTTTACTTGGGTTGTTACTAACAGTTCTGTTTTCTATTAACTTTGGTTTACAAATTTGTGGGTGTGGTGTCTGACAACTAGGTTATGCTTTCCTTTACAGCGCCAACCGATTATTCTGAATAGATTTGGGTGGTGGGCCATTTTTATGTGTGTTTGAGATGATTGTCACCCCCTTGCTAGAAGAGCATTTGAGTTGTTTGGTGGCCGGGCGGGTTATATGGTTAGGGGTTAGTGGCCTTAAGTGGTCAGGATTTATTAGATTTACTTCTTCAGCGAGAGCAACATTGGGTGTGTCTTGATGTGTGGATCGTACACCTTGGTGGTAATGATGTTGGCCAAGTTAATGGCACTGATCTTATAAAGATCCAAGGCAGATTTGGGAGTACATGTTCATTGGCCTGAGATTCTTCTGGTGTGGTCTGACATACCTAGGTTTGTCTGGAGGGTTCACGTGATTTTACTGCCATCGACAAGGATAGGAAGAAATACATTTTGCTGTATTGTCCGTAGGTGGAGTTTCAGTTAGGCATCCGTTGTTAGTGCTACAGAGACCTCATTATTTCAGGAATAATGGTGTTTACCTTTCACTGTTAGGGGTTGGTGTTTTTCTTAAGGGAGTCTATTCCTGTTTGGATTAGTTTTATGCAGTTATATCCTTACTTTTCATTCAGGGTGGCAGGCTGCATTTCTTAGGACGGGATGTGGTGGTTCTTAGATCCTGGCAGTGGCAGAAAGGCACTACTGGCCAGCAGTTGCGTGTGGCATAGGTGGTCATTGTGGGGCACTTACCCATTTGAAGGACAGCAGATGTGTCCTGACCTTTGCAGGGGGACAATGGGCACTTCACTGCAAGAACATCCACACTGTGCCATAGTAAAGGGTGGTGAGACTCTCTCAGCACAGCCCCATCTATAAATGCTTATTTATAGATGGGGAGTTTCAGTTGCCACCTTTTTAGAAGATCTAATTGACTGGAGCTGGTTAAGGTAGCACCTTCCTTGCCATCCCTTTATGAATAGGGTCATTCTAATTAATAAATAACCTTTAAATCCAATGCAGTTGTGTCCGTGTAATTATTAGTTGATGAGCTATCTTATAGTGGTAAAGTACAATCGCAATAGTCCCCTTAATAAAATCACTAACTTTTACATACAGATGATTATGCATCAGGGTAAATACAGATTGGGAGTGGATTTTGATTTAGTAGATGTGCAGGTTTGGATTTACCCATCTCTAAAAATGGCATCTTATTGGCTCTCAAATGTCATGTGTTTAGGATAGCCATTAAGAAAAATCGAGAAATCTGAACTCATTAATTTTGGCAATAAGAAATGAGTAAATTCAAACCCGCGCATCTCTAATTTTTTAAGAATGCTTTGTATCGGTTTACTGGGAACCACAAGCATTACACACTACAGTATGTGATACACATTATTGCATCTCATAATACTACATGACTACTCACACCTAAGTAGTAACCTACAATAAATAACTGATGGGAGCCTTCAGTCATGAGATGCACTAGTAGTAAGGCATCCCAGGTACATAGATCCATCAGTAAAGCTAGGTATACTCTCAGGGGGGCATCTTAAGCAAGAAGGGGGCTTGTGTGCAGACTCCAGGTGGGCCCCCTCTCCACAGTACAGTAGGCTCCGACATTGTGCCAGAGCCTACAGCGCAGGTCTCCAGAAACATGGTGCCTGCCATGTTCCAGACACAATTCAAACTGCATGCATGGCGGCCATTTTGGTGCTCTTTTTTTTTTCGTGCAATGGATGCAGCTGCAGCACCAGACGCTGGATTCCAGGGAGGCGAGTACTAAAATATGGGGGCTATGTGTGTGGTGTGGGCCCCTCTGGATCCAGGGCCCCATGTGCACTGCACACATTGCACTCATGATAGAAACGCCAATGTATACACTATTCAACTATCTGGCAGACCATCTGTATAATCTGGAACGAATATCTGATAATCTGTTACGGCAAATTACAATCAACTATTTACTCAAACACTGGAAAATGGACACAAATAGTTCAAACAAATTAGTTGAATATTTGGTCTAACCATCTTGTCTGACAATTTTTCCAGTGTTTAGGAAAAATAGTTGATTACCAGATTTTCATTCCATCCAGACTGGACAAATGGTCTGTCAGATAATTGTTTAGTGTATGCCCATCTTAACTGTCAGTTATGATCTTTATTTTATGATGTCACAAATGGTTGGACATATAGGGGTATATCAGTAGTGCAAGTAGAAAAATGTCTTATAGGTACTGTGCCATAAAATGGGCATGGTCAAATGGTTGGTTCTATATTGGAGTGGGAGAAGGGACCTTCTGACGTATCTAGGGGAGGAGACACTTCACCAGGGGGAGGAGCTACGGGTGAACAGGGTACCCGAAAAGTACCCTCGGTGGCTCGCTTCGCTCGCCACCTGATTACTAAATGTAATAGTTGGTGGCGTGGATACTAGAGGAACTATCCTGCTGGCATAGCTCCTCCCCCTTGTGTCGTAACTCTAACCCCCTTACGGAAAAGGTCCCTTAGCCCACTTGATTCTAGCATCTACCATGGTCAAATGCCACATGGGGCATGGCCAATCAAAATAGGGGTGTGATGCACATATGGGGGGCCAGATAGACATATGACCCCAAAAGTGCCAGATACACTGTGCGCTCATTTCACCCCCACCCCTTACCGCTGGCTGTTCCCTCTGTGTGAGGGAAGGAGAGCGCAGTGCCTTTCCTGTCCCTCAATTCTCTGATGCCCGTTCTCACACACCAGCGGGGTCAATATGAAATGAGGCACCAGTTCGTTAGCCAATCGGAGCTCGCGGACCGGAAGCCAATCAGGAGCCGTGGCTGCCGGTCCATGAGCTTATTGGTTAGCAAACCACCATTGGAGAGACTGGGCATCAGAGAATTGAGGGGCAGGAGAGGTGCTGCGCTCTCCTCCCCTCAGAGTGAAGCCAGCTGGTAATTTCTTATGGTACACCGAACCGCCATACTTGCAGTGCTGGGGTATATTTAATTAAAGTCTGATCCATTCTGACATGCATTTGTCAGAATGGATCTGACGAGCCCTTTTCAGAGTGGCCAAATCAGACTGTCAGAAGTGGCCCGGTGTCCATGCAGCTGCTGTGTCAGGGCTGTTATTGATTTTAGAAAGACTTAAATAAGCCCTAACATATCTCACACCATCCGGCTTCCTTCGCCCCTGCTGCCCTGTGTGATACATCCTGTGCAGCAGAAGCTGCCTTGCTGAGAGCTGCCCGGGGACTGCTGACATGGACACTGGGGGTATCATGACCCACAGGATCCTGCTGCACAGGATGTATCACACAGGGTGGCAAGGGGGAAGGAAGCCGGATGGTGTGAGGTTAGGGCTTATTTAAGACTCTCTTTAGGAAAAAAAAAAAATCAATAACTGCCCTGACACACAGCAGCTGCATGGACGCTGGGCCAAATCTGACAGGTTTGGCACGGTCATGACAGTGCCAATCTGATCCAATCAGTGTCATTGTCGGAGACTGGGCTAAAACCTGTTGGATTTGGTCCCCTTTCCGTCAGAAGCATGCTATTCCGCCAATACACGTGCTTTCCGATAAATTGGGTTTCCCAACTTGTCGGAAAAATTTAGGCTGGATTGAATAGGTCGGAACCCCTATTGACCTATTCTAGTCAAACTGCCGTCTTTCCGACAAGATGGCAGTTTCCGACTCTAATTGAATATACCCCATAGAGAGTAATCCCTGCCAACTCATGCATAGTTGCAAACTGATAATTTCCAGAGGGTGATCTCTGGTAATGGTGTGTTCTATGTATATGGGACATGTTTGCAGTGTTGGCAATTATGTATTTGGCACTGTCAAGGGTTAGAGTACCTGCAGTAGCGCTCCCAACTTTCTTGTCATGCATTGTAAGATTTCCTGTTGTACTGATTTGTGCTCTGCTCCATCCAGATAAACTGCAATGTAGTATGGATATCGAAGAGCGTGAAGATTGCGGATTTCCTGGTATAAGCACTGAGGAATGCTATTCCAGAGGCTGCTGCTTTGATTCGAGTGTTCCTGGGGCCAAATGGTGTTTTTACCCCAAAATCACAGGTAGAGTATAGAATGCAGTGCTAGAGTTGGACCATGTAGTGCTATTGATTATAGATTTGATGGTGCACAAACATGAATTAGGCCCATAGCTCTAAAGGGCCCCATACACTAGAACGATAATGCCCGATTTCAGCCAATTTAGGGCATTTGGGCCGATATATCGTGTAAAATCAGGCATTTTGGATGTGTTTCCGATCCGATGCGCGTTCCTGTGAGGGTTGGATTGGCTCCCCTAGATTGTTAGTGCTGCACTCCTATGTCTATTCCCGCAGGCATGGCTGGGATCGCATATGATATATCGCATGCAAAATGTACCATATCATATGGAACCAGTCCCGGGAGAGTTCAAGGGAAATCTCCTCTGAATTCAGCCTCAGACATATCGTTGTAGTGTATGGGGCCCTTTTGAGTTACTCATATCCCTTATTCTTAGCCATGGTCAGACAGTATTTAAGAAAATGCCATTGTTTAATTGGAAATTTCCAATCGGTTGTTCAAAGTTTAACTGTTCTATTAACTGTTCCTAAAAAAAAAAAAAAATATATATACTTTGTGATTTTTAACACGGCTGAACCCAAATGATCACTTGTCCAAAGGAGCTAAATTGCCTTGTGATAAATAAGCACTTGGCTATGTACGCTCCATGAACTATACTTCATTGACAGCTCTCCAAAACAGGCAATTCTAATTACATGCAAGTAGATTAGGGGAGGGCTGCACAGGCGTGAAACTGAGTCTTACATTTTTGTGATGGGTTAAGTTTAGGTCAGTTGGTTGCTAGGCAGGTGAAGTTCTGTTTTTTTGTGGTGAGCTAGTTTTAGCCTATAAGGGAGTATAGGGTGGTAGTGATAGGGTATATAAAGGGAATTTAAATATTAATATTCCTCTTCATTTTGGAAGGCTGAGTACTACAGTATCTGTATCTCTCCTCATTTACCTTGCATAGCTCTTGCTCACATACACTTTCTTCTAGCTTCCCTATTTTCTGCTCTATACCTTATTTATTCCATCTATTCTTTCTTCTTCACCTTCCATTCATTTTCTCCTCCTCCCCCCTCCCCCTCTATTTTTCAGACTGGGTTTTTTTTCCCCTTTTTCCCATTTCTTACTGCATTGTTGCCCTTCCTCCATTATGCCCCATCCTCGCAGACAAGCTCCAGCCCCACGGTATCTTGCTGAGGCAGCCTGCCCACTGAGGACCAGCCTGCTCCATCAGCACCTCCCACTCCAGCTACATCAAGCACGCTGCATGGCTGTGTGTGTTCTGCAGTCAGCAGGAGGACCATGGAGGCCGCAAGTGCTGGGGGGGGGGGGGCGGGGGCGGCGGCAGCAGCAGCGATGCACATGCTGGGAACTGGGCATTGCCAACTGCATTTAGCACCGGCAGTGTGGGGGTGCAGGCGCTGAGCTCCCAGTCCTTTTTGCAGAGGTCACAGGCCCCACGCCTGGAGCATACAGAGGCGAGGGTGCATTTCAGGACATGGAGGGATTAGGACTTCGCAGCCAGGAGTCAACCCAGGGCAGCAGAGAGATGGCAATATCAGGCCCCATAACAGGGTTAACTTCTGGTGACCCTGCACCTGCCATGTTAGGGGACAGCATGCCAGCACATGGTGCACAGCAGACTGCTGCTTCTATATTAGATGTGATTATGGAGCCACCTGCTGCATATATCAATACATTGCAGCCAATTCTTGCTCAGGATGCCATGTTGGCTAATGTTTCTCTGCCAGGGCAGCCAGCAGTCTTTGCATCTCTTAGGGCTATGTCAAGTGGGAGTTTAGCACTGGGGTCGCTAGGCTTGCAGGCTTTTGCAGCAGCAAGGGCCACCAATATTTACAGATGCTGTTAGCTCGAGTTGTCACCCAGGGGTTGCCTTCTATAGTTTCTACCCCACAAGTAGTGCAATCCGTCTAGTCCTCAGCTTGCTCAGAATTTTTGCCACTCCTATTGTCTTGGGGATGGTGGGCTCATGCTAAATACTTTGCGAGCATCTCATTTCAGCCAGATACCATATTGGCAGCAGTTTTATTCCCTAGCACAGTAGACTGGGCCCTATGGGTACCCTTGGCAAGGCGGATATGTACCGCCGGAGCCGTGGTTTCCAACCTTCAGTCAGGGTGGGCCTATACCCTCTTGCCTCCCTCCGGTCAGCATGGTGTGAGGTCATTTAGTATCACTTAGTCCGGTTCCAACTTCACATGGGGCAGTTTCAGTTGGAGCAACATTGTAGCCTACTCCTGTTTTTTCTCTAGCGGTCTTGCTGGAGTGGTTGGTAATTTAATACCTGTTTGTTTCTGTAGTTAGTTCCAGTGACTCGTCTCCGGTGCCTCCTACTCCAGCAAGCGAAGGTTCGATACAAGACATGGAGACTATTCCGGTGGAAAGGGTGGATTTCATTCCTGCAACTGCACAGTTGACTGACACGTTTGTAACTGCCGGCCCTTCAGGATCTGGTGAGCATGAAGTTTCTGCTGCATCTTCGGTTAGCTCCTTATCTGATTCCTCTGTTAATAGCGATGGATCAGATTCCCCCAAGCACCTGCACAAGTTAGCAAAGTTAGTTGCGTGTGGGGTTGCAAAGAAGGTTGGTGGGGTCAAGGAGCCAAAAAAAGGCAGCGGTTCCCATTGAGTCACCATTTTTGGAGATGGTTAATTGTACCAACACAGCGGTAACCAGGGGTTTGAGGAAGAGGATGAAGGAAAAAATTAGGTAAGGAAAATACATTGATGTTGGCCATTACGGATGAAATGAGAAAGGGGTTAGAGAAGGCAGGGGAGGTAGGTGAAAATGCCTTTTGGAGATTTCACCATTGGTTAAGATGTTTTAGTTTCTTCTGCTTGTTATTTGGAGATCAGACCAGACGAGCATAAGAATGTCATGAAATATATATTTTTGATTAACAAGATGTTCTTGAAAAATGAAGTTTGTAGAGATTGATACATTTTGGTGAAATCAAGATGGTAATACAATATTACCTTTTGTGTTTCAAGGATGTCGAGGTTTGGCTGGAAGTGACCAACAGGGAAAAAATGGTTGCACTGTTATCCCAATCAGGTGGATGCCAAATTTTTGTAAGATGGTTTTGGCTTCCATTTGCCCATTCCTGACACGGTTCGAGTTGTTTCACGCAGGATTTTAAGGTCTGTGAGGGAATTGCCTCATGTGGATAGGCAGAAGGTGGAGGTGAAAAGTAAAATTGGGTCGCACAAGCAGCCCTTTTACATGGAAAACAATTGCCTTGCTTGTGCAGATCTCCTTTTGGGGTGGTGCCTAAGAAGGTCCCAGGCAAATTCCTTTTAATCCAGCATCTGTCTAAACCACACGTGGGTCTGTTAATGACTCAATCCATGAGGAATTTTGTAGGGTCCATTACCAGTTGTTTGAGGCCTTAGAGTTGATAGTGTTTTGTTTAGGGGGCTCTTTTGGCAAAGTTAGATGGTGAGTCTGCTTTATGCCTCCTCCCAAATCACTCTGATTCTTTTACAGTTATGATTTTTTAGTTAGGTGGGTATTTCTACATTGACAAATGTTTGCCCATGGGCTGTTCTATCTCTTGTGCCTATTTTGAGATGTTTAGCACTTTCTTACATTGGTGTATCCTTGCGGGCTCCAGACATGCAGGCATCGTCCACTATTTGGACAATTTTCTTTTCATAGGTTCAAGAGATAGTAAGGTTTGCCAGGATTTACTGTCCTCAACAGGCGCACTGTTTCAGGCTTTAGGCATTCCAGTTGCCCATGATAAGACAAAGGGCCCTACATATTGTATCTTATCTAGGAATTGAGGTGGAGACAGCAGCGGGTTGCTGCTGCATTCCCGCAGATGAGGTTGGTAAGCTTTTTGGGTCAAATAGATGAGTGTTTGAGTAAAGGCAGTCGGGCTGCTTGGGCTCCTTGAACTGTGCATGTCAGTCCCAATGGGGAGGGGTTTTTGCCTCAAACTGAAGAGGGCCACGGTGGGAGTTGCTGGGCCACATCACACCATTCGCTTGTCACAGGAGATTAAGGATGACCGGAGAACTTTGGTCTTCCTCCTTGGAGGATTTTAATTTGGAATTGTTATGGCCCTTCAGGCCTGTCTCTAGCTCCTACCTGCAGCCAGTGCCGTAACTAGGCATTTTAGCGCTGTGTGCAAGAAATGACAGTGGCGCCCCCCCTCATGTAAGATAGGGGCAGTGCGCGCCTACGGCGCGTGAAAAATATATAGGGGCGTGGCTTCACGGGGAAGGGGCGTGGCCACAAAATAGCAATTCATACTACGGTGCACAGTAGTCTACATTATTCAAATTACGCTGCACAGTAGCGCCACTACACCAGGTAGAGCCCCTTTTATACATTACAGCAGACAGCGTCCCCCTTTTTACACATTGCGGCAGCGCGTCCCCCTTTTTACACATTGCGGCAGCGCGTCCCCCTTTTTACACATTGCGGCAGCGCGTCCCCCTTTTTACACATTGCGGCAGCCAGGCCCCCTTTTTACAGCCAGTCCCCCCTTTTTACACATTGCGGCAGCCATCCCCCTTTTTACACATTGCGGCAGACGGTGACCCCCTGAGAGAGAGATACTTACCATCTCCCTGCTGGCAGTCGGGCTCCTCGTGCAGCTCCCTCGGTGCAGGCAGTGAGGTGAGAAGGAGGAGGAGGGAGGGGGAGCAGGGAGCCGCAGCAGCGCTATGTCATTGGTAGTAAGCGCCGCTGCAGCATCCCCCTCTCCTTCCGTATTGGCTGCTCGGTGCTACTGTGGATGCTGGGATAGAGGAACCGCATCCACAGCAGCGCCGGGCAGCCAATACAGAAGGAGAGGGGGATACTGCAGTGGCGCTTACTACCAATGACATAGCGCTGCTGCGGCTCCCTGCTCCCCCTCCCTCCTCCTCCTTCTCCGCTGCCCGGCGCTGGTCCTCTTCTCCCTCCACAGCACGGTGCACACAGCAGAGGCGGCATGTAATGAGTCAATTTGACTCATTACATGCCGCTGGCCGTGCGCCCTCAGGGCAACTGCGCTGTGTGCCAAGCCCACTTGGCACACACGTAGTTACGGCCCTGCCTGCAGCTATTCACCAATGCTGCAGGTTCTACGGGTTATGGAGCTTACTTTCAGGGTGAGTAGTGTGTTGTGGCCTGGTCTCTTGGGGGTTTACAGCGCATTTGCTTTTGTTGGAGTTGTTTCCAATAATTATAGCAGTGGAGTTGCGCTGCTAATTTGTTTAACCACTCAATCGTTTTCTGTTGTGACAATTTGGGAGTAGGTCAGGTGGTTAACCGGTGCTCCTCTTCCCCACATGCTTTGTATCTGCTGAGGTTCCTAGTTTTGAAATGACTGCGCTTTAATTTTACTGCTAGGCACATGCCCAGGGTTGACAACAGCATTGTGGCTGCCTTGTTGCGTTTTAACGTTGAGATTTCGCGAGTTGGCTCCGGGACGGAGACCCTGAGATTGACTTGTTAGCATTGTCTGCCAGATTATCGATCAGGCACAGTGGATTTGGCACCTGCAACCCTTCAGACATTTAGCAGCATGGCAGGAATGGGAAGCATTTCAAGTTAGGTTTCATTTTTCCTGAGTGGGGACTTATTAAAATTGGCTCAACCTTAAGGTCCACAGGTGGTTAAGTTTTCTCCTTCACTAACAGTTCTGTTTTTTTAAGTTTGGTATACAAACTTGTGGGTGTGGTGTCTTGCAGCTATGTTGTGCTTTTTTACAGCCCCTAGCGATTCTTCTGAACAGATTTGGGTGGTGTACCATAATGTCTTATGGGCTGAGCATCACCCCCTTGCTAGAAGAGTCTGAGTTGTTTAGTGGTCAGGGGGGGGGGGTTTACTTTAGATGGTTAGGGGTTAGGTGTTAGTGGTCAGGCTTTATTAGATTTACTTTTTCAGCAATAGCAGCATTCTGATGTGTTGATCGTATACCTTGGTGGTAATGATGTTGGCCAAGTTAAGGGCATTCTCCTTATACTGAAGATCAAGGTGGATTTGGGGAAAATACATCTTCATTGGCCTGAGGTTTTTCTGGTGTGGTCAGACATTATACCTAGGTTTGTCTGGAGGGGTTCGGTGATTTTACTGCCATAAACAAGGCCAGGATGAAGATACATTTTACTGTATCATAATTTGTATTGTCCATAGGTAGTGGTTCGGTTAGGCATCCATTGTTAGTGCTTAGTTTTTCTTAAGGGAGTCTTTTTTTCCTGTTTGGATTAGTTTTACGAGGTTGGATCCTTGCTTTTCATTCAGGGTGGCAGGCTGCATTTCTTACAATGGGATGTGGTGGTTCTTACAACCTGGCGGTGGTGGAAAGGCGCTTCTGGCCAGCAGTTACGTGTGGCCTAAGTGGTCATTGCAGGGCACTTACCCTTTTGAAGGATGGCAGGTGTGTCCTGCCCTTGTGTGTGTGTGTGGGGGGGGGGGGAAGGACTATGGGCACTTCACTGCAAGAGCATCTGCACTGTGCCACCGCAAAGGGTGGTGAGAACCTCTCAGTGCAGGTTATGCATATTTACAGATGGGGCATTTCAGTCTCTGCCATGTTATAAGTTCTAATTGACTGGAGCTGGTTAAGGTAGTGCCTTCCTTGCCATCCCTTTATGAATAGGGACATTCCAATTTATAAATATTAATGACCTTTAAATCCAATGCAGTTGTGTCCGTGTTATTATTGGTAGTTAAGCTAGCATATAGTGGTAAACTACAATCACAATAAAAATAATAGACTGGGAGTGGATGTTGATCACTATTTTTAGAAGAGATGTGCAGGTTTGGATTTACCTGAATTTTCCTGGCTCTAAAAATGGTATCTTATTGGTTCTCGGATGTCACGGGTTTAGGATAGCCATTAAGTAAAATTGGGATAAAACTGAACTCTTAATTTTGGTGTTAAGAACCGAGTAAATTTGAAATCGCACATCCCAAATTTTTTTTTAAGAATGCTTTGTATCTGTTTACTGGGAACCACAAGCATTACATAGTACAGTATGTGATGGACATTATTTTGTCTCCTAATAATACATGACGCTCTCACATCTAAGTAGTAACATACAGTAAATAAGTGATGGGAGCTTTCGGTCATGATGTGCACTAGTATTAAAGATAGTAGCATTCCAGGTACATAGATCCATCAGTAAAGCTAGGTATACACTATACAATTATCTGGCAGACCATCTGTCTAATCTGGCTGGTTTGGAGTAAATGGTTGATTGGAATTTGCTCTTATACATTATTAGATATTTATTCCAGACACTGGATAATGGACAAAACAAATTTGTTAAATATTTGGTTTAACCATCTTGTCTGACAATTTTTCTCCTTTTTTCCAGTGTTCAAGAAAAATAGTTGATACATTACCAGATTTTCATTCCAACCAGACTGGACAGATTGTCTGCCAGATAATTATACAGTGTATGCCCATTTAAACTGTTATGCTCTTTCTTTTGATGTCACACAAATGGGTGGACATGGAGAGTAATCCCTGCCCACTCAATCATACTTGTAAACTGATGATTTCCAGAGGGTGATCTCTGGTAACAGTGTGTTCTGTGTATATGGGACATGTTTGCAGTGTTGGCAATGATGTATTTGGCACCGTCAAGGGTTAGAGTACCTGCAGTAGATCTCCCAACTTTCTTGTCATGCATTGTAAGATTTCCTATTGTCCTGATGTGTGCTCTGCTCCATCCAGATAAACAGCAATGTAGTGTGGACATCAAAGAGCGTGAAGATTGTGGATTTCCTGGGATAAGCACTCAAGAATGCTATTCCAGAAGATGCTGCTTTGATTCAAGTGTTCCTGGTGCTAAATGGTGTTTTTACCCCAAAAACACAGGTAGAGTATATAGTACAAGCAGCGACAGCTGTATTTTGTACTGCCCATATATGTCTAATGAGCAAACACACTACTGCTTCTGAGTCATTCATGACTGAGCCAGATCTCCTAAATGAGTGACACTGGGTGGGTACAGGAGCCCTCACACATGGGATACGTGTGCTGTGGATGGGGAGACGGAATTGTGACCTATCCAAGGCTAAGCATACACGGAGATCCAGGTGACTTCACACTGATAACTTGCACCAAGAGTAGGGCTGGTAATAGTGATGGTGCTACTGTCACACGTGGATGTATAGGGGCCGGTGCTGTCACATAGATGCGGGCGACTCTGAAAATACAGTAGATGCAGATCTCCTTCTGTAGTCAGACACAATGCAGCCTGAATTGCTTATTACTCAGAATCAGCTGATAAGTGTGTAGAGAAGTTTTGTTCAAACTCTGACTTGCTGACAATAAAATTGAAAATACATTGCAGACATTTCATAAAGCTGTTCTTGTAATTGTTCATGGTGGGTATGTGAATGTTATCAGTTTAATACATTACTTATGTGCACAGGCAAGATCACACTTAATCACACATGCACTCATGCTCACCCACACATACACTCCTACTCGCACACCTCCACTCACTCTCACAGTAACATATACACCTGTACCCTGAACCTTTGTTGAATTCTTGCTCTACTCAGTGGAACTTACAGTACTTGTTCAGCACCTGAGACACAGGGTAACAAATTGTCAGAAGACTGTTGGTCCTTTGGCTGGAAGTGGTACAGCACGGGGGGGTCAGTGTTATTGGGTAGGGAGGGTTCTTACACTGTGATCATCTGTGTGTAGTGCTGTACCCTCTGATGACATTGCTGTGTTTCCTGTTGTGTGCAGGATGCTCTGTGAGCCACGAGCTGAGGAAAGACTGCGGCTATCCCAACATTAGCTCCATGGACTGTCTATCCAGAGGCTGCTGTTTCGACTCCAGTGTTCCGGGGACCATCTGGTGCTTCTACGGATATAGATAAAATACGAACGGTAATGCACATAATGTGTCACCCATTGGAGAAAATCACAATCTGTTTAAGCGAATAGAGTTCGAGTTCTTGTGTATTTGAGTTTTATTAAAAATAGAATTGTACATTATTATATAATTAATTCACATGATTGACTCCACCATTTAGCCTAATCAAGAACGCAAAGTGCAACAGTCATGTGAAGGCTCTATTTGGCTGTAACATTCATCTTCCTTTATACACCATTGAGGTGTGTTTGAAAGTTAGCAACAGCCAAACTTTGTGCTGAATTGAATTATCACCTAAATTTTTCATACAATTTAGAAAATGCCTTGCAAAAAGGGGTCTACATTTACCTGACTGTACTGTATGTATAACATTATACAGACATGTTTCTTATATATTTACAACATGTCAATGCCATACTTCCTGGAATTGCCCCCCCCCCCCCCCTCCTCCAGTGCTTAGCCCAGTGTGAGTTTACTGTAGCCCTGTAGTTGCAAACATCTTAGACAGTGTAATTTCTGAGGGTAAAACCTGCCTCTATATTGTGATGTGTTTTACTTACAGATTCTCAGTACAACTGGCTCGTAACAATCACCGGAGTCTCCGTACACACAGCATCCTGATTCTGTGTTTTTGTTTTTTTCTGATCTGTAAATGTGATTTTAATAAACTAGAGAGCTGTCCTTATTACTTATTGAGATTTAGAATAAAATTGTGGTGGTTTCTAGAAGTTACAGCATTATGTACTGTAATATCAATGTTTTGTTGTCCTATATGTGGATTTCCTGTATCAATACATTGATTCCCAACATACTTCATCCCACAAATCCCATTTGTATAATCAAATATATAAACAAGTCCTTAATGCACTCTTCTGGCTCTGTGTGATTTATTCCATACCATAAACCAGTGGTTCCCAAACTGTGTGCCTAGGCACTCTGGGGTGCCCCGCGGCTCTTGCTGGGGTGCCTCAAGTTGGTGGTTTAGAACCAAATTAAATTATGTATGGTCAACATGAGGCAAAACCAGTGCTAGTAGCTGCCAATCATAAAACATGTGGGCAATCAGAAGAGCAACTCTGTACACCACCACAACTGCAGCTAGGGATGACGGGCACTATTTACTTTACTGTAAAAAAAATAATACATACATACATACATACATACATACATACATACATACATACATACATACATACAGTTCAGCACAGCACTCGCCAAAGCAAGCTCACTTATCTTCACAACATCAATAAATAAATGATGGGGGGTTTTAGTTAGTGAATTGGCCAATGCACAGAAGCCTGCATACCGCTCGCCAAGGTACCCCACCTTCATGCAGGTCCTACACTATCAGAGTCTCAAATTAAAACCTGGCAACTGTATCACACAATATAACTGCAAATATGCCTACTTGGTTTAATGTGTACCTGCCAAATACTCCATGGCTTTATAAGGTACACTAGTCACCTGACACTGGCTGATAAATTACTAAAGAACAGCTGACTCAGGTTTAAGATGATTGGGTTTGCATAGGGGTGTATAAACAAAGCTTGTGGCCACAGTTAATGAGTTAACCAAAGATTAACCCTTCAATATACTAACAAATATAAAACCACAGCACTTGCCACCCCAGAAGCAGGGTGCAGTGTCTGCACTCATAGGGTGTGGTGCATGTATCCTATTGCCACCTACTTAAAAATATACAAAGTTCAGCACTCGCCAAAGCAAGCTCGCTTATCTTCACAACAATAAATGTGTGTGTGTGTGTATGTGTATATATATTATATATATATATATATATATAATAAAAATCATTATATATTTTATTTTTCCTTTAGCAATAAACAAAAATTTATCCTAAAGGGTGCTGCAAAAAAATGCTAATACTCTAGGGTGCCGTGACTCAGTTTGGGAACCACTGCCATAAATGCATCGGAGTTTTGCAAAACTCTGACCTTATTAAAATGCATACTAAAACTTAAACTGCTGACAAATGAGACAAACCATTGCACAATGAAAGAATTGCTGGTATATTGACTCAGGTGCCACAAGGCCTTTTAGTTGCAAACACTTCATTGAGCACGTGTGATCCTATAACAGTTAAGTGAATAGGATAATAAGGGCCTAATTCAGATCTGATAATCGTTCTATGCATTTGTATGCAAGTGTGTGAAAAGAGAGGGGAAAAAACATCTTTTTACAAAATGTGCAGCAGTGCACAAAAGAGGGGTTTACTATTTAACATCGTACATGAGTGATGCATTCGCATAGTTCCGAATTGATCTGCCTGCATCATGGAGCTTGTCATACATTTGCTAGTTTGCAAACAATCGCATAATGTATTTGTTTTAAGAAGTTTATTGAACCAATCGCCTTAAGGATTGGAAATGGTTTTGAACAATTTAAGTGATCAGACACTGCAAATTGACATAGAAAAAGACAGATAAAATGTAGAATGTTTACTAAACAGCACACAATAGCTATATTTTGAGAGCTTACTGTTTGAAACAACAAAAAATACCAACCTAATGAATTTTAACAAAATCTAAACTAATAAATTCTGGACATTGTCCAGCGGGGACAGAATGTGTGCCTGTATGGCCAGAAGTTGCATTTGGATGGCCTGGTTTCAATCTTCTATCTTGGGGTCTGTGTAATAAGTGGGGAAGAATTTGAAAAATAAAAATTACATATTCAGAAAAACTTCAGCACTAGAATCTAAAGAATGCCACTGCAAAGCTGTTCTCAAACACAATGTCATTGTGTGCGTATCATCTCTTCTTGTTGGTCTTCACATATATGCTACTGATTTTTAACCGATATTGTACTCCCCTACAAACTATTAGCATACATATTTCATTACTATAGAGCTCTCCCCTTATCTAGTAAAAACACCCAACTCCCATCTACACTATGCATCTGTCATCTTCACAGCTCAGTTGTTTACAAACACAATTGCAGGAGTTTGTTGGCCCACTAACCATCCTATGTAATGGCCTCCCACACATCATAAGACTCTCCTGTAGGCTTCATCTTTGCCTTCATACTATGTAAATTAAGCTATTCAGACCAGGCTTATAAATCCCACACCACACATGACTTTCAAAATCCTTAAGATTTCATTACAATGACATCAATGTCTTTGCAATGTTTCTGGACCTCTATGATAGTGCTAGAATTAGTTCCTAGCAATGGTTTTTAATTCAGAATACAGTACCATAATTTTTGAAATTTTGGGAGCAGGGCCTCCCTACCTGTCTGTTTATGACCCAGTTTTCTAACAATCAAATGTTTTAATGTAATCTGTTGCAGTACATGTGTATTCAACCGGTGTCCCTCCAGCTGTTAAACTACACATCCAAGCATGCCCTGCCTCAGTGATATCCTGCCTTAATAGCAAATTGTGGCAGGGAATGCTGGGATGTGTAGTTCCACGGCAGCTGGAGGGACACAGATTGAAGACAGATTGTGGTCCTACTGTTGGTGTGCTGTAAGGAGTCATGAGAGGATAGCCACTATCTCTTGATAAATCAAAATGAGAATTTTATGTGATGACCGAATTAACACACAAAAACACTTTACCTTTAACACATGAAGGCTCACAAACTCGCAGAAGATCCTTGTGTCTTAGATTTCCAACAGGGCCGGTTCTAGCCCTTGTGGCGCGTTGGGCGGAAAATGGGGCTTGCCTTCATACAAGGGCGTGGTCAGTTACACTCCCTGTAGAGTTGTGCCCCCATTTGTGCTCCTAGTAATAAAAAAAACATTGAATACTTACAATCCCCGCTCCTGAGTCCCGGCTGTTGCAGGCCGCCGCCGCTACTCTCCTCGGATCTATGGGAGAGATGTTATGATGTCTCTCCATAGCACAGCATAGACACTAGAGGTCAATCATGACCCCTAGTGTCTGTGCCAGTCCCACAATGCAGTGCAGTGCGTGATGACATCATCGCGCACAGCAAAGGTCCTCTCCATGACGGGAAACTAGATGAATAGCGTCAGTTCCCTTCACAGCGGGAGACACAATAGCGGCTCTTGCCATGGTGCGGGACCCCGGGCAAAAGTCCTGCTTGCCCGTGGCAAGATCTGCTACTGACTTCTAACATGGATAATTTTGTGCCAGATCTTTGATAGCCGAATCACATGAGAATCATGGGCACTTCCTGGGTATGTAAGAAAAGGATCTGGAGGGATGGGCCACAAACCACCATCACTTTCAAATAATTTGAACATTTTTCTATTCCCAAAGATATTATTTTTTTTATGAGATGGAGCCACAAGTTGAATGTGTGTATTATCCACTAACCCAATAATGTGTGTGAGGCTAGCAAGTGCTGCTTCACCACACCTAGGGACTCCACATCCATTGGCAGTTATATGAACTGCTTAGTTCTTTTAAGGAACGCATCAATTACGTGCCTCAGGTTCCTTGAAGGTGACCCCTAGGAGGTGCCTTCCAGGACTCCAATATGCTGGAGGGACCCTGAGGTGCAAAGTGTAAGGCAGCAATGTATTGTCAGTGGTAGGATTGCAATTTTTACTCTCAGATCACTCTCTATTATTGAGAGTTTCTAGGATAACATGAGGAACAGCCTATAGCGCTGCACCACCTCATCTGGCATTCCAAAAAGGGTGACATGGGATTGTAAGATCCTAGGCCTTGCACACTTCCTTTGCCTTCGAGGATGAGGTGCATGTTGGGGTAGACCATATAAAACATAGAGGTATACTGCCGTAGCCAACTGCAAATATTTTTCAGAGTGTTCATTTTAAAACAATTGAAGTTTGAAAAATATTGATAAGCTAATTGAATCACTACAATCAATTTACATGTGTGCTGATTTCCATCACTAAATATTCCACAACAGGAGCGAAGGACCATTAAAAAGTTAATACAGATGGGTCCTCTGTTATCTTGGCTGTTTCTATGCCTAGATGGAATGGCTGTTTCTATGCCTAGATGGAGGTTTAGTCACACCTAGGTGATAGCGTAGGTTGCTGCGTTAGATCACGGACAGGCACATTGAGGCACGACTAGATACTGAGCATGCAATACACATCTCCACCACTAGGTGGTTAATGCTCAACTAATCCAGTACTTTTATAGTTTGAATAGCGGGGGATTGATCTACAGTACAAGCTCTGGCAAATGGTCAGTGATGACTGTAATGTTAATATACAGTCCAATACTGCATCCGGTACACACAGATGGTGACCAATGGCCAGTCGGAGATAGTTAAAAAAAAAAATAGTTTATACAGACGCAAATAAATGTGTTAAAACACTTGTGTATGCAGATGCAACTAATGTGTGAAAAGAATAATGTAGCTCATCGACTTTAAAGTATGTACAGTGCACTAAATGATCGTTCGAGTCCCCTAACGTCATAAACAAATACTGATGGGAAGGAATTGCTGCTTGCATTACTCTTACACATGAACTTGTTTATTTTACATGCAGTGACATGGGCTAGCGGTGAAGTCCCACGCTGAGAGTCCTGGGTTCTAGTCCCAAGGTGCCAATCTATTTTTTATTTTTTTTTCCCCTGAAATTGACTAATTTTTTTTCTTCTTTCTATTCCATTGTAATACATTCAATGGAAGGGTGCACACAGGTTTCACATAAATTAGGGTAAATCTGCAGGAGCGACTCATTCCGCTATCTAAAATACACAACTGTAATGAGCACCTGTAAATATAAATTAGTGTATTCTCATGCAACTAACTGTTTGAGCAACACAGTACTGTAGATCATCAGTGATAGAGAATCTGTGTTGTACTTTATTAGAAGGGATCACTGCTACTGTACCTTTGACACACCTACAGTTTCAACGCACCTGCAGTTCTCTGTGATTTTCATATACAGAATACTGTAGTATTGTGTGGCACATTTATGGTAACGAGACCTCCCTCCCTGTCTACTGTATAAACTGTGTAGGCTGGCAGGAGGGAAGCAGTGAAAAATTCCGTGTTTTGAAATATGAGCGTCGGAGTCTCCTAACGGCATAAATGAACACAGATGGGAAGGAATTGCTGCTTGCATTACTTTTACACATGAACTTGTGTATATTCCATGCAGCAATGTGGGCTAGCGGTGAATGCTTCTGGCTCCCATGCTGAGAATCTCAAAGTGCCAATCTATTTTTTTTCCCTGACATTAATTTTATTATTATTTTTCGTTGTACTCCATTGTAATACATTCAATTGAAGGAAGAACACAGGTTTGACATAAATCAGGGGAAATCTGCAGGAGTGACTCATTCCACTTTCTAAAATACACAGCGGTAATGAGCACCCGTAGACATACCAATACATATAAATTAGTGTATTCTGATGCAACTAACTGTTCTAGCAACACAGTACTGTAGATCGTCGGCATTAGAGAATCTGTGGTGTACTTTATGAGAAGGGATCACTGCTACTGTATCATTTGTACATCTGTCAAAGCAACTGCAGTTCTCTATCTGATTTTCATACACAGTAAAGTATTGTGTTGTACATTTTATTCTAACCTGTTGTCCCTCCCTGTCTACTGTATGAACTGTACAGGCTCCAAGTGGGGAAGGGGGAAGTGGAATGGGGTTAGGGGGAGGTGGTGGTTTAATACTGTGTTTTGAATGTGAGCGTCCAAGTCCCTTAACAGCATAAAGGGGGAGGGGTGAGGTGGGGATTACCAGCAGAGTTCAGAAATGCTGTAAAAAAAATATTGTCTGTCGAGACCCAAAAACACCCCAATAAATCAATCAATAAATAAAAATTGTGTGTACATACACAAACGAATGTGTTAAAGCAATGGTCCATTGATGTTCGGTTTAATGTGAGCTATTAAATTAAATTCAATTAAAATGGGATTAAAGCTTAATATCTCCAGTTCTGAGGGCCCAATCGGTTCAGAATCGGATTGGTATGGAAGAGAAGACGATTAGCTACGGGGCCCTTTATAGTCTATGGAAAATGGGTCCACTTTGCGTCCTAATATCTCTGGTTCTGGGTGTGCTGGAGTCTCGGAACTGGTACCATACAAAAGAGGAGACTCTTGGCTTTCGGAGCAGACCAACCACTAGTTTATGTGATACCGCAAAGGGAAACGGCAAGCAACCATATGTCAGGTCCCCTCCAGTTGTCTGCCCAGCTTGCACGGGATGCAGGGTTTCTGGCTAGATAGAAAATACTGTACAGAAATGTTAAGCACTGTGGTTTGGCATCCAGGAACTTAGGGATGAGCTTTTATCTGTCCCCATTATACTGATAAAGATAACACTTGCCTCTGTAGTCATTACAGCAGAGTATGTTGCAAGCTGTTTGTGCTATTTAGTACTCAAATAAAAAATTCTGTACAGAGATACTAAGGGCAGTACGGATGGTGTAATGGTTAGCATTGCTGTTTCACAACCCTGAGGTCATGTGTTTGATTCCCACCATGGCCCTAACTGTGTGGAGTTTGTATATTCTCCCCGTACTTGCGTGGGTTTTCTCCGGGTACTCTGGTTTCCTCCCACAATCCAAAAAATATACTGGTAGGTTTGGTTGGCTCCCAACAAAAATTAACCCTAGCGTGAATGTGTCTGTGTGTACATGTGATAGGGAATATAGATTGTAAGCTCCACTGTGGCAGGGACTGATGTAAATGGGCAAATGTTCTATGTACAGCGCTGTGGAATATGTGTGTGCTATATAAATAACTGGTAATAATAAATACTAAGGATGGTGATTTGGCATCCAGGAACTTAGGGAGGTGCTTTTATCTCTCCTCATTATACTTAGAAAGATAACACTTGTTGCTGTAGCCATTACAGCAGAGAACGTGATTGGGCGGTGTGGGATGTAGGTAAGTATGTTTTAATAAATTTGTACTGTCATGGTGTGTGTGTCTCGTTTTCATTTGGGTATTGCTTTTGTTGTAGAACTACAGGTTTCAGCAGGCCCGTTATTTCCCTGCATGCTGGTACTTGTGGTTCTCCAAGTACCAGCAAGCAGAGGAGGCTTGCTGGGACTTGTAGTTGTAAAACAAAAGACAATGGGCCTAATTCAGAGTTGATCGCAGAAGCAAATTTGTTAGCAGTTGGGCAAAACCATGTGCACTGCAGGGGGGCCAGATATAACATTTGCAGAGAGAGTTAGATTTGGGTGGGGCGTGTTCAAACTGAAATCTAAATTGCAGTGTAAAAATAAAGCAGACAGTATTTACCCTGCACAGAAACAATTAACCCACACACATCTAACTCTCTCTGCAAATGTTGTATCTGCCACACCTGCAATGCACATGGGCCCTCATTCCGAGTTGTTCGCTCGCTAGCTGCTTTTAGCAGCTTTGCACACGCTAAGCCGCCGCCTACTGGGAGTGAATCTTAGCTTTGCAGAATTGCGAACGAAAGCTTTGCATAATTGCAAATAGAAATTTCTTTGCAGTTTCTGAGTAGCTCGGGATTTACTCTGCCACTGCGAGCAGTTCAGTCAGTTTCGTTCCTGGTTTGACGTCACAAACACACCCAGCGTTCGCCCAGACACTCCCCCGTTTCTCCAGCCACTCCCGCGTTTTTCCCAGAAACGGCAGCGTTTTTCCGCACACACCAATAAAACGGCCAGTTTCCGCCCAGAAACACCCACTTCCTGTCAATCACACTCCGATCACCAGAACGATGAAAAATCCGCGTTATGCCGTGAGTAAAATACCTAACTACTGTGTAAAATAACTAAGCGCATGCGCTCTGCGAACCTTGCGCAGTAAGCGACTAATCGCAATATAGCGAAACTCGGCAACAAGCAAACAACTCGGAATGAGGGCCTTGGTTTTGGCCAACTGCTAACAAATTTGCTGCTGCGATCAACTCTGAATTACCTCCAATATTCTTTCTTTTACACAAAAAGGCTATAAGCCCCCCCATCTACCGCCCAGGGATGGGGGGGGGGGGGGACAGCCTCAGGCTTCACTCCTGGCCCTTGGGTGCCTGGAGTGTGGGACCCCTTGATATAAGGGGTCCCCACTCATCCGGGGTACCCCAGCCAGGGGTGACTAGTTGGGGGAAGGGGGGTAATGTCACGGCCGCAGGGACCAGTATAAAAGTGTCCCCCGGCTGTGGCATTATCTCTCTGGCTAGTGGAGCCCGGTGCTGGTTTTAAAAATACGGGTGACCCCTACATCTTTTCTCCCCCATATTTTTGGAACCAGGGCCGGCCCAGGAGCCCGGTGCTGGTTGTATAAATACGGGGAACCCTAAGCATTTTTTCCCCTGTATTTTACAAGCAGGACTGGCTCAAAGAGCCCGAGGCCGGTTATGCTTAGGAGGAGGGACCGCACGCAATTTTTTTTCCATTTTTAACTATTTCTACACTGTACACAATGAAGCCCTGCATGGATCACACTGACCCAGCCGGTCTTCATTGTGTTAAGTCTGGCAGTGTTTTACTGTTCTCTCCTGTAAAACACTGCCGGCAATATGCATTACTTCGACATTGGTGAACTCGAATTTACAAAACATGGTACTTTAGTAAATTACCGTGTTTTGTTTCAAAAAGTTGCATTCTGACACTGCTGATGTCAGCCGAGATTAATCCCGGCTGAAATCGGCAAAAATACAAATCTTAGTAAATATACCCCTTACTGAGGACCATTACAGTAGAGTATGTTACAAGCTGTTCATGCTATTTAGTACTCAAATAGAAAATACTGTACAGAGACGCTAAGCACAGTGATTTTGGCATCCAGGAACTTAGGGAGGAGCTTTTATCTCTCCCCATTATACTTAATACTACGGGATTTGGATACTCACATATCCCTAACATCAATAGACCATACCGTACCTGTAACATGTTCGTTTGCATCTGTATATGCTGTACTATTTGCATCTGTACTGTATATACTGTTATATACTGTATGACATACTGTAGCATAATGTAGCGTAATGAGACGCACCAGTAAAGTAGTTCTTACACTGTACTTCAGTATTGTATTTTAATGGAGATCACACGCATGCACATTGGTGATTTTAAAAAGCGACATCTGGTGGATGATCGCTGGTATTACACTCAAAGGTAACGCCAAACGATCTGTGCGCCTCCCTACGACTAGGCGTGCCTCCTTGTGCCCAGGCACGCTGCCTATGCCCGATCCCGACTAACGCCTCAGCAAGCCAAGAAAATAGAAGACCCATCTGTATGTTAAATTTTTTATTACATGTTTATTAAAAAAACAACAACCTTCATATACTAACCAGCAAAGAATGAAAATGTAGACTACAGCACAAACTAACACAACATGCCATATCCGGACACCAAAATGCAAAACAAAAAAACACGCACCACTGAGAATAAAACACAAACAAAATAAAAACCATAATAATTATTAATAACCAAATACACTAAGAAAAGACAAATACTGTAAACACCACACACCGCAAACCAACATAAAAAACATGCACATACTTACCAGTGGAAGACAACTAATGTAGCATACATCAAAAGGCTTACAAAACTAAATAGCCTACTACAGCAAAATCAACAAAAGAAATAACACGCAACCTTGAGAAGTAAACACAAACAAAGGGGGTAATTCCAAGTTGATCGCAGCAGGAAATTTTTTAGCAGTTGGGCAAAACCATGTGCACTGCAGGTGTGGCAGATATAACATTTGCAGAGAGAGTTAGATTTGGGTGGGTTATTTTATTTCTGTGCAGGGTAATACTGGCTGCTTTATTTTTACACTGCAAATTAGATTGCAGATTGAACAAACCACACCCAAATCTAACTCTCTCTGCACATGTTATATCTGCCTCCCCTGCAGTGCACATGGTTTTGCCCAGTTGCTAACAGAATTCCTGCTGCGATCAACTTGGAATTACCCCCAAAATACAAACCTTAATAGCCAAACACACTAAGAAAAAACACATATACACCACACACAGCCAGGGCCGGCAACAGAAATCTTGGGGTCCAGTACAATGGTATCTGTAGGGCCCCGTCCCCTAAGCACCCTCCACATACAAATATACATATAATATCTGCTATATATTTGTCCAGATCTGTGACTCTATGACTCATTTGCTAACGCTGGGTGTAGCTAGGAGCTCTGAGTCATAGAGTCACAGATCTGGATAGGACAGTCTAGGTAAAACGCACGCTGACCAATTATAAGAGCTACACCTAGCAGCAGCCAGTGTCCTGATGACAGACCCACTCCAGGGGTAATGGGGCAATTAGCAGTGACCCCGGGACGATACACTGTATCACTGAGCACCGCCACTGCCCAGCGGAGGAACTTCTGTCAATCCGGGATCGGAGAGGAAGAGGGAGGGGGAAAAATGTCACCGGTCGGGCGGATGCCCAGACACCCACGCTGCGCTCTTCATCAGCTGTCAGGCCGTGTGCCACTGCTGGAGGCATGGAGGACAATGGCCGCCCTCCATGCACACTCCGCTACGGTCCCCCTGGCGTTTCTCCGCCACTCGCATCCCAGTCTCAGTCGCAGCTGTTGGCTGGCTTCCGGTCGTCATGTTAACACACATCAGCCGACGCACAGCTCTCAGCCAAGAGGCTGTGGGGAGTCTGGGAGTTGTAAATACTGACACCTTTTTTTCTTCCCGGGGAGTGTGATAAGGAGCGGAAGCCGCGGATGACATCTCCCAGGGAGCACCATGGTGGGACCTCCCAGTGCATGGGGATTGACTGCTGAGGGTGCGCATCACCATGACATCACAGCAGTGCTGTGGGGAGACTACAACTCCAGGCATGCCTTGCACGGCCAGAAAGGCACATGATAAATAATCTCCCAACACACACACTGTGTATGTGATATTTGCCAAACATTGGTGGTCATTCCGAGTTGATCGCAGCCAGCAACTTTTTGCTGCTGCTGCGATCAACTAGCCCATGCCTATGGGGGAGTGTATTTTAGCTTAGCAGGGCTGCGATCGCTTGTGCAGCCCTGCTAAGCTAAAAAAAAAATTTACACAAAACAAGACTAGGCCTATACCTACTTACCCTGTGCGTTGGATCCTGCAATGATGGGCTCGGCTTTGATGTCACTCCTCCGCCCACCGTTCTCCTGGGCACGTCTGCATTTTACTCACCACTCCCCGAAAATGGCTCCAAACCGTCCGGATCCGCCCTCACCGCCCTCTTCCTGTCAATCTTCTTTGCGGTCCGTCCTGCGACCTCTTTCTTCTTAAGCCGCGACGTAACCCAGCAACCGCTGTTGCCGGGCAATGTCGCGCATGCACACTGCGGTCATGCTGTTATGCGCGGTCTGGAAGTTCTGATGTGGAGGATTATGAGTGAAGCCGGTTATCTTAAACTATGATGTATGTGAGTTGAATACTTTTATGCAATAAAAGCTTTTAATTATACTCACATGTGCGCCATCCATTTGTGCTTTTTCTTAGAGATGAGCGGGTTCAGTTCTCAGAGAACCAAACCCTACCGAACTGCATGCTCTGAGCCAGGTTCCGAGTCAGGCTTAGGTTTTTTCCCGCCTGACTCGGAAACCTGAACGAGGCAAAACGACATCATCCCGCTGTCGGATTCTCGCAGGATTTGGATTTCATATAAGGAGCCGCACGTCGCGCCCATTTTCACTACAGTCTCGGAGAGTGTAGTGAGAGGACGTGTCTCCATCCTCAGTGTCTGTGTGGAGGCGGGAAAGTGGGGTGGCAAGTCTTGTGCTGTGTTGTGCTGCTCAGCCCACTCCAGTGTATTGTGCTGCATTAGTCCAGCCAGTCACAGTGTTGGTGTCCTCTGTTGCTATATGTCCCCAGTGCTGCTGGCTGCTGTATAAGTCCCTTGCAGTTTTGCTGTGTTGTCTTGCATCAGACCAGGGGTAGTGTCTTGTGCAGCATCAGTCCAGTGACCAGTTACAGTGGTAGTGTCCTCTGCTGCCATATATCCAGTGTTACTGCCATATAATTCCCGTGATACTGGCGTATAATTCCTGTGACATTGGCGTATAATTCTAGGAATACTGGCGTATAACTCCTGTGACACTGCCGTATAATTCGCAGAATACTGGCGTATAATTCCTATGACATTGCCGTATAATTCTCAGAATACTGGCGTATAATTCCTATGATATTGCCGTATAATTCCTATGACATTGCCGTATAATTCTCGGAATACTGGCGTATAATTCCTATGATATTGCCGTATAATTCCTGTGACATTGCCGTATAATTTTCGGAATACTGGCGTATAATTCCTATGATATTGCCGTATAATTCCTGTGACAATGCCGTATAATTTTCGGAATACTGGCGTATAATTCCTATGATATTGCCGTATAATTCCTGTGACAATGCCGTATAATTTTCGGAATACTGGCGTATAATTCCTATGATAATGCCGTATAATTCCTGTGACATTGCCGTATAATTCTCGGAATACTGGCATATAATTCCTGTGACATTGGCGTATAATTCTAGGAATACTGGCGTATAACTCCTGTGACACTGCCGTATAATTCTCGGAATACAGGCGTATAATTCCCGTGATATTGGCGTATAATTCCTGTGATATTGCCGTATAATTCCCATGATACTGCCGTATAATTCCAGTTATCCTGCTTTATAATTCCATATAAATCCATGTAATTCCGTATAAATCCAGTCCAGTGGTGCTGCCATATAAATTCAGTGGTGCTGTCCTGTGAGGTATATTATTTACTCCAAATAAAGGGGTTATTAATATTTAATCCAAATTTTTTTTACAGGGTTTGCCCTGTGAGGTGTAGGGGTACGCTCTCTTGTGCCGCATATTGTGTTATATAACTCCCCAAAAATAATGGAGAACAAACATTTGGAGGATAAAATAGGAAAAGATCAAGAACCACTTCCTCCTAGTGCTGAAGCTGCTGACACTAGCCATGACATAAACGATGAAATGCCATCGACATCGTCTGCCAAGGCCGATGCCCATTGTGATAATAGAGGGCATGTAAATTCCAAAAAGCCAAAGTTCAGTAAAATGACCCCGAAAAAAGAAATTGAAATGGTCTTAGGAGAAACGTAAAATTGCTAATATGCCATTTACGACACGGAGTGGCAAGGAATGGCTGAGGCCCTGGCCTATGTTCATGACTAGTGGTTCAGCTTCACAAAATGATCGAAGTCCTAATAACTGAGGCCTTGACACTAATGTTGGTGTTAGACGTGCGTCCGGTATCCGCCATTAGTGCAGTGGGATTTAGACAATTAATGGAGGTATTGTGTCCACGGTAACAAATCCCATCTAGATTCATCTTCACTAGGCAGGCGATACCGAGATTTTGCCGATTAATTCCAGTGATTTGGACGTATAATTACAGTTATTGTGCCAATTATTTCCATTGATTTGTACATATAATTATTAATTACAGTGATCTTGCCAAATAATTCTAGTGAGTTGGATGTATAATTACAGTGATTTTGACAATTAATTCCAGTGATTTGGACGTATAATTCCAGTGATCTTGCCAATTAATTCCAGTGATTTGAATGTATAATTCCAGTGGCTTAGTGATACAGCTACATCATTGCACCTCTTTGACATCTTTGCATGAGGTGCTGTTTGGGGCCTAGTTTTTGAAAAGTGCCATCCTGTGTGATACTACCGTATGAATCCAGGGGTACTGCTGTATTAGTCCTGGGGTACTGCCGTATAAATCCACCAATTGCAGATTTTTTTAAAAGTGACTGGAGCATGTTGGAGATGCTGTCAGTGGACTGAACAATTGCGGCCCACTCTCAACATTCAGCCACTGCGTGACACTACTAGATGGGCCGGGTGGTTGTGTCGCTTAGCTTAGTCATACAGCAACCTTGTGCACCTTTCTATCTTCTTTGCATCATGTGCTGTTAGGGGCCTTTTTTTATATCTGCCCTCCTCATTACATTACAATTCTTTTTCTTCTTTGCATGATGTGCCTTTTGGGGCCTTTTTTTTATATCTGCCCTTCTGTCTGCCACTGCAGTGCCTTGCCTAGATGGGCCAATTGTTTGTGTCGCTTGGTTTAGTCATACAGCAACCTCGATGCACCTTTTTTTCTTCTTTGCATCATGTGCTGTTTGGGGCCTTTTTTATATCTGCCCTCCTGTCTGCCACTGCAGTGCCATGCCCAGATGGGCCAATTGTTTGTGTCACTTGGTTTAGTCATACAACTACCTCATTACAATTCTTTTTCTTCTTTGCATGATGTGCCTTTTGGGGCCTTTTTTTATATCTGCCCTTCTGTCTGCCACTGCAGTGCCACGCCTAGATGGGCCAATTGTTTGTGTCGCTAGGCTTAGTCATACAACTACCTCATCGCAATTCTTTTTCTTCTTTGCATCATGTGCTGTTTGGGGCCTTTTTTATATCTGCCGTTCTGTCTGCCACTGCAGTGCAACGCCTAGATGGGCAAATTGTTTGTGTCGTTTGGCTTAGTCATACAACTACCTTATTGCACCTCCTTTTTCTTCTTTGCATCATGTGCTGTTTGGGGACTAGTTTTTGAATAGTACCATCTTGTCTGCAACTGCTGTGCCACTCCTAGATGGGCCAGATGTTTGTGCTGCACACTTGTGTCGCTTAGCTTAGTCATACAGCCACCTCGGTACAACTTTTAGGCCTAAAAACAATATTGTGAGGTGTTCAGAATAGACTGGAAATGAGTGGAAATGATTGTTACTGAGGTTAATAATACCGTAGGAACAAAATTACCCCCAAATTCTGTGATTTTAGCTGTTTTATGTTTTTTTCAAAAATCATCCAGATCCAAAACCAAAACACGAAAGGGTGGTTTTGGCAAAACCAAGCCAAAACCAAAACAGGAAAGTGAAATTAGAACCAAAACACGAAAAGTGCCAGCCACTCATCTCTACTATTTCTACATGTATTGAGCTGGTGGGACGGCTTATATATATATATATATATATATATATATATATATATATATATATATATATTAGAGATGAGCGGGTCTGCTTCCTCGGGATCCGAACCCCCCCGAACTTCACCTATTTTACATGGTTCCGAGGCAGCCTCGGATCTTCCCGCCCTGCTCAGTTAACCAGAACGCGCCTGGAAGTCATCATCCCGCTGTCGGATTCTCGCGAATTTCGTATTCTATATAAGGAGTCGCGCGTCGCCGCCATTTTCAATCGTGCATTGGAGATTGAACGGAGAGGACGTGGCAGCGTTCTCTCCCTGAAAAGCTCCGTAATCTGTGCTCAATGTGCTGCAAAGATCTGTGCTCAGTGTACTGAAAATATCTACGTTCTCTGCCTGAAAATGCTCCATATCTGTGCTCAGTGTGCTGCAAATATCTGATCAGTGTACTGCATTGTGGGGACTGGGGACTACCGGTATATAATAATTATAGTAGTACAGTACAGTAGGCCATTGCTGTATCTTGCAGCTCTATGTCACTGCAAGTATCCATTCCATATCTGTGCAGCATTTTTGTGAGCAGTATATATAGTATTACAGTGCAGAATTTTGGTGACTAACAGTACTATATAGTTGTACAGTAGACCATTGCTGTATCTTGCAAGAAAAAAATAACCAAGGTAGGTGCTTGGGCGCAGACCGGGTCGCCGTTCTAATGCTGCTGCTAAACACAGGATTAGTCAGTCCTGTGAACCATAGAACATAAAAACATAAGAAAGTAGCAGCGCTAAAATGTATACACTAACAACAAAGATGGATTGGATGAAGGGATTTGCAACATTTAATAAAAATACTCTGATAAAAATAGTAATAAAAATCAACACAATCACCGACAGGGCTTTTCAATCTATAATGTCCGTTCCTTTTGATAATAACTGGACAACAGTTGGTGTGGACATAGATGGTTTTAGGAGCTGATAGCACAGTCCCAGTTACTTTACCGCTTTTTGCGCCGCTGGAGGAAAAAAGGTCCCTTTGGAAAATCCTTCAATTAAGGGTTGGTACCGTAGTCCTAGGTCCTCACCAGAATGCGGAGCCTTTCTTGCGGGATAGATCTCAAATCAACCTGGAATAGAGTCTATTCACCAGATAGTTTGTTGTAGAAGTCCAGTATGGTCCGGGCATTAGTAATGTAGCACGTAGTCGGTGATAGGGGTAGCAACTGACGCGTTTCGCTGCAGGTCCTGCAGCTTTTTCAAAGGTGATCTATCTTGTGCTAAGACAGGATATTTATACCTATAGTGGTACTTCATTAGTCCACACCTGTTCATTCAACAGGTAATGCCCGGACCATACAGGCCTTCGGCGCGCGCACAAACATGGGGGTGTGGCCTCGTTTTCACAAAGCCACACCCCATTTTGTGCGCACACCTTTTGTTATGACATTTGTAGGAGTATGACCTTGTATAACTCCGTTTTTAGTCATGTTGTACAGTGCCAAATACATATAATGTCCCAGTACAGTGCCACATATATATAAAAGTGTCAAAAAACGGGTGCCTCCACACTGCCAGAAACATATGTCCCCACAGTGCCAGATACATATATGCCTCACAGTGCCAGATATACATGTCCCCCCAGTGCCAGATATACATTTTCCCCCAGTGCCAGCTCTGCCCCCAATGCCAGATATACATGTCCCCACACAGTGCCAGCTCTGCCCCCAGTGCCAGATAGACATGTCCCCACACAGTGCCAGCTCTGCCCCCAGTGCCAGATATACATGTCCCCACACAACTCTGCCCCCAGTGCCAGATATACATGTCCCCGCACAGTGCCAGCTTTGCCCCCAGTGCCAGATATACATGTCCCCACCCAGTGCCAGCTCTGCCCCCAGTGCCAGATATATATGTCCCCACACAGTGCCAGCTCTGCCCCCAGTGCCAGATATACATTTCCCCCCAGTGCCAGCTATGCCCCCAGTGCCAGATATATATGTCCACACAGTGCCAGATATGCCCCCCAGTGCCAGATATACATGTCCCCCAAGAGCCAGATATATATTTCCCCACAGTGCCAGATATACATGTCCCCCAAGAGCCAGATATATATGTCCCCACAGTGCCAGCTATGCCCCCAATGCCAGTGACCCCATAGTGCCAGATATACATGTCTCCCCAGTGCTAACTATGACCCTAGTGCCAGGTATCCATGACCCCACAGTACCAGCAATGCCCCCAGTGTCAGATATACATGACCGTCCGTTCCCCCTTCCCCCGTGCTGCTCACCGCGCTGCTGCTGTCTGTGAGGGGAGGAGAGCGCAGCGTGCGCATCTCCTGCCCCTCACTCTCCGGCGGCAGTGTCTCTTCAATTAGGCGCCGGTCCGTGAGCCAATCAAAGCTCGCGGTCCCTGCTGGTCCGCGAGCTCTGATTGGCTCACGGACCGCCACCGGAGAGTGAGGGGCAGGAAAGGCGCACGCTGCGCTCTCCTCCCCTCACAGAGTGACAGCAGCAGTGCAGTGAGCACGGGGGATGGGGGGTCTAGGGCAGCGGTGGCCAGGACCCGGCTGAGCCGCATGCGGCGGATGAAAGAGCCGCATGCGGATGAAAGAGCCGCATGCGGCTCGAGAGCCGTGGGTTGGCCACCCCTGATATATAGTATTACAGTGCAGCATTTTGGTGACTAACAGTATATAGTTGTACAGTAGGCCATTGCTGTATCTTGCAGCTCTGTGTCATTGCAAGTATCCATTCCATATCTGTGCGCCATTTTTGTGAGCAGTATATATAGTATTACAGTGCAGCATTTTGGTGACTAACAGTACTATATAGTTGTACAGTAGGCCATTGCTGTATCTTGCAGCTCTGTGTCATTGCAAGTATCCATTCCATATCTGTGCAGCATTTTTGTGAGCAGTATATATAATATTACAGTGCAGCATTTTGGTGACTAACAGTATATAGTTGTACAGTAGGCCATTGCTGTATCTTGCAGCTCTGTGTCACTGCAAGTATCCATTCCATATCTGTGCGGCATTTTTGTGAGCAGTATATATAGTATTACAGTGCAGCATTTTGGTGACCAACAGTATATAAGCACATGAGGGAAGAGGGCCCTGCTCGTGAGAGCTTACAATCTAAAGGGGAGGGGTAGACTAACATGGGTGACACAGATGGGGTACATAGAGAACGTGAAACAGAGGGTTAGGAATCAGGATGAGATTTGGCTGGGTTTGGTGAAGAAGTGGACCCCCAGAAGGCACAAGTCAATACTTAACATTGCAACATTTTACTGGGCTATGCAGGAGAAAATTAAAAATAGGGGAAAATAAAAAAAAGAATCAATAACTTCTACCGCTTTCAAAAAGGTCAATGGAAGCTGAAATAATGGACAACTACCTCATGGAAGCCAGATACAGTATACTAAACAGTACTTAGCAGAGTTAGGAATGAGTGCTTATGAAATACAGTAACATTTTGTCATAATATTTCAGAAACTGCATGGCTGGTCTCTTGCACTCTTTTGCTCTAATACACCACCTGCTTTAGGATTTATATTCAAAAACATTGTCTCCATAATCCCAAAAACGTCAGTCTTCTTCCAGTGATTTGGACCAATAATACCATTGATTAGAACGAATAATTCCAGTGATTTTGTCCTTTTCTTCCAGTGATTTGGACCAATAATACCATTGATTAGAACGAATAATTCCAGTGATTTTGTCATTTTCTTCCAGTGATTTGGACCAATAATACCATTGATTAGAACGAATAATTCCAGTGATTTTGTCATTTTCTTCCAGTGATTTGGACCAATAACACCATTGATTAGAACGAATAATTCCAGTGATTTTGTCATTTTCTTCCAGTGATTTGGACCAATAACACCATTGATTAGAACGAATAATTCCAGTGATTTTGTCACTTTCTTCCAGTGATTTGGACCAATAATACCATTGATTAGAACGAATAATTCCAGTGATTTTGTCATTTTCTTCCAGTGATTTGGACCAATAATACCATTGATTAGAACGAATAATTCCAGTGATTTTGTCCTTTTCTGCCAGTGATTTGGACCAATAATATCATTGATTAGAACGAATAATTCCAGTGATTTTGACATTTTCTTCCAGTGATTTGGACCAATAATACCACTGATTAGAATGAATAATTCCAGTGATTTTGTCATTTTCTTCCAGTGATGTAATACCAATAATACCATTGATTGGAACTAATAATTCCTGTGATATTGAGGTGTTTGTGTCGCTTACCTTAGCCGTCCAGCGACCACAGTGCACCTCTTTTTGTCTTTTCTTTGCATCATGTGCTGTTTGGGGCCAATTTTTTGAAGTGCCATCCTGTCTGACACTGCAGTGCCACTCCTAGATGGGCCAGGTGTTTGTGCCGCCCTCTTGGGTCGCTTTGCTTAGTCATCCAGCGACCTTGGTGCAAATTTTAGGACTAAAAATAGTATTGTGAGGTGTGAGGTGTTCAGAATAGACTGGAAATGAGTGGAAATTGTGGTTATTGAGGTTAATAATACTATAGGATCAAAATTACCCCCAAATTCTATGATTTAAGCTGTTTTTGAATCCAAAACACACCCGAATCCGACAAAAAAAATGTCTAAACAGACAATCACAGTGGGAAGTGTGTCAGGATCCACATCCAGGGTGTTTCTGGAGTGACAGTGGTGGGGCTGTGGTCGGCTGCTGCTGCTGTTTCTAAAGGCCCCCTCAGACAAAGCCTGTCACAGACTTGTGACACATGCTAGAGGGAGGCTGTGGGCAGACATGTTGGGCTGGCTCAGGGCTGCTGCTCCTCAGCTCAGCAGTGGTGGAGTAAGGAGAAAGGGAAGGGGCCGGCGTACAGCGCAGCATCAGCATCATGACCGGGACCAAACCAAGTGACAGGGTAAGTTAAGGGGGGAGGGCGAGCGGTGGTTGGAGTGGTCTGCGTGTTAATTAATTTAGATAGTTGGCAGTATAGTGAGCAGTATAAAAATTAATAGATGTTGCGGACCCCTTTTATTGTCCCTGATCCACGGGGCCTCTCGAACTTCAGGGCACCATATGGGTGTCCCCTATGTCTTCCCCTGTTCCCTGGCCTGCACACAGCAAACCAACATGCAAAACATGCATATTCTTATCAGCGGAAGACAACTAATGTAGCAAACAGCAAAAGGCTTGCAAAAATAAATAGCCTACTTCGGCAAAATCAATAAAATAAATAACACGCATCCTTGAGAAGTACACACAAACACAGGAAAAATATAATGAAACACACTTAGGTAAAAATGTACAAACCAACACAGCACTACAAAACACACTTGCCAGTGTAACTAAAAAATGTGGTGTCAACACAACAAATGATCTTTATAAACAGCAAATGCACCCTTTAAGAGCAAACAAAGAAACATACATTATTTGTTAAACACGCTGTGCGACCGCAAACCACCATCTACAAAAAAATGCATAACAAAAAAAGTTATAGAAGATGAAAAAAACGCACTGCTTTGCACAATACCCAAAAAACCTTTCACAACACACATACAAACAGACATGTGTTGCACAGACATGCTGTGCGAACACAAACAACCATTACCACACCACATGCTTACCGGCGCAAACACAGCTGCAATTTGAAACACCAACACTCTACATAAAACATTACATAGCACATATTAGTCAAAGGAAATATGAGTACTTCTAGTACATGTTTAATTTGAAAACATATAAAAACACACTTACCTTCAACACTAACAGCACACACACTCTCTCCAACATCAACACCCACAATATACAGATGCCTAGAGCCGCCTTAAATATGGAAAATCAATCAAATAAATTTTGCCAATTGTGTATGCATCACCTGTGCAAAATTCCGTTAAGCATGCATACACATGTATAAAACACTAGAGATGAGCGGGTTCGGTTCCTCGGAATCCGAACCCGCCCGAACTTCAGGTTTTTTGACACGGGTCCGAGCGACTCGGATCTTCCCGCCATGCTCGGTTAACCCGAGCGCGCCCGAACGTCATCATCCCGCTGTCGGATTCTCGCGAGGCTCGGATTCTATCGCGAGACTCGGATTCTATATAAGGAGCCGCGCGTCGCCGCCATTTTCACACGTGCATTGAGATTGATAGGGAGAGGACGTGGCTGGCGTCCTCTCCGTTTATAGAGAAGAGAGTGAGACTAGAGTAGAGAGAGACACAGTATTTACTTTAGTAATTTTGGGGAGCATTAGAAGGAGTACTACTACTTGCTGAAGTGATAGTGTGACTGTATATCTGACTTGTGGGGGAGACAGTGGGGAGCAGTTAGAGTCTGAGAGCAGGAGTACATATTTTAACGTACAGTGCACACTTTTGCTGCCAGAGTGCCACACTGCCATTGTGACCACACTGACCACCAGTATATATTGTGATTGTCTGCTTAGGAGTACTACTTGCAAGTTGCTGATAGTGTGACCAGTGACCTGACCACCAGTTTAATTAATCACCACCAGTTTAATATATATATATATATATATATATATATATATATAATATATATATAATTGTATACCACCTACCCGTGTTTTTTTTTTTTTCTTTCTTCTTGATACATACTACTATAGTAGCTTACTGTAGCAGTCTGCGGTGCTGCTGAGCTGACAGTGTCCAGCAGGTCCGTCATCAGTCATTACATAATAAATATATATACCTGTCCGGCTGCAGTACTAGTGATATTATATATATATATATATATATATATATATATATTAATTTCATCTCATTATCATCCAGTCTATATTAGCAGCAGACACAGTACGGTAGTCCACGGCTGTAGCTACCTCTGTGTCTGCAATCGCTCGTCCATCCATAATTGTATACCACCTACCCGTGTTTTTTTTTTTTTCTTTCTTTCTTCTTGATACATACTACTATAGTAGCTTACTGTAGCAGTCTGCGGTGCTGCTGAGCTGACAGTGTCCAGCAGGTCCGTCATCAGTCATTACATAATAAATATATATACCTGTCCGGCTGCAGTACTAGTGATATTATATATATATATATATTAATTTCATCTCATTATCATCCAGTCTATATTAGCAGCAGACACAGTACGGTAGTCCACGGCTGTAGCTACCTCTGTGTCGGCAGTCGCTCGTCCATCCATAATTGTATACCACCTACCCGTGGTTTTTTTCTTTTCTTTCTTCTTGATACATACTACTATAGTAGCTTACTGTAGCAGTCTGCGGTGCTGCTGAGCTGACAGTGTCCAGCTGGTCCGTCATCAGTCATTACATAATAAATATATATACCTGTCCGGCTGCAGTACTAGTGATATTATATATATATATATATATATATATATATATATATATTTTAATTTCATCTCATTATCATCCAGTCTATATTAGCAGCAGACACAGTACGGTAGTCCACGGCTGTAGCTACCTCTGTGTCGGCAGTCGCTCGTCCATCCATAATTGTATACCACCTACCCGTGGTTTTTTTTTTTTTTCTTCTTCTTGATACATACTACTATAGTAGCTTACTGTAGCAGTCTGCGGTGCTGCTGAGCTGACAGTGTCCAGCAGGTCCGTCATCAGTCATTACATAATAAATATATATACCTGTCCGGCTGCAGTACTAGTGATATTATATATATATATATATATATATATATTAATTTCATCTCATTATCATCCAGTCTATATTAGCAGCAGACACAGTACGGTAGTCCACGGCTGTAGCTACCTCTGTGTCGGCAGTCGCTCGTCCATCCATAAGTATACTAGTATCCATCCATCTCCATTGTTTACCTGAGGTGCCTTTTAGTTGTGCCTAATAAAATATGGAGAACAAAAATGTTGAGGTTCCAAAATTAGGGAAAGATCAAGATCCACTTCCACCTCGTGCTGAAGCTGCTGCCACTAGTCATGGCCGAGACGATGAAATGCCAGCAACGTCGTCTGCCAAGGCCGATGCCCAATGTCATAGTACAGAGCATGTAAAATCCAAAACACCAAATATCAGTAAAAAAAAGGACTCCAAAATCTAAAATAAAATTGTCAGAGGAGAAGCGTAAACTTGCCAATATGCCATTTACCACACGGAGTGGCAAGGAACGGCTGAGGCCCTGGCCTATGTTCATGGCTAGTGGTTCAGCTTCACATGAGGATGGAAGCACTCAGCCTCTCGCTAGAAAAATGAAAAGACTCAAGCTGGCAAAAGCACCGCAAAGAACTGTGCGTTCTTCGAAATCCCAAATCCACAAGGAGAGTCCAATTGTGTCGGTTGCGATGCCTGACCTTCCCAACACTGGACGTGAAGAGCATGCGCCTTCCACCATTTGCACGCCCCCTGCAAGTGCTGGAAGGAGCACCTGCAGTCCAGTTCCTGATAGTCAGATTGAAGATGTCAGTGTTGAAGTACACCAGGATGAGGAGGATATGGGTGTTGCTGGGGAGGAAATTGACAAGGAGGATTCTGATGGTGAGGTGGTTTGTTTAAGTCAGGCACCCGGGGAGACACCTGTTGTCCATGGGAGGAATAGGGCCGTTGACATGCCTGGTGAAAATACCAAAAAAATCAGCTCTTCGGTGTGGAAGTATTTCAACAGAAATGCGGACAACATTTGTCAAGCCGTGTGTTGCCTTTGTCAAGCTGTAATAAGTAGGGGTAAGGACGTTAACCACCTCGGAACATCCTCCCTTATACGTCACCTGCAGCGCATTCATCATAAGTCAGTGACAAGTTCAAAAACTTTGGGCGACAGCGGAAGCAGTCCACTGACCAGTAAATCCCTTCCTCTTGTAACCAAGCTCACGCAAACCACCCCACCAACTCCCTCAGTGTCAATTTCCTCCTTCCCCTGGAATGCCAATAGTCCTGCAGGCCATGTCACTGGCAATTCTGACGAGTCCTCTCCTGCCTGGGATTCCTCCGATGCATCCTTGTGTGTAACGCCTACTGCTGCTGGCGCTGCTGCTGTTGTTGCTGCTGGGAGTCGATGGTCATCCCAGAGGGGAAGTCGTAAGCCCACTTTTACTACTTCCACCAAGCAATTGACTGTCCAACAGTCCTTTGCGAGGAAGATGAAATATCACAGCAGTCATCCTGTTGCAAAGCGGATAACTGAGGCCTTGACAACTATGTTGGTGTTAGACGTGCATCCGGTATCCGCCGTTAGTTCACAGGGAACTAGACAATTTCTTGAGGTAGTGTGCCCCCGTTACCTAATACCATCTAGGTTCCACTTCTCTAGGCAGGCGATACCGAGAATGTACACGGACGTCAGAAAAAGACTCACCAGTGTCCTAAAAAATGCAGTTGTACCCAATGTCCACTTAACCACGGACATGTGGACAAGTGGAGCAGGGCAGGGTCAGGACTATATGACTGTGACAGCCCACTGGGTAGATGTATGGACTCCCGCCGCAAGAACAGCAGCGGCGGCACCAGTAGCAGCATCTCGCAAACGCCAACTCTTTCCTAGGCAGGCTACGCTTTGTATCACCGCTTTCCAGAATACGCACACAGCTGAAAACCTCTTACGGCAACTGAGGAAGATCATCGCGGAATGGCTTACCCCAATTGGACTCTCCTGTGGATTTGTGGCATCGGACAACGCCAGCAATATTGTGTGTGCATTAAATATGGGCAAATTCCAGCACGTCCCATGTTTTGCACATACCTTGAATTTGGTGGTGCAGAATTTTTTAAAAAACGACAGGGGCGTGCAAGAGATGCTGTCGGTGGCCAGAAGAATTGCGGGACACTTTCGGCGTACAGGCACCATGTACAGAAGACTGGAGCACCACCAAAAATGCCTGAACCTGCCCTGCCATCATCTGAAGCAAGAAGTGGTAACGAGGTGGAATTCAACCCTATATATGCTTCAGAGGTTGGAGGAGCAGCAAAAGGCCATTCAAGCCTATACAATTGAGCACGATATAGGAGGTGGAATGTACCTGTCTCAAGCGCAGTGGAGAATGATTTCAACGTTGTGCAAGGTTCTGCAACCTTTTGAACTTGCCACACGTGAAGTCAGTTCAGACACTGCCAGCCTGAGTCAGGTCATTCCCCTCATCAGGCTTTTGCAGAAGAAGCTGGAGGCATTGAAGGAGGAGCTAAAAGGGAGCGATTCCGCTAGGCATGTGGGACTTGTGGATGGAGCCCTTAATTCGCTTAACAAGGATTCACGGGTGGTCAATCTGTTGAAATCAGAGCACTACATTTTGGCCACCGTGCTCGATCCTAGATTTAAAACCTACCTTGGATCTCTCTTTCCGGCAGACACAAGTCTGCTCGGGTTCAAAGACCTGCTGGTGAGAAAATTGTCAAGTCAAGCGGAACGCGACCTGTCAACATCTCCTCCTTCACATTCTCCCGCAACTGGGGGTGCGAGGAAAAGGCTCAGAATTCCGAGCCCACCCGCTGGCGGTGATGCAGGGCAGTCTGGAGCGACTGCTGATGCTGACATCTGGTCCGGACTGAAGGACCTGACAACGATTACGGACATGTCGTCTACTGTCACTGCATATGATTCTCTCACCATTGAAAGAATGGTGGAGGATTATATGAGTGACCGCATCCAAGTAGGCACGTCAGACAGTCCGCACTTATACTGGCAGGAAAAAGAGGCAATTTGGAGGCCCTTGCACAAACTGGCTTTATTCTACCTAAGTTGCCCTCCCACAAGTGTGTACTCCGAAAGAGTGTTTAGTGCCGCCACTCACCTTGTCAGCAATCGGCGTACGAGGTTACTTCCAGAAAATGTGGAGAAGATGATGTTCATTAAAATGAATTATAATCAATTCCTCCGTGGAGACATTGACCAGCAGCAATTGCCTCCACAAAGTACACAGGGAGCTGAGATGGTGGATTTCAGTGGGGACGAATTGATAATCTGTGAGGAGCGGGATGTACACGGTGATATATCGGAGGATGATGATGAGGTGGACATCTTGCCTCTGTAGAGCCAGTTTGTGCAAGGAGAGATTAATTGCTTCTTTTTCGGTGGGGGTCCAAACCAACCCGTCATTTCAGTCACAGTCGTGTGGCAGACCCTGTCACTGAAATGATGGGTTGGTTAAAGTGTGCATGTCCTGTTTATACAACATAAGGGTGGGTGGGAGGGCCCAGCCCAAGGACGATTCCATTTTGCACCTCTTTTTTCTTTCATTTTTATTTGCGTCATGTGCTGTTTGGGGAGTGTTTTTTGGAAGGGCCATCCTGCGTGACACTGCAGTGCCACTCCTAAATGGGCCAGGTGTTTGTGTCGGCCACTAGGGTCGCTTAGCTTACTCACACAGCTACCTCATTGCGCCTCTTTTTTTCTTCTTTGCGTCATGTGCTGTTTGGGGAGTGTTTTTTGGAAGGGCCATTCTGCGTGACACTGCAGTGCCACTCCTAGATGGGCCAGGTGTTTGTGTCGGCCACTAGGGTCGCTTAGCTTACTCACACAGCTACCTCATTGCGCCTCTTTTTTTCTTTGCGTCATGTGCTGTTTGGGGAGTGTTTTTTGGAAGGGCCATCCTGCGTGACACTGCAGTGCCACTCCTAGATGGGCCAGGTGTTTGTGTCGGCCACTAGGGTCGCTTATTTTACTCACACAGCTACCTCATTGCGCCTCTTTTTTTCTTTGCGTCATGTGCTGTTTGGGGAGTGTTTTTTGGAAGGGCCATCCTGCGTGACACTGCAGTGCCACTCCTAGATGGGCCAGGTGTTTGTGTCGGCCACTAGGGTCGCTTATCTTACTCGCACAGCTACCTCATTGCGCCTCTTTTTTTCTTTGCGTCATGTGCTGTTTGGGGAGTGTTTTTTGGAAGGGCCATCCTGCGTGACACTGCAGTGCCACTCCTAGATGGGCCAGGTGTTTGTGTCGGCCACTAGGGTCGCTTAGCTTAGTCATGCAGCGACCTTGGTGCAAATTTTAGGACTAAAAATAATATTGTGAGGTGTGAGGTATTCAGAATAGACTGAAAATGAGTGGAAATTATGGTTTTTGAGGTTAATAATACTTTGGGGTCAAAATGACCCCCAAATTCTATGATTTAAGCTGTTTTTTAGTGTTTTTTGAAAAAAACACCCGAATCCAAAACACACCCGAATCCGACAAAAAAAATTCGGTGAGGTTTTGCCAAAACGCGGTCGAACCCAAAACACGGCCGCGGAACCGAACCCAAAACCAAAACACAAAACCCGAAAAATTTCAAGTGCACATCTCTATAAAACACCCTACCCCCCCCAGAACCATATGCAGATGCTACCAGCACCATGGATCCCATTGCTGAGGAAATACATGCCATCTATGCCCAACTACGTGCAGCATTCAAAAAAAAGAAGTCAAGGCCAAATGGCCCAGCAACTACCAGCACCTGGCTGTGCAGAGGAGGAAGGAGCAGGACCCAGTAGGCAGTTACCCCCATCCAGTGCCGTTTCTAGCGGCGGGCGAGCCGTGCAACCGCATGGGGCGCCCACCGTGGCACTTTGCAGGTCCTTTTCCCCCTCCTCCCCCTTCCCGAGTACTCCTGTTTGGGGGGCGGAGTTTCGCGGAATGACGCAGTTGCGTCGTGACGTCACGACGCAATTGCGTCATTCTGCGAAACTCCGCCTTCCGAACAGGAGTACCAATGACAAGGAGAGAGGGAGCCCTCTGGAAGGAGGAGGCAGCCGGCGCAGGCCGAAGAGCGGAAAGAGCCTCTTCATACTGTATGTAAGTATTATCTCTCTCTCTCTCCCCCCCCCCTTCCTCTCCCCCCACTTGACACTTGCCTGCCGTACTGTGTAAAATGGGGACACTTTCCTGCAATACTGTGTAAAATGGGGACACTTTCCTGCAATACTGTGTAAAATGGGACACTTGCCTGCAATACTGTGTAAAATGGGGACACTTGCCTGCAATACTGTGTAAAATGGGGACTCTTGCCAGCAATACTGTGTAAAATGAGGACTCTTGCCTGTAATACTGTGTAAAATGGGGACACTTGCCTGCAATACTGTGTACAATGGGGACACTTGGCTGCAATACTGTGTAAAATGGGGACACTTGCCTGCAATACTGTGTAAAATGGGGACACTTGCCTGCAATACTGTGTAAAATGGGGACACTTGCCTGCAATACTGTGTAAAATGGGGACACTTGCCTGCAATACTGTGTAAAATGGGGACACTTGCCTGCAATGCTGTGTAAAATGGGGACACTTTCCTGCAATACTGTGTAAAATGGGGACTCTTGCCTGCAATACTGTGTAAAATGGGGACCCTTGCCTGCAATACTGTGTAAAATGGGGACCCTTGCCTGCAATACTGTGTAAAAGCGGACTCTTGCCTGCAATACTGTGTAAAATGGGTACACGTGCCTGCCGTACTGTGTAAAATGGGGACATGTGCCTGCCGTACTGTGTAAAATGGAGACTTTTTATTTTCCTGCGGTGGCCGTGATGATGAGATCAGATGAGGCCATGCCCATTTCAATGAGGCCACTCACCCTTTCCGGGAGCGTGCTTTTTCTTTTTCTATCTATGGGGGGGGGGCGCATATATATATATTTTTTAATGTCAATGGGTGGGGGGGGGGGGCGCATTTTTAAATCTTGCACTGGGAGCCAAATTGGCTAGAAACAGCCCTGCCCCCATCTACCCAGCAAAGAGAACAAGAAAATGGTCCCAGTTCACTGGCTGAGGAATCTGTGAGTCAAAGAGAGGAAGAATCTGGGCCCAGTACCCAGACTCAACAATATGGACCTCAAACAGAAGCTGACCCAAAATCACAGTCTACTCAATCGCATCCAGGTAAAGAGATGAAAAAAAGACAACCCCCATTTGGCACAAAGGAGTTGGACATTCTTGTCCCGCAAGCCATGAATAAAATTCATTATGCCCCAAAGAACATGATCGCTGGAACCAAGGAGCACATCTGGAGAGAAATCACCAATGCTGTGAATTGTCCACACACCACAGGAAGTTAAGAGACGGTAAGTACATACTGATTCACACTCTAACACACTATTGGGTACATTTACTAAGATGGCAGTTCAATTTTAGATGTGATGTTGCCTATAGCAGCCAAGATAATTCCATATATTATCTTCTAGAAGGTGCAAGAGAAATGAGCAGTTTAATGTTTGGTTGCTATGGTCAACATTGACAACATTCCATCTTTAACTACAACTCCCATATTACAATATATACTACTATATATGTGTACAAGGAGATGTAGGCCAAAGTAATGTAGTGAATGTTCTTTGTGTTTGTTTGATGTATAGAATAACACCAATATTCCCCCCCCCCCCCAAAAAAAAAAAAAAAAGAAAGAAAGAAAGAAAACATGGCATGTTAAACTTGATGGACAGATTAATACAAAGACTAACTTAAAATAATGATAATGTTACAGTTCTAAATACAAATCTGTATGCTAATTGTTGCTGTAAATCTGTAGATGGGCTGACTTCCAATGCCAGCTGAAGGGCAAGATGTCTGCGTGGTGATCTGTGAGGGAAACTGGCGGAGGCACACTCCCTGAGAGTCTGGACTAGTTGGCCTTGGAAGAGCTTGCCTGGGGCTGCGTGGCCGATGAGGAGGTAACAGACATGTCTGCCCTTGAATCTCTGCATGTCTTGGCAGATAGAAATGTAATAAGTTAATAAATGTAAGCTGCATTACAAATGGGATTAGTAATGGGTTTGTTTTGTCTCCTTTTCAAAACACAGCACAGGTGGTGCAGCTCACCAAGGCTGGGGAGGGTGTTTCTGAAACCATCTCTTATGTGGGCCCGGACAGCCCACCACCGTGGGAACACACGAGGCACCCCCCTACCCAACCAACTCGCCTGGAGCTTATGTTGGCAGTCCAACACCAAGGCCAAAGAAACGAGGAGTTTCAACAACAGATGCTCCTGTAGGTCCGTGAGCTCGCCTCTACTATGCGTCAAGGCATGCGTGAGGTAACCTCCATTATTGGCCCCATTGCCCAAGGCATGCAGGCCATCGCAGCATTCAATGGCCAGGCTCTCAGGGAGTAACCAACACCTGCCCCATCCCCTAGCCCTGCCCAGGAGCAACATCTCACTGGACAGGGCCCTCACAGATCCACACGCAGAAGCCGTTCCCCAGAACCACCCCTTCAGCCAGCTAATAAAAGAGGAAGATGGTGATTTTCCTCCCCAGATGCACTCCTTGTTTCCTTGCCACATATTCTTTGAGACATAGTGGATTTGTTCCATGGCGTGCGGAACAAGAATGTCCAACTCCATCCTGCCAAATGGGTTTTTTTCTCTTTACCTGGCTGCAATTAAGTAGACTGTGAACTTGAGTCAGCTTCCTCTTTTGTTTGTGGGCCTGATTGTTGGGTCTGGGTACTGGGCCAAGTTTCTTCTTCTATTTGGCTCACATATTCCTCGTCCAGGGTACTGGGACCAGCTTTTTGTTCTGTTTGTTGCGGAGATGGGTGTAACTGACTACTGGGTACTGTAAGCCTCTTTTCTGCAAAGCCATGTGCTTATTTTGTGTTTTGATTTTATTAATAAAATTTATTTTTATTGCCTTACATTTTGACCACAAATAGTGTTAATTTTATTGTGATGCATGGTAACGCAAAATATGTTTACAAACCATAATGCTTTATAATGCTTCTCTTTTGGTGGGGGCTCAAACAAACCAATCATTTCAGCCACAGTCATGTGGCAGACCAAGTCACTGATATTACTGGTTTGTTAAAGTGTGCATGTCCTGTTTATACAACATAAGTATGAGTGGGACATATTTTCTTTGTCTACCACATCATTCCAAGGGTTCTGCCCTATATGGGGTGCTGCCCTCTGCCCTATCAGTCCAGGGGTGCTGCCCCACTGCTGTTTAAGTCCAGGGGTGCTGTAGTCTGTATGATGTGCTGTGTAATTCTCCAGGGGTGCTGCCTATGCTGTATAAGTCATGGGGTGCTGCTTCTCTGCCGTATAAATCCAAAGGTGCTGCCGTATAATTCCAGGGATGCTGCTGTACTTGATCCTAGGTTTAAATTAAAGCCTAGAGCATAATATGAAACAAGCTTCAACGTTACAAAATTTGTGAAAACATATAGCCACAGAGGTGGAAATGGAAATTGCAATTATGACAAAGTGTTTTCCAATGAGACCACATTTGTGGCCAAAGTCATTCAGACTCAGAAGAGACAGAATCATAATCCAGCGCAACTGCCGGAGAAAACAAGATTTTCCAAACACACCTATGTCTATATGTCTGCCATATAATTCCAGGGGTGCCCTGCCTGAACCCACTCATCTACAACTTCTAGTGTGCACTGCGTACCCAGCATTAGAGAGATGTTCTTCTCAATTATTACATGTTAGGGACTCAAATGGATGGCTCCAATTAGTCAACCTTAATTTATTATTAATGTTCCACATTTTGGGATAATTTACAAGATGCGCATTTGTTGTACAGAGTTCTATTACTTTATTTTGTAAATGTTTTCTCCTTAATAAATGTACAATTTAAGGGTTGTGTAGGGTTATGGCAATGGTTAGCATAACTGCCTCACAGAACTGAAGTCATGGGTTCGATTCCTACCATGGCCCTAACTGTGCAGAGTTTGAATATTCTCCCAGTATTTGCGTGGGTTTCCTCCGGGTTCTCCAATTTCCTCCCACAATCCAAAAATATACTGGTAGGTCAATTGTCTCCCAACAAAAATTAAACCTAGTGTGTAATGTATCTGTGTGTACATGTGATAGGGAATCCAGATTGTAAGCTCCACTGGGGCAGGGACTGATGTGAATAGGCAAATATTCTCTGTAAAGTGCTGCAGAATATGTGTGCGCTATATAAATAACTGGTAGTAATAATAATAATAATAATAATAATAATAATACAGACCTCGTGGTGTTAGAAGAACAGAGTTTCAGTGATCTTGCATTGCATCAGTTGTACATTGCACTGCAGCACTTGATGGGCCAGGAGCTCCTGTGAGGCACAAACAATTACTGAATAAGGCCCAGTATGGAGTCTCATGGTGGCTTACAGCCAGAAAGATCTCTGGCTTGCCAGGATGAGGCATGCTGTTGGCACAGAGGTTAGCATTGCTTCCTCCCACAGTCCTACTTATAGTATGAAATAAGTTTTGACTGTAAAGTGGTAAGCTCCACTAGGGCAGGGGCTGAATAATTCACTGCACAGTCCTGCTTAGTACTGTACCGAACCCACCCAAACTCAACTTGGCTGATCCAGGGCTGATGTGGGGGCTTTCCGAGGGGCTGCTAAAACATCTAAGGGGCTTCTTTATTTAAAATTAAAATAGGAATAAAATAAACAAGACACACAGGTATGCTCACATGCATGTAACTGTGAGCTGTGAAAAACTAAAATAAGGCATCTGCCATAAACTATGCAAATTAAAATGCAATAAAAAATGGAAAAAAAGATACCCAGGAGGGGATAATATCCAATCTTGATCCTGTGATATACACCAGTTTATTTGCATCCCAGCATTAAATCCAAGATTACCTTAATCTCTGAAAATGGAGAAGGGGGTACAAATTTGGAGGCTTTGACCCCTAGTTTTTCAGTTTGTCCAGTAATGTGGTAATTATATATTTGCTTGGTTAAAGTCCTTTCTGTTCCACACCAATATAGGAGTGGAGGTGAAAGCTTGTGTGTTGTTCCTGATTACGTGTGCCTCTCTAATTTTTAATCAACTACCTGACACTGTCCTCTTCCTCTTTCCTCTTCTCATAATGTGAAAAGTCATCAAATATGGAGGTGGTATGTTTGTAGCTAGCTATGATTCGGAGAACTTGGCAAGTTATTACCAGGGGGCCACCTGTCACTGAAATGATGGGTTTATTAAACTGTGCATATCCTGTTTAAACAACATAAGGGTGGGTGGGAGGGCCCAAGGACATTTCCATCTTGCACCTCTTTTTTTTTATGCATTGTGTGCTCTTTGGTGCCTAGTTTCTAAAACTGCCATCCTGCCTGCCACTGCAGTGACACTCCTAGATGGGTCACGTGATTGTGCCGCCCACTTGTGTCACTTAGCTTAGTTATCCAGCTACCTCGGTGCCAGGGGCAAACGCAGGATTTTCCTAGGGGGGTTTCTATATATATATATATATATATATATATATATATATGTGTACATACACAAACAATACTTACAAACAATCGCACACGCACACATAGTAAAGAGTACATACACGTGGAATATTTACAAACACACACACAGCATACATACACACAAATACATGTACACACATATATTGTAGCATACTTACACACACACATGCATATAGCATACTTACACACACACATAGCATACTTACACACACACACACACACACACACACACACACACACACACCATACTTAGACACACATTTAGCACATACACACACATACTGTATAGTGATGAGCGGGTTCGGTTTCTCGGAAACCGAACCCCCCCGAACTTCAGCCTTTTTACACGGGTCCGAGGCAGACTCGGATCTTCCCGCCTTGCTCGGCTAACCCGAGCGCGCCCGAACGTCATCATCCCGGTGTCGGATTCTCGCGAGGCTCGTATTCTATCGCGAGACTCGGATTCTATATAAGGAGCCACGCGTCGCCGCCATTTTCACACGTGCATTGAGATTGATAGGGAGAGGACGTGGCTGGCGTCCTCTCCGTTTAGATAGAGAGTGAGACACTTGATTTACTGGAGCATTAGGAGTACTCAGAGAGTGCAGAGTTTTGCTGATAGTTATACTAGTGACCACCAGTTTTATTTATTATTTAATATAATCCGTTCTCTGCCTGAAAAAAAACGATACACAGTCACATACCATATCTGTGCTCAGCCTCAGTGTGCTGCATGATAATATCATCTATGTATATCTGACTGTGCTGAGTAGTGCTCACTGCTCACACAGCTTAATTGTGGGGGAGACTGGGGAGCAGTTATAGCAGGAGTACATATTTAACAGTGCACACTTTTGCTGCCAGAGTGCCAGTGTGACTGACCAGCAGTGACCACCAGTATATTGTCTGCATGAAAAAGTTAAACACTCGTGTGGTGTTTTCTTTTTTTATTCTATAAACGCATTCTGCTGACAGTGTCCAGCAGGTCCGTCATTCATTATATTTCTATCTTCTTCATACTAGTAGTTTAGGAGTCTGCAGTGCTGACAGTGTCCAGCAGGTCCGTCATTATAGAATATATAACTGTCCTGCAGTAGTGATATATATATATTTTTTATATAATTATCATCCAGTCTATACTAGCAGACGCAGTAGGTAGTCCACGGCTGTAGCTACCTCTGTGTCTGCAGTCGCTCGTCCATAATTGTATACCTACCTGTGGTGGTTTTTTTTTTTTCTATCTTCTTCATACTAGTAGTTTAGGAGTCTGCAGTGCTGACAGTGTCCAGCAGGTCCATCATTATACAATATATACCTGTCCTGCAGTAGTGATATATATATATATTTTTTATATCTTTATCATCCAGTCTATACTAGCAGACGCAGTACGGTAGTCCACGGCTGTAGCTACCTCTGTGTCGGCAGTCGCTCGTCATCCATAAGTATAATAGTATCCATCCATCTCCATTGTTTACCTGAGGTGCCTTTTAGTTGTGCCTATTAAAATATGGAGAACAAAAATGTTGAGGTTCCAAAAATAGGGAAAGATCAAGATCCACTTCCACCTCGTGCTGAAGCTGCTGCCACTAGTCATGGCCGAGATGATGAAATGCCATCAACGTCGTCTGCTAAGGCCGATGCCCAATGTCATAGTACAGAGCATGTAAAATCCAAAACACAAAAGATCTGTAAAAAAAGGACTCAAAAATCTAAAATAAAATCGTCGGAGGAGAAGCGTAAACTTGCCAATATGCCATTTACCACACGGAGTGGCAAGGAACGGCTGAGGCCCTGGCCTATGTTCATGGCTAGTGGTTCAGCTTCACATGAGGATGGAAGCACTCAGCCTCTCGCTAGAAAAATGAAAAGACTTAAGCTGGCAAAAGCACAGCAAAGAACTGTGCATTCTTCAAAATCACAAATCCACAAGGAGAGTCCAATTGTGTCGGTTGCGATGCCTGACCTTCCCAACACTGGACGTGAAGAGCATGCGCCTTCCACCATTTGCACGCCCCCTGCAAGTGCTGGAAGGAGCACCCGCAGTCCAGTTCCTGATAGTCAGATTGAAGATGTCAGTGTTGAAGTACACCAGGATGAGGAGGATATGGGTGTTGCTGGCGCTGGGGAGGAAATTGACCAGGAGGATTCTGATGGTGAGGTGGTTTGTTTAAGTCAGGCACCCGGGGAGACACCTGTTGTCCGTGGGAGGAATATGGCCATTGACATGCCTGGTGAAAATACCAAAAAAATCAGCTCTTCGGTGTGGAAGTATTTCAACAGAAATGCGGACAACATTTGTCAAGCCGTGTGTTGCCTTTGTCAAGCTGTAATAAGTAGGGGTAAGGACGTTAACCACCTCGGAACATCCTCCCTTATACGTCACCTGCAGCGCATTCATCATAAGTCAGTGACAAGTTCAAAAACTTTGGGCGACAGCGGAAGCAGTCCACTGACCAGTAAATCCCTTCCTCTTGTAACCAAGCTCACGCAAACCACCCCACCAACTCCCTCAGTGTCAATTTCCTCCTTCCCCAGGAATGCCAATAGTCCTACAGGCCATGTCACTGGCAATTCTGACAAGTCCTCTCCTGCCTGGGATTCCTCCGATGCATCCTTGCGTGTAACGCCTACTGCTGCTGGCGCTGCTGCTGTTGTTGCTGCTGGGAGTCGATGGTCATCCCAGAGGGGAAGTCGTAAGACCACTTTTACTACTTCCACCAAGCAATTGACTGTCCAACAGTCCTTTGCGAGGAAGATGAAATATCACAGCAGTCATCCTGCTGCAAAGCGGATAACTGAGGCCTTGGCATCCTGGGCGGTGAGAAACGTGGTTCCGGTATCCATCATTACTGCAGAGCCATCTAGAGACTTGTTGGAGGTACTGTGTCCCCGGTACCAAATACCATCTAGGTTCCATTTCTCTAGGCAGGCGATACCGAAAATGTACACAGACCTCAGAAAAAGACTCACCAGTGTCCTAAAAAATGCAGTTGTACCCAATGTCCACTTAACCACGGACATGTGGACAAGTGGAGCAGGGCAGACTCAGGACTATATGACTGTGACAGCCCACATACTAGATGTATTGACTCCCGCCGCAAGAACAGCAGCGGCGGCACCAGTAGCAGCATCTCGCAAACGCCAACTCTTTCCTAGGCAGGCTACGCTTTGTATCACCGCTTTCCAGAATACGCACACAGCTGAAAACCTCTTACGGCAACTGAGGAAGATCATCGCAGAATGGCTTACCCCAATTGGACTCTCCTGTGGATTTGTGGCATCGAACAACGCCAGCAATATTGTGTGTGCATTAAATCTGGGCAAATTCCAGCACGTCCCATGTTTTGCACATACCTTGAATTTGGTGGTGCAGAATTATTTAAAAAACGAGAGGGGCGTGCAAGAGATGCTGTCGGTGGCCAGAAGAATTGCGGCACACTTTCGGCGTACAGGCACCACGTACAGAAGACTGGAGCACCACCAAAAACGCCTGAACCTGCCCTGCCATCATCTGAAGCAAGAAGTGGTAACGAGGTGGAATTCAACCCTCTATATGCTTCAGAGGTTGGAGGAGCAGCAAAAGGCCATTCAAGCCTATACAACTGAGCACGATATAGGAGGTGGAATGCACCTGCCTCAAGCGCAGTGGAGAATGATTTCAACGTTGTGCAAGGTTTGCAAACCTTTTGAACTTGCCACACGTGAAGTCAGTTCAGACACTGCCAGCCTGAGTCAGGTCATTCCCCTCATCAGGCTTTTGCAGAAGAAGCTGGAGACATTGAAGGAGGAGCTAACACAGAGCGATTCCGCTAGGCATGTGGGACTTGTGGATGGAGCCCTTAATTCGCTTAACAAGGATTCACGGGTGGTCAATCTGTTGAAATCAGAGCACTACATTTTGGCCACTGTGCTCGATCCTAGATTTAAAACTACCTTGGATCTCTCTTTCCGGCAAACACAAGTCTGCTGGGGTTCAAAGAACTGCTGGTGAGAAAATTGTCAAGTCAAGCGGAACGCGACCTGTCAACATCTCCTCCTTCACATTCTCCCGCAACTGGGGGTGCGAGGAAAAGGCTCAGAATTCCGAGCCCACCCGCTGGCGGTGATGCAGGGCAGTCTGGAGCGACTGCTGATGCTGACATCTGGTCCGGACTGAAGGACCTGACAACGATTACGGACATGTCGTCTACTGTCCCTGCATATGATTCTCTCCCCATTGAAAGAATGGTGGAGGATTATATGAGTGACCGCATCCAAGTAGGCACGTCAGACAGTCCGTACTTATACTGGCAGGAAAAAGAGGCAATTTGGAGGCCCTTGCACAAACTGGCTTTATTCTACCTAAGTTGCCCTCCCACAAGTGTGTACTCCGAAAGAGTGTTTAGTGCCGCCGCTCACCTTGTCAGCAATCGGCGTACGAGGTTACATCCAGAAAATGTGGAGAAGATGATGTTCATTAAAATGAATTATAATCAATTCCTCCGTGGAGACATTCACCAGCAGCAATTGCCTCCACAAAGTACACAGGGAGCTGAGATGGTGGATTCCAGTGGGGACGAATTGATAATCTGTGAGGAGGGGGATGTACACGGTGATATATCGGAGGATGATGATGAGGTGGACATCTTGCCTCTGTAGAGCCAGTTTGTGCAAGGAGAGATTAATTGCTTCTTTTTTGGTGGGGGTCCAAACCAACCCGTCATTTCAGTCACAGTCGTGTGGCAGACCCTGTCACTGAAATGATGGGTTGGTTAAAGTGTGCATGTCCTGTTTATACAACATAAGGGTGGGTGGGAGGGCCCAAGGACAATTCCATCTTGCACCTCTTTTTTCTTTCATTTTTCTTTGCGTCATGTGCTGTTTGGGGAGTAGTTTTTGGAAGGGCCATCCTGCGTGACACTGCAGTGCCACTCCTAGATGGGACAGGTGTTTGTGTCGGCCACTAGGGTCGCTTAGCTTACTCACACAGCTACCTCATTGCGCCTCTTTTTTTCTTTGCGTCATGTGCTGTTTGGGGGGTGTTTTTTGGAAGGGCCATCCTGCGTGACACTGCAGTGCCACTCCTAGATGGGACAGGTGTTTGTGTCGGCCACTAGGGTCGCTTAGCTTACTCACACAGCTACCTCATTGCGCCTCTTTTTTTCTTTGCGTCATGTGCTGTTTGGGGGGTGTTTTTTGGAAGGGCCATCCTGCGTGACACTGCAGTGCCACTCCTAGATGGGCCAGGTGTTTGTGTCGGCCACTTGGGTCGCTGAGCTTAGTCATCCAGCGACCTCGGTGCAAATTTTAGGACTAAAAATAATATTGTGAGGTGTTCAGAATAGACTGAAAATGAGTGGAAATTATGGTTATTGAGGTTAATAATACTTTGGGATCAAAATGACCCCCAAATTCTATGATTTAAGCTGTTTTTTAGGGTTTTTTGAAAAAAACACCCGAATCCAAAACACACCCGAATCCGACAAAAAAAATTCGGTGAGGTTTTGCCAAAACGCGTTCGAACCCAAAACCAAAACACAAAACCCGAAAAATTTCCGTTGCTCATCACTAATACTGTATAGCATTCAGATATAGCAAAACATATCTACACAAACAACAGGTATTCACTTTCTCTATACTCCAGGTCAGAAGGAGGAGGCTGGGTGCCGGAGGTTCTTTAGCAGACGACCATTGAGCAGAGTTGCGTGCTGGGCATGCGCAGCTCCCTCGCTTTCTGTATCCAGAGCAGTAGTCTAAAGCGCAGCTCTGCAGTTCAGAGCTCTTTGTCTGAGCTATGGCTCCCTCTGATCGGCTCCCTCTGCGCTACGGCTCCCTCTGATCGGCTCCCTCTGCGCTACAGCTCCCTCTGATCGGCTCCCCCTGCGCTACAGCACCCTTTGATCGCGGCAGCTCTCTCTGATGACACCAGCGGGTTACCCGCAGTTGGTGCTGAGATGGAGACAAGGCTGTCTCCGTTTCTGAAAAACATGAGTGGTCTGTCAATGGGGGTTTCCAGGTACTCGGAAACCCCCCCTGCGTGCGCCACTGAGGTCACCTAGCAGTTGAACAGGTGTATTCATTACTCACTGACACATTTTAAAAGACCCACAGGTGGAGTAAATTATTTCACTTGCAATCCTGTGAGGAGACCTGGAAAACATGAATTGTTGGGGGTACTTGAGGACCGCGGATGAGAACCACTGACTTACACCTACTTCATACTAGCGGGGTCATTCCGACCCGTTCGCACGCAGTGTTTTGTCACTGCAGTGCAAACGGGTCCGGAATGCGCATGCGCGGCGGCCGCACTGCGCGTGCGTGACGTTGCCCGGCGACAGGGGTCGCCGGGTTACGTCCAGGAGTATGAAAAAAGCGGTCGCACAGCTGACCGCAAGAAGATTGACAGAAAGAAGGCGTACCTGGGCGTCACCGGACCGTTGGAGACCGTTTTCGGGGAGTGGAAAAGGAAACAGGCGCGTTGAGCAGAATGGAGGGCGGATGTCTGACGTCAAAGCCGGCCCCAGAATCGCAGAGATCGTCGCACAGGGTAAGTATGTCCAGGGCTAGTCTTCTTTTACTTGAAATTTTTTTAGCTTAGCAGGGCTGCACAAGCGTTTGCAGCCCTGCTAAGCTAAAATACACTCCCCCATAGGCGTGGACTAGTTGATCGCAGCAGCAGCAAAAAGTTGCTGGCTGCGATCAACTCGGAATGACCACCTATGTGCAGCAGATCTGTCTGCATTTGGCATCCACAATGCATACCCAAGGCTCAGCACAGACCACATCTCCGGTAACACACCCATGACACTCCTAGATACTCCCACAAAATGGATCTATTGCCTGTGTTACCATTATGACTGGTCATTTGCCACCCATAACACCCATTTACCCTGCTCAGAGAAACAGCTGAGATGCCAATGACTCTGAATCAAGCATAAATCTGTACAGATGTGTTCGCAGACCATAGCACATGTGCAGTATGCGGCCATATACAAGGTTGTGTGCAATTCAGAATCAGTCATAATGGGGGTAATTCCAAGTTGATCGCAGCAGGAATTTGGTTAGCAGTTGGGAAAAACCATGTGCACTGCAGGGGAGGCAGATATAACATGTGCAGAGAGAGTTAGATTTGGGTGTGGTGTGTTCAATCTGCAATCTAATTTGCAGTGTAAAAATAAAGCAGCCAGTATTACCCTGCACAGAAACAAAATAACCCACCCAAATCTAACTCTCTCTGCACATGTTATATCTGTCCCCCCTGCAGTGCACATAGTTTTGCCCAACTGCCTACTCTACTGGGCAGAGCCGGCCCTAACCAATATGATGCCCTAGGCAAGATTCTGGCTGGTGCCCCCTAGCACCACCGCTGGTTCCGCCTCTGACCTTGCACCTCTTTCCCAGCACCATCACCCCTCACCCATAGCAGTCCTTATTTTGGTGTTTGTACCCCCTATATTTTAAATAGGAACAGTTTGCACATTTGGCGCACAGCCCAAAAAGGGGTGTGTTCTTGCAGGCAAGTGGCATGGCCACACAATAGTAACCCCAATTCCAATTACGCCACACAGTACTGCAACTTCATTCACATTTGATCATGCGATAGTATTCCTAATTCATATTACATCCCACAGTAGTATCACTTTACCTTATAAACGTTACTACTCACAGTAGAGCTCCTTATTCACATTACATCACACCCTATTGCTCTTTATTCACATTAGACGACACAGTAGTGCCCTTTCTATATGCAACGCCACATAGTAGAGCACCTTATACACATAATGCCACACATTAGTAATGCATTTATACACATAATTCCACACAGTAATGCCCCTTACACATATGAGACACATTATTATCCTTATAAACATAATGCGCCTTACACATTATGACAACCTTTATTAATGTCCTTTTACACATAATGTCCCTTACACATAAGCTGCACATTATTAATGCCCTTATACACATAATGACACACATAGTGCCCGCTACACATTTGCTGCACATTATTAGTGCCCCAATACACGACACACATACAGTAGTACCCTTTTACACATATGCAGCACATTATTAATGCCCTTATACACATAATGACATGCATAGTGCCCCTTACACATATGTTGCACATTATTAATGCATTTTTACATGACACACATAATGCTCCATACACATATTCCGAACACTACTGCACAACCAACCCATTCACATGCACACAGCACTCACACTGCTACTAACACTGCCTCTGCTTGGATACAGATGTGTCCTCATAAATATTGCCTCAATGCTAACATCTGGCACCTTTTTTGTAATGAAAATGCATCTTATTTGCATTGCTATGTGGCTAGGATGCACAAGCAGCTTCTACTGATTTAAATGATATGCAGCATGCATATATACTGTGTGAGACTGTGGCTGTATCTGCATATGAAATGCTACACACAGAATATAGGCATGCCGCATATCATTTTAATCAGCAGAAGCTGCTGATGCCCCTTGGAATATCAAATGCCCTAGGCAATTGCCTAGTTTGCCTATGCCTAAGGCCGGCTCTGCTACTGGGGCTGCGGGGGTCTCCCGCAGAATCCGGGAGAGTAGGCTAGTATGATGTATAGGCATATATTATTATTTCTAATTATATTCATTTACCGATACAGAGGCTTATGCAGACTTAGAAGCTAATAAATAAGGAGCAATAATGAAGCAATTTGCATTTGCAACAAACCTTATTCCAACGCAACGGGTGAAAATATGCATTTATTTATTTGCTTTGCATGCAGGGAAAATACAGACTGGTTTTATATGTAGTGAACAAATACCGTACGGCTTTGTTTTTTTAATTGACATTTAGAATTGAGCTAGGACATAGCACTAATAAACTCTGACTCTACCTAGGTGCAATTTGCTCCTTTTTGTGTATTTGTTCTTATCTCTGCATAACCCACATTGTTTCTAATATTAAAATAATGCACATGGATCTTATACAGTATAATATTATGTCTGGACTTGCACCTTAAGGGAATGACACCATATCACAGACACATGCAGCAAGGAGCAATAATAAGAGCCTAAGCAGAAATTTGTTACCCATGAAATACAGTTATAACAGGGACAGCATTTTATGCAATAATATGGACAATTATCTGCAACTACTGTACAACCCCTTTTACAAAATGGGCATAGTAACTAGCACAACAATAGGGTTATTCTAGGGAATCATAGTCCACATTTTCATTTTTATATCTGATGTAATATATGAGAAACATTCTAGACTCACTTGTGGCTGTTTTGTTGAGTTTCAAAGATTCTGTCACAATGCTGCCATCTAGTGGATGATGCAAGTTTTTCAAATAGAAGAACTGACTGCTATAACAATGATACAACCATTTACTTTTTCTAAGCTTAAGAAGTATTCATTTTAATAAAGTGCACCAATACCACACGCCAGGGAAGGCAGTTATTTAGTGGACTCAACCAATATTCATGAGACAGCAGGTGAGTGAAGGGTTTCTGGGGATGATTCAGTGGTGTACACTATTAACACACTGGACCTGATTCAGTAAGGATTGCAAATTCTGCTCCTTTGATCACATGCTGGGGGCCGCACATCGCAGAGCAGGGCTGCCCAGCATGCTGCCGCCACAATTTCTGCTTGATCACTAAAATAAAGGAAGCCTCCTGCTGGCGCAGGCTGGCTGCGCCTGCAGGAGACCTGCCACCATTTTTTTGATCACCGCAGCTGCGTATGATGTCACGCAGCCGCCCAGATCACGCCGGCACACCCCAATTTCTTAGCCACACCCGCGCAACTCCCACCCTGTGAACACCTCTGCCTGATTGGCAGGCAGAGGCGTTCGCCTTTTCTACGGGCGTCCGAAAAAAAATGTAGATGCATGCGCATCCTTTTAGTCATTTTTGCTGTTGGATTGCGTATTGCGATCCATCCTGAATTGGGTCCACTGTGCAAAATTATGTAAAGCCTCAGGAGCCGTCTTAAGCAAAAAAGATGGCAACTGCCATTTTCTGTGATCCGCTACTGCATCCAAAGTCGCAGCATCAGATCACCTGCATGAACATATGACATTCAACCCTCGGCTTACTCCGTCAAATCACGCTGCCAGGGCCAGTGATGCCGCATCCAAAGTTTCAGTCACTATGCATGCCTAGAAAACAGGGCCAACACACCCTCATTTTCCAAAATGCTTCCTGTTGCCGCCCCCAAACGCTAGCACTATGCCAAACATGCTGCAGCTTTTGGGGCACTGCAAGAGACATCGCAGACCAGATCTGCACATTCCAACATGTAGTACAGTCAGACACCTAATACGTGGACCTGTTTGCTCCTGCACAGGAAGCGTGGTCATTCAACCCAGATGTGTTTTAAATACAGGGGGAAGTACCTGTAACTGAAGGTGCACATATTCTGTACATATGGTAGCCCGTCTGCCCTGCCCCAATACAACAGTAGAACATCAATCAACATACAGTAAAGATGCCATTTTACAAAAACATCTTATTTAAATCTCTGAATAAAACATTGTACTTTTACTGGGAGAGCTACAAAATATAGTGCATCAGCTACAGTATACATACTATAAATAGGAAAAATAAATTGTATGGGATTAGATTCTAACTATTCCTTTCTCTAGTCCAGCGGTTCCCAAACTCGTTACCCAATGCAATCTATCAATCCGGGTTTTAAGTATTTCCATGGCTGAGAACAGATAGCTAAATACATTTGTTTGAGGTACTAAATACGTCACCTGTGCCCACACTTGGCTATCCATAAAACCTGGACCGTTAGGGTGCCTTGAGGACCTAGGGGTCTATTTACTAAGCCTTGGATGGAGATAAAGTGGAACGGGGATAAAGTATCAGCCAGTCAGCTCCTAACTGTCATTTTTCAAACCCAGCCTATGACATGACAGTTAGGAGCTGATTGGCTGGTACTTTATCTCATACTTGCCTGCCTGACCCTCTCCATGAGGGAGAAAATGCTCTGTTGCTGGACTTTCCTGGTAATGTATGATTGACATCACCTGTGGTGAGCTAGTTAATTGATTAGAAAGGTGTTTCACCACAGGTGATGGAAATCATACATTACCAGGAAAGTCCAGGTACAGAGCATTTTCTCCCTCATAGAGAGGGTCAGGTAGGTAAGTATGCTCTATCTCCATCCAAGGCTTAGTAAATAGACTCCCGAGTTTGAGAACATCTGCTCTAGGCACTTTGTACCATTCTACTGTGTCTATTGTGTTGCTGATTGTATTGTGAGGCTTACTACTTACAGTTCACGTCATCAAATAAGATTCTATATTATATTAATAGAGCTGGGAACAAGCAACAGAGCCATAGAATGGATGTTATTAAGGCTCTTGTACCTGCTTGTACCCTGTAGATGTGCAATATGCTGTATGTGGATGATTAAAATTGTATCATAGCCATCCACGTTGTTATTAGTGATGAGCGGGTTCGGTTTCTCGGAAACCGAACCCCCCCGAACTTCACCCTTTTTACACGGGTCCGAGCCATACTCTGATTCTCCCGTATGGCTCGGTTAACCCGAGCGCACCCGAACGTCATCATCCCGCTGTCGGATTCTCGCGAGATTCGGATTCTATATAAGCAGCCGCGCGTCGCCGCCATTTTCACACGTGCATTGAGATTGATAGGGAGAGGACGTGGCTGGCGTCCTCTCCGTTTATAATTGTAGAAGAGACAGTTGATTGCTTGTTTTATTACTAATTGTGGGGAGGATTGGGGAGCAGCTGTTAGGACTCGGAGTAGAGTGCAGAGTTTTGCTGATAGTGACCACCAGTTTTTTTTTATCCGCTCTCTGCCTGAAAAAAATGCTCCATACCATATCTGTGCTCAATGTGCTGCATGATATACCTGTGCTGAGTGCTCACACTGCTTAATTGTGGGGACTGGGGAGCAGCTATAGCAGGAGTACAGTGCACAGTTTTGCTGACAGTGACCACCAGTATACGTTTGTCTGCCTGAAAAACACTCCTGTGGTGGCTTTTTTTTTATACTAGTTTAGCAGTCTGCTGACAGTGTCCACCAGGTCCATTATACTGTATAGAGATGTGCACCGGAAATTTTTCGGGTTTTGTGTTTTGGTTTTGGGTTCGGTTCCACGGCCGTGTTTTGGGTTCGAACGCGTTTTGGCAAAACCTCACCGAATTTTTTTTGTCGGATTCGGGTGTTTTTTTCAAAAAACCCTAAAAAACAGCTTAAATCATAGAATTTGGGGGTCATTTTGATCCCAAAGTATTATTAACCTCAATAACCATAATTTCCACTCATTTTCAGTCTATTCTGAACACCTCACACCTCACAATATTATTTTTAGTCCTAAAATTTCCACCGAGGTCGCTGGATGACTAAGCTCAGCGACCCAAGTGGCCGACACAAACACCTGGCCCATCTAGGAGTGGCACTGCAGTGTCACGCAGGCTGGCCCTTCCAAAAAACACTCCCCAAACAGCACATGACGCAAAGAAAAATGAAAGAAAAAAGAGGTGCAAGATGGAATTGTCCTTGGGCCCTCCCACCCACCCTTATGTTGTATAAACAGGACATGCACACTTTAACCAACCCATCATTTCAGTGACAGGGTCTGCCACACGACTGTGACTGAAATGACGGGTTGGTTTGGACCCCCACCAAAAAAAAGAAGCAATTAATCTCTCCTTGCACAAACTGGCTCTACAGAGGCAAGATGTCCACCTCATCATCATCCTCCGATTCATCACCGTGTACATCCCCCTCCTCACAGATTATCAATTCGTCCCCACTGGAATCCACCATCACAGCTCCCTGTGTACTTTGTGGAGGCAATTGCTGCTGGTGAATGTCTCCATGGAGGAATTGATTATAATTCATTTTAATGAACATCATCTTCTCCACATTTTCTGGAAGTAACCTCGTACGCCGATTGCTGACAAGGTGAGCGGCGGCACTAAACACTCTTTCGGAGTACACACTTGTGGGAGGGCAACTTAGGTAGAATGGTGCAAGGGCCTCCAAATTGCCTCTTTTTCCTGCCAGTATACGTACGGACTGTCTGACGTGCCTACTTGGATGCGGTCACTCATATAATCCTCCACCATTCTTTCAATGGGGAGAGAATCATATGCAGTGACAGTAGACGACATGTCCGTAATCGTTGTCAGGTCCTTCAGTCCGGACCAGATGTCAGCATCAGCAGTCGCTCCAGACTGCCCTGCATCACCGCCAACGGGTGGGCTCGGAATTCTGAGCCTTTTCCTCGCACCCCCAGTTGCGGGAGAATGTGAAGGAGGAGATGTTGACAGGTCGCGTTCCGCTTGACTTGACAATTTTCTCACCAGCAGTTCTTTGAACCCCTGCAGACTTGTGTCTGCCGGAAAGAGAGATACAACGTAGGTTTTAAATCTAGGATCGAGCACGGTGGCCAAAATGTAGTGCTCTGATTTCAACAGATTGACCACCCGTGAATCCTTGTTAAGCGAATTAAGGGCTCCATCCACAAGTCCCACATGCCTAGCGGAATCGCTCTGTGTTAGCTCCTCCTTCAATGTCTCCAGCTTCTTCTGCAAAAGCCTGATGAGGGGAATGACCTGACTCAGGCTGGCAGTGTCTGAACTGACTTCACGTGTGGCAAGTTCAAAAGGTTGCAGAACCTTGCACAACGTTGAAATCATTTTCCACTGCGCTTGAGACAGGTGCATTCCACCTCCTATATCGTGCTCAGTTGTATAGGCTTGAATGGCCTTTTGCTGCTCCTCCAACCTCTGAAGCATATAGAGGGTTGAATTCCACCTCGTTACCACTTCTTGCTTCAGATGATGGCAGGGCAGGTTCAGGCGTTTTTGGTGTTGCTCCAGTCTTCTGTACGTGGTGCCTGTACGCCGAAAGTGTCCCGCAATTCTTCTGGCCACCGACAGCATCTCTTGCACGCCCCTCTCGTTTTTTAAATAATTCTGCACCACCAAATTCAAGGTATGTGCAAAACATGGGACGTGATGGAATTTGCCCATATTTAATGCACACACAATATTGCTGGCGTTGTCCGATGCCACAAATCCACAGGAGAGTCCAATTGGGGTAAGCCATTCTGCGATGATCTTCCTCAGTTGCCGTAAGAGGTTTTTAGCTGTGTGCGTATTCTGGAAAGCGGTGATACAAAGCGTAGCCTGCCTAGGAAAGAGTTGGCGTTTGCGAGATGCTGCTACTGGTGCCACCGCTGCTGTTCTTGCGGCGGGAGTCCATACATCTACCCAGTGGGCTGTCACAGTCATATAGTCCTGAGTCTGCCCTGCTCCACTTGTCCACATGTCCGTGGTTAAGTGGACATTGGGTACAACTGCATTTTTTCAGGACACTGGTGAGTCTTTTTCTGAGGTCTGTGTACATTTTCGGTATCGCCTGCCTAGAGAAATGGAACCTAGATGGTATTTGGTACCGGGGACACAGTACCTCCAACAAGTCTCTAGTTGGCTCTGCAGTAATGATGGATACCGGAACCACGTTTCTCACCGCCCAGGATGCCAAGGCCTCAGTTATCCGCTTTGCAGCAGGATGACTGCTGTGATATTTCATCTTCCTCGCAAAGGACTGTTGGACAGTCAATTGCTTGGTGGAAGTAGTAAAAGTGGTCTTACGACTTCCCCTCTGGGATGACCATCGACTCCCAGCAGCAACAACAGCAGCGCCAGCAGCAGTAGGCGTTACACGCAAGGATGCATCGGAGGAATCCCAGGCAGGAGAGGACTCGTCAGAATTGCCAGTGACATGGCCTGCAGGACTATTGGCATTCCTGGGGAAGGAGGAAATTGACACTGAGGGAGTTGGTGGGGTGGTTTGCGTGAGCTTGGTTACAAGAGGAAGGGATTTACTGGTCAGTGGACTGCTTCCGCTGTCGCCCAAAGTTTTTGAACTTGTCACTGATTTATGATGAATGCGCTGCAGGTGACGTATAAGGGAGGATGTTCCGAGGTGGTTAACGTCCTTACCCCTACTTATTACTGCTTGACAAAGGCAACACACGGCTTGACAAATGTTGTCCGCATTTCTGTTGAAATACTTCCACACTGAAGAGCTGATTTTTTTGGTATTTTCACCAGGCATGTCAATGGCCATATTCCTCCCACGGACAACAGGTGTCTCCCCGGGTGCCTGACTTAAACAAACCACCTCACCATCAGAATCCTCCTGGTCAATTTCCTCCCCAACGCCAGCAACATCCATATCCTCCTCATCCTGGTGTACTTCAACACTGACATCTTCAATCTGACTATCAGGAACTGGACTGCGGGTGCTCCTTCCAGCACTTGCAGGGGGCGTGCAAATGGTGGAAGGCGCATGCTCTTCACGTCCAGTGTTGGGAAGGTCAGGCATCGCAACCGACACAATTGGACTCTCCTTGTGGATTTGTGATTTCGAAGAACGCACAGTTCTTTGCTGTGCTTTTGCCAGCTTAAGTCTTTTCATTTTTCTAGCGAGAGGCTGAGTGCTTCCATCCTCATGTGAAGCTGAACCACTAGCCATGAACATAGGCCAGGGCCTCAGCCGTTCCTTGCCACTCCGTGTGGTAAATGGCATATTGGCAAGTTTACGCTTCTCCTCCGACAATTTTATTTTAGATTTTGGAGTCCTTTTTTTTACTGATATTTGGTGTTTTGGATTTTACATGCTCTGTACTATGACATTGGGCATCGGCCTTAGCAGACGACGTTGATGGCATTTCATCGTCTCGGCCATGACTAGTGGCAGCAGCTTCAGCACGAGGTGGAAGTGGATCTTGATCTTTCCCTATTTTTGGAACCTCAACATTTTTGTTCTCCATATTTTAATAGGCACAACTAAAAGGCACCTCAGGTAAACAATGGAGATGGATGGATACTAGTATACTTATGGATGACGAGCGACTGCCGACACAGAGGTAGCTACAGCCGTGGACTACCGTACTGCGTCTGCTAGTATAGACTGGATGATAATGATATAAAAAAAAAATATATATATCACTACTGCAGGACAGGTATATATTGTATAATGACGGACCTGCTGGACACTGTCAGCACTGCAGACTCCTAAACTACTAGTATGAAGAAGATAGAAAAAAAAAAACCACCACAGGTAGGTATACAATTATGGACGAGCGACTGCCGACACAGAGGTAGCTACAGCCGTGGACTACCGTACTGTGTCTGCTAGTATAGACTGGATGATAATGATATAAAAAATATATATATATCACTACTGCAGGACAGGTATATATTGTATAATGACGGAACTGCTGGACACTGTCAGCACTGCAGACTCCTAAACTACTAGTATGAAGAAGATAGAAAAAAAAAAACCACCACAGGTAGGTATACAATTATGGACGAGCGACTGCCGACACAGAGGTAGCTACAGCCGTGGACTACCGTACTGTGTCTGCTAGTATAGACTGGATGATAATGATATAAAAAATATATATATATCACTACTGCAGGACAGGTATATATTGTATAATGACGGAACTGCTGGACACTGTCAGCACTGCAGACTCCTAAACTACTAGTATGAAGAAGATAGAAAAAAAAAACCACCACAGGTAGGTATACAATTATGGACGAGCGACTGCCGACACAGAGGTAGCTACAGCCGTGGACTACCGTACTGTGTCTGCTAGTATAGACTGGATGATAATGATATAAAAAATATATATATATCACTACTGCAGGACAGGTATATATTGTATAATGACGGACCTGCTGGACACTGTCAGCACTGCAGACTCCTAAACTACTAGTATGAAGAAGATAGAAAAAAAAAACCACCACAGGTAGGTATACAATTATGGACGAGCGACTGCCGACACAGAGGTAGCTACAGCCGTGGACTACCGTACTGCGTCTGCTAGTATAGACTGGATGATAATGATATAAAAAATATATATATATATCACTTCTGCAGGACAGGTATATATTGTATAATGACGGACCTGCTTGACACTGTCAGCACTGCAGACTCCTAAACTACTAGTATGAAGAAGATAGAAAAAAAAAACCCACCACAGGTAGGTATACAATTATGGACGAGCGACTGCCGACACAGAGGTAGCTACAGCCGTGGACTACCGTACTGCGTCTGCTAGTATAGACTGGATGATAATGATATAAAAAATATATATATATCACTACTGCAGGACAGGTATATATTGTATAATGATGGACTTGCTGGACACTGTCAGCACTGCAGACTCCTAAACAACTAGTATGAAGAAGATAGAAAAAAAACCCACCACAGGTAGGTATACAATTATGGACGAGCGACTGCCGACACAGAGGTAGCTACAGCCGTGGACTACCGTACTGCGTCTGCTAGTATAGACTGGATGATAATGATATAAAAAATATATATATATCACTACTGCAGGACAGGTATATATTGTATAATGACGGACCTGCTGGACACTGTCAGCACTGCAGACACCTAAACTACTAGTATGAAGAAGATAGAAAAAAAAAACCACCACAGGTAGGTATACAATTATGGACGAGCGACTGCCGACACAGAGGTAGCTACAGCCGTGGACTACCGTACTGCGTCTGCTAGTATAGACTGGATGATAATGATATAAAAAATATATATATATCACTACTGCAGGACAGGTATATATTGTATAATGACGGACCTGCTGGACACTGTCAGCACTGCAGACTCCTAAACTACTAGTATGAAGAAGATAGAAAAAAAAACCCACCACAGGTAGGTATACAATTATGGACGAGCGACTGCCGACACAGAGGTAGCTACAGCCGTGGACTACCGTACTGCGTCTGCTAGTATAGACTGGATGATAATGATATAAAAAATATATATATATCACTACTGCAGGACAGGTATATATTGTATAATGACGGACCTGCTGGACACTGTCAGCACTGCAGACTCCTAAACTACTAGTATGAAGAAGATAGAAATATAATGAATGACGGACCTGCTGGACACTATCAGCAGAATGCGTTTATATATAGAATAAAAAAAAAAAAACACCACACGAGTGTTTAACTTTTTCAGGCAGACAATATACTGGTGGTCACTGCTGGTCAGTCACACTGGCACTCTGGCAGCAAAAGTGTGCACTGTTAAATATGTACTCCTGCTATAACTGCTCCCCAGTCTCCCCCACAATTAAGCTGCGTGAGCAGTGAGCACTACTCAGCACAGTCAGATATACATAGATGATATTATCATGCAGCACACTGAGGCTGAGCACAGATATGGTATGTGACTGTGTATCGTTTTTTTTCAGGCAGAGAACGGATTATATTAAATAATAAATAAAACTGGTGGTCACCACTAGTATAACTATCAGCAAAACTCTGCACTCTCTGAGTACTCCTAATGCTCCAGTAAATCAAGTGTCTCACTCTCTATCTAAACGGAGAGGACGCCAGCCACGTCCTCTCCCTATCAATCTCAATGCACGTGTGAAAATCGCGGCGACGCGCGGCTCCTTATATAGAATCCGAGTCTCGCGATAGAATACGAGCCTCGCGAGAATCCGACAGCGGGATGATGACGTTCGGGCGCGCTCGGGTTAGCCGAGCAAGGCGGGAAGATCCAAGTCTGCCTCGGACCCGTGTAAAAAGCGTGAAGTTCGGGGGGGTTTGGATTCCGAGGAACCGCAACCGCTCATCTCTAATACTGTATATAGCAGTACGGTAGGCCACTGCTGTACCTACCTCTGTGTCGTCAGTCACTCGTCATCCATTAATAATAATAAGTATACTATCCATCCATCTACATTGTATACCTGTGGTGGCTTTTTTTCTTTATACTAGTTTAGCAGTTTGCTGACAGTGTCCACCAGGTCCATTTATTATACTGTATATAGCAGTACGGTAGGCCACTGCTGTACCTACCTCTGTGTCGTCACTCGTCGTCCATAAGTATACTATCCATCCATCTACATTGTATACCTGTGGTGGCTTTTTTTTATACTAGTAGTACTAGTTTAGCAGTCTGCTGACAGTGTCCACCAGGTCCATTATACTGTATATAGCAGTACGGTAGGCCACTGCTGTACCTACCTCTGTGTCGTCACTCGTCGTCCATAAGTATACTACCATCCATCTACATTGTATACCTGTGGTGGCTTTTTTTCTTTATACTAGTAGTACTAGTTTAGCAGTCTGCTGACAGTGTCCACCAGGTCCATTATACTGTATATAGCAGTACGGTAGGCCACTGCTGTACCTACCTCTGTGTAGTCAGTCACTCGTCATCCATTAATAATAATAAGTATACTATCCATCCATCTACATTGTATACCTGTGGTTGCTTTTTTTTTATACTAGTAGTACTAGTTTAGCAGTCTGCTGACAGTGTCCACCAGGTCCATTATACTGTATATAGCAGTACGGTAGGCCACTGCTGTACCTACCTCTGTGTCGTCAGTCACTCGTCCATAAGTATACTACCATCCATCTGCATTGTATACCTGTGGTGGCCTTTTTTTTTTATACTAGTAGTACTAGTTTAGCAGTCTGCTGACAGTGTCCACCAGGTCCATTATACTGTATATAGCAGTACGGTAGGCCACTGCTGTACCTACCTCTGTGTAGTCAGTCACTCGTCATCCATTAATAATAATAAGTATACTATCCATCCATCTACATTGTATACCTGTGGTGGCTTTTTTTCTTTATACTAGTAGTACTAGTTTAGCAGTCTGCTGACAGTGTCCACCAGGTCCATTATACTGTATATAGCAGTACGGTAGGCCACTGCTATACCTACCTCTGTGTCGTCACTCGTCGTCCATAAGTATACTATCCATCCATCTACATTGTATACCTGTGGTGGCTTTTTTTTTATACTAGTAGTACTAGTTTAGCAGTCTGCTGACAGTGTCCACCTGGTCCATTATACTGTATATAGCAGTACGGTAGGCCACTGCTGTACCTACCTCTGTGTCGTCAGTCACTCGTCATCCATTAATAATAATAAGTATACTATCCATCCATCTACATTGTATACCTGTGGTGGCTTTTTTTCTTTATACTAGTTTAGCAGTTTGCTGACAGTGTCCACCAGGTCCATTTATTATACTGTATATAGCAGTACGGTAGGCCACTGCTGTACCTACCTCTGTGTCGTCACTCATCCATAAGTATACTATCCATCCATCTACATCGTATACCTGTGGTGCCTTTTAGTTGTGCGCATTAAAATATGGAGAACAAAAATGTGGAGGTTAAAAAAATAGGGAAAGATCAAGATCCACTTCCACCTCGTGCTGAAGCTGCTGCCACTAGTCATGGCCGAGACAATGAAATGCCATCAACGTCGTCTGCCAAGGCCGATGCCCAATGTCATAGTACAGAGCATGTAAAATCCAAAACACAAAAGATCTGTAAAATGACCCAAAAATCAAAATTAAGAGCGTCTGAGGAGAAGAGTAAACTTGCCAATATGCCATTTACGACACAGAGTGGCAAGGAACGGCTGAGGCCCTGGCCTATGTTCATGGCTAGTGGTTCAGCTTCACATGAGGATGGAAGCACTCATCCTCTCGCTAGAAAAAAGAAAAGACTTAAGCTGGCAAAAGCACAGCAAAGAACTGTGCGTTCTTCGAAATCACAAATCCCCAAGGAGAGTCCAATTGTGTCGGTTGCGATGCCTGCCCTTCCCAACACTGGACGGGAAGAGCTTGCACCTTCCACCATTTGCACGCCCCCTGCAAGTGCTGGAAGGAGCACCCGCAGTGCAGTTCCTGATAGTCAAATTGAAGATGTCAGTGTTGAAGTACACCAGGATGAGGATATGGGTGTTGCTAACGCTGGGGAGGAAATTGACAACGAGGATTCTGATGGTGAGGTGGTTTGTTTAAGTCAGGCACCCGGGGAGACGCCTGTTGTCCGTGGGAGGAATAAGGCCATTGACATGCCTGGTCAAAATACAAAAAAAATCAGCTCTTCGGTGTGGAATTATTTCAACACAAATGCGGACAACAGGTGTCAAGCCGTGTGTTGCCTTTGTCAAGCTGTAATAAGTAGGGGTAAGGACGTTAACCACCTCAGAACATCCTCCCTTATACGTCACCTGCAGCGCATTCATCATAAGTCAGTGACAAGTTCAAAAACTTTGGGCGACAGCGGAAGCAGTCCACTGACCAGTAAATCCCTTCCTCTTGTAACCAAGCTCCTGCAAACCACACCACCAACTCCCTCAGTGTCAATTTCCTCCTTACCCAGGAAAGCCAATAGTCCTGCAGGCCATGTCACTGGCAAGTCTGACGAGTCCTCTCCTGCCTGGGATTCCTCCGATGCATCCTTGAGTGTAACGCCTACTGCTGCTGGCGCTGCTGTTGTTACTGCTGGGAGTCGATCGTCATCCCAGAGGGGAAGTCGGAAGACCACTTGTACTACTTCCAGTAAGCAATTGACTGTCCAACAGTCCTTTGCGAGGAAGATGAAATATCACAGCAGTCATCCTGCGGCAAAGCGGATAACTGAGGCCTTGGTAGCCTGGGCGGTGAGAAACGTGGTTCCGGTATCCATCGTTAATTCAGAGCCAACTATAGACTTGATTGAGGTACTGTGTCCCCGGTACCAAATACCATCTAGGTTCCATTTCTCTAGGCAGGCGATACCGAAAATGTACACAGATCTCAGAAAAAGACTCACCAGTGTCCTAAAAAATGCAGTTGTACCCAATGTCCACTTAACCACGGACATGTGGACAAGTGGAGCAGGGCAGACTCAGGACTATATGACTGTGACAGCCCACTGGGTAGATGTATTGTCTCCCGCTGCAAGAACAGCAGCGGCGGCACCAGTAGCAGCATCTCGCAAACGCCAAATCGTTCCTAGGCAGGCTACGCTTTGTATCACCGCTTTCCAGAATACGCACACAGCTGAAAACCTCTTACGGCAACTGAGGAAGATCATCGCAGAATGGCTTGCCCCAATTGGACTCTCCTGAGGATTTTTGACATCGGACAACACCAGCAATATTTTGCGTGCATTACATCTTGTGAAATTCCTGCACGTACCATGTTTTGCACATACCTTGAATTTGGTGGTGCAGAATTATTAAAAAAACGACAGGGGTGTGCAAGAGATGCTGTCGGTGGCCCGAAGAATTGCGGGCCACTTTCGGCGTTCAGGCACCGCGTACAGAAGACTGGAGCACCACCAAAAATACCTGAACCTGCCCTGCCATCATCTGAAGCAGGAGGTGGTAACGAGGTGGAATTCAACCCTCTATATGCTTCAGAGGATGGAGGAGCAGCAAAAGGCCATTCAAGCCTATACATCTGGCCACGATATAGGCAAAGGAGGTGGAATGCACCTGTCTCAAGCGCAGTGGAGAATGATTTCAACGTTGTGCAAGGTTCTGCAACCCTTTGAACTTGCCACACGTGAAGTCAGTTCAGACACTGCCAGCCTGAGTCAGGTCATTCCCCTCATCAGGCTTTTGCAGAAGAAGCTGGAGACATTGAAGGAGGAGCTAAAACAGAGCGATTCCGCTAGGCATGTGGGACTTGTGGATGGAGCCCTTCATTCGCTTAACCAGGATTCACGGGTGGTCAATCTGTTGAAATCAGAGCACTACATTTTGGCCACCGTGCTCAATCCTAGATTTAAAACCTACGTTGTATCTCTCTTTCCGGCAGACACAAGTCTGCAGGGGTTCAAAGACCTGCTGGTGAGAAAATTGTCAAGTCAAGCGGAACGTGACCCGTCAACAGCTCCTCCTTCACATTCTCCCGCAACTGGAGGTGCGAGGAAAAGGCTAAGAATTCCGAGCCCACCCGCTGGCGGTGATGCAGGGCAGTCTGGAGCGAGTGCTGACATCTGGTCCGGACTGAAGGACCTGCCAACGATTACTGACATGTCGTCTACTGTCACTGCATATGATTCTCTCACCATTGAAAGAATGGTGGAGGATTATATGAGTGACCGCATCCAAGTAGGCACGTCAGACAGTCCGTACGTTTAATGGCAGGAAAAAGAGGCAATTTGGAGGCCCTTGCAGAAACTGGCTTTATTCTACCTAAGTTGCCCTAACTCCAGTGTGTACTCCTAAAGAGTGTTTAGTGCAGCCGCTCACCTTGTCAGCAATCGGCGTACGAGGTTACTTCCAGAAAATGTGGAGAAGATGATGTTCATTAAAATGAATTATAATCAATTCCTCCGTGGAGACATTCACCAGCAGCAATTACCTCCAGAAAGTACACGGGGACCTGAGATGGTGGATTCCAGTGGGGACAAATTAATAATCTGTGAGGAGGGGGATGTACACAGTGAAAGGGGTGATGAATCGTACGATGAGGAGGAGGTGGACATCTTGCCTCTGTAGAGCCAGTTTGTGCAAGGAGAGATGGATTGCTTCTTTTTTGGTGGGGGCCCAAACCAACCAGTCATTTCAGTCACAGTCGTGTGGCAGACCCTGTCACTGAAATGATGGGTTCGTTAAAGTGTGCATGTCCTGTTTATACAACATAAGGGTGGGTGGGAGGGCCCAAGGACAATTCCATCTTGCACCTCTTTTTTCTTTCATTTTTCTTTGCATCATGTGCTGTTTGGGGAGTATTTTTTTGAAGGGCCATCCTGCGTGACACTGCAGTGCCACTCCTAGATGGGCCAGATGTTTGTGTCGGCCACTTGGGTCGCTTATCTTAGTCACACAGCTACCTCATTGTGCCTCTTTTTTTTCTTTGCATCATGTTCTGTTTGGGGAGTATTTTTTTGAAGGGCCATCCTGCGTGACACTGCAGTGACACTCCTAGATGGGCCAGGTGTTTGTGTCGGCCACTTGGGTCGCTTATCTTAGTCACACAGCTACCTCATTGCACCTCTTTTTTTTCTTTGCATCATGTTCTGTTTGGGGAGTATTTTTTTGAAGGGCCATCCTGCGTGACACTGCAGTGACACTCCTAGATGGGCCAGGTGTTTGTGTCGGCCACTTGTGTCGCTTAGCTTAGTCACACAGCGACCTTGGTGCGCCTCTTTTTTTCTTTGCATCATGTGCTGTTTGGGGAGTATTTTTTTGAAGTGCCATCCTGTCTGACACTGCAGTGCCACTCCTAGATGGGCCAGGTGTTTGTGTCGGCCACTTGGGTTGCTTAGCTTAGTCACACAGCTACCTCATTGTGCCTCTTTTTTTCTTTGCATCATGTGCTGTTTGGGGACTATTTTTTTAAAGGGCCATCCTGTCTGACACTGCAGTGCCACTCCTAGATGGGCCAGGTGTTTGTGTCGGCCACTTGGGTCGCTTAGCTTAGCCATCCAGCGACCTCGGTGCAAATTTTAGGACTAAAAATAATATTGTGAGATGTGAGGTGTTCAGTATAGACTGAAAATGAGTGGAAATTATGGTTATTGAGGTTAATAATACTATGGGATCAAAATGACCCCCAAATTCTATGATTTAAGCTGTTTTTTAGGGTTTTTTGAAAAAAAACACCCGAATCCAAAACACACCCGAATCCGACAAAAAAAATTCGGTGAGGTTTTGCCAAAACGCGTCCGAACCCAAAACACGGCCGCGGAACCGAACCCAAAACCAAAACACAAAACCCGAAAAATTTCCGGTGCACATCACTAGTTGTTATACAGGAAGTGTTTGCTGCTATATAGGAAGTTTCTCTGCAGTCATTGTTGAGCATGACTGCAGCTATTGAATACACACTTCCACAGCTGTCCAGAATCCTATGCTAACTTGCACACAGACCTCTTTACATGGTGTCAGAAGTCTGGATGTGACTGCACAAGGTCTCTGATGCATAGATCTGCTAGTTTTTGACAATGTCATCACAGATGCATGGCTCATGTTCAAGAAGGAATGGCATGTATATTGCTGTAGAGGACTCACAGACAAATCAAAATAGGTACAGGCATATACCCTTCTCAACTTAGCTAGTTCTGAAGCTGTTGACACAGCAGATGGAGGGGAGAATCAGGAAGATCCAGATACACTAAGGCTAGGGCAATACAAAGTGGCCAAGTGGGTCCCGCTGAACGGGACCCGCTTGGTCGGGAGCGGGGTTTTGTGTTCACACGGATCAAGTTCTGCGGAATGCCGCAGAACAGGATCCGGTCAGTGACACACAGGATTTCGTAGAGCACAGTGCGGGTGAACACATACATTGAAATGTATGTGTTCAAACTGGAATCCCGTCGTCCTGCCGTCCAGCCCAACTGCATCATGCTGTGGTTGGACACGGCAGCGGCAGGGACTGCCGCACATGTGTGGGTACCTGCATAGGTGCCCATGTGCACTCTCCTTCCGGCCAAGCGGGTCCCGCTGAACGGGACCCGCTTGCCCGCTATACATGGCCCTACACTAATAAGAAAGTGATGAGATATTCTTAACAGTAAAAAATTATTTATGTGCATACATGCTATGCAGAGTCCTCCTGAGAGTATCCAATCATTTGCTGCCAGATTGAAACTACTAGTAAACAAATATGTTAATGGTGCATTACCATGTGAGCTTATCAGGGACAGGATTGTGTGTGGGACATGCTCATGCACAGCAATTAGGAATTAACACTAGACACTGCTATACACTAGAGATGAGTGGGTTCGGTTCTCTGAGAACCAAATCCTATCAGACTTCACTACCCGAGTCAGGATCCAAGTACGGCTTGGGTTTTCCCGCCTGACTCGGAAACCAGAACGAGGCAAAACGTCATCATCCCGCTGTAGGATTCTCGTGGGGTTAGGATTCCATATAAGGAGCCTCACGTCGCCGCCGTTTTCACTCCGGCATTGGAGAATGTAGCGAGAGGACGTGTCTCCGCCCTCACTGTCCTGCATCAGTACAGTGGTAGTGTCTTGTGCGGCATCAGTCCAGTCACAGTGGTGGTGTCCTCTGCTGCCATATGTCCAGCACTGCTGTATAAGTCCAGTCCAGTGGTGCTGTGTCGTGCTCCATCAGCCCAGTGGTGGTGTCTTGTGCTACATCAGTCCATTCACAGTGGTGGTGTCCTCTGCTGCCATATGTCTAGTGCTGCTGTATAAGTACAGTCCGGTGGTGCTGTGTTGTGCTGCATCAGCCCAGTGGTGGTGTCTTGCGCTGCATCAGTCCAGTCACAGTGTTGGTGTCCTCTGCTGCCATATGTCAAGTGCTGCTGTATAAGTCCAGTCCATTGCAGTGGTGCTGTGTTGTCCTGCATCAGTCCAGTGGTGGTTTCCCTGTGCTGCTGTATATGTCCAGTGGAACTGCCGTATATGTCCAGTGATACTGCCGTATATGTCCAGCGGTACTGCCGTATAAATCCTAGATGGGCCAGGTGTTTGTGCCGCACACTTGTGTCGCTTACTTAGTCATACAGCTACCTCATTGCACCTCTTTTACTTCTTTTCATGATGTGCTGTTAGGGGCCTAGTTTTTGAATAGTGCCATCCTGTCTGCTACTGCAGTGCCACTCCTAGATGGGCCAGGTGTTTGTGCCGCACACTTGTGTTGCTTAGCTTAGTCATACAGCCACCTCGGTGCTCCAGTTGTAAAGGACACCCTGTGGGTGTTCGCTATGGTTGCTGCAATAATAAAAAAGACTGAGACTGCATCCTCCCCTCAGGACTGTGGAGCAAGTAATGACTGATATGCCAAATGCAAAGATATGTATCACTCTGCCAAATGTAGCTTCTGGAAGATCACAATGGAAAAGGAATCATCCAAGATCACCACATTCATGACAGATTTGGGAAGGTACACCTTTCCCCCGAGAGCTCTATGGCATATGCACTGGCAGTAAAGTATGCCAACATTACATGGATCATCTCTTCAAGAGATACCCTTGTTAGATCATTGTGGATGACATCCTAGTTTGGAGACGTACCATGTAAGAACATGACATGAGCCTCTGCGAGGTCCTCCAAATAATCTGTTAAATCAACATGCTGCTAAACCCTTACCAGTGTCATTTTCGAGTAACTGAGGTCCTGTATGTTGGCCATCTCCTAACTTCAGAGGGTGTTAGGCTGGATCCTGCCAAGACACAGGCTATCAACACATTTTCTGTCCAGGCACACCCGCTCGATCAATCCCACCACCAAATTCAAACACAAATTAAGAACAACATAAAAACACGCTCTGCAGAACTCCAGATTGTGGCCAAAAACCATTCATGATTAAACATCCCATCGCTTAAGACCATTGTCACCAGAGCAGATGACCTGCTTTCAGACCTGTGTTGGGCTTAATAGAGATAGGACTGTGTAGGGATCTTCCAACAGGCCCAGCATTTACAGTATGTGGTGCAATCTGATGGTGCTTTGTATGAGTACAACAGACGCTACCTCCTGTGGGTGTGTGAGCCAACACCTCAACCTCACCTGACACCAACTGAGGGTGCAGAACACTATAGTGTCCAACATCTGTGAAAGATGTACAATACTTGGCACACCCATTATAGGCTATAAAAAGTAAAATAATAAATACAAAATAAATAGCAGAAAAAATTGCTGAAAATGATGATGGTAAAGTGAAAGACAACTACCACAGTTACCTGCAAATAGAAATTCAAAATGACCAAGAGACCCATTTATCATCCCTTAACGTGTGTAAAAATAAAAATTTTAACTTTCTGTATATTTGTAAGAGTATCTGAGCCATTCATTACAGGTAATGCTGGAGAAACCACGGATATCTCCTGATTACCTGGCAGCCCCAATACTGTCCACTCTCCTCATACAGTACATTAGTATGGAGACCTTTACACATCAACTCTGAAAATTAGCTTTCATTTCCGGACCCCGCTCCTTCTTAAGTAATGGAAATCTGGGTTGCTAAAAAGTGATTCCCTCAACTCGTGCTTGCACTTTCAGGTAGATTCCTTTACCGGAACAGGGACCTCTCCACCTGGTTACATTACCTAATAGTGTGACTTTCTAACCCGAGTTAATGTAACTCTTTAACCTTTTAACTCCTTGACTGCCCAAAGACATGACATTATTTGGATTAATCTTTTATAATTATTTATTTTGTAATAATTAATTTATTTAATGTAATAATTGCATACAAATGAAAATAAGTAGTATTTTATTATGGGGCAAATGTACTAAGCCATGGCGAGAGATAAACTACCAACCTATTAGTTCCTTACTGTTATTTTTCAAACACAGCCTTTTTATGACAGACGCTTATGGGTCAGTACTTTATGTCTTTCCACTTTAGCTCTCTCAAATGTGATAATGCTGATTATCTTTACAGGAATAAAAGCTATACCTTAAACACACCGAAAATACACTTTAAACCTTTAGCCGCTGCGGCCGCTTTACTTAATTCACACTCTACGCACCTTTTATGCTATTAGCGTACAGAGTCACGTACAGTGTACGGACTTTGCGTATACACGCCGCGCTGACGGTACAAAGTACCCGCAGCGCATACACACCCAGAGATACACTTTAAACCTTCTACAGCAATGCTATGCAATAATAGTACACTTTAAACCTTAGCAGGGCAATGAGCACACGACACCAATTGTGAGTTTACCGCTGGGTTCCGACACCACAGTGGATTATTTCTGAAAGGGGGTTTACAATACAAATTATACACTACAATACAAGACAATATATATAACAGAATAATGGCTACAGGTCAATATACATACGTGAGAATATTCGCGTGCGCTTCCCGGTCCGGTCCTCCGTCCTCAAATAGATAACGTTGTGAGTCTTGTGTCTGGCCGGGCTGCAGCAGGCTTTATTTATACAAGTCTTCCAAAAGCAATACAATGGATACTGTAATCCCTTTGTCCATTGGACACAGGGATGCACTTTTACAGTACAGGAGAGGTCATAGGTTGATTTGAAAAGGTAGGCGATGTCTTTCTCAACTGCTCTTGTGGGTGGTCTCCTCTGGATTCCCGCCGCATACATAATATACAGTAAATACAGTTTATATCTATATTCTGCTTCTGCACATAACTATCCGCAGGAACATGTGATCTTCCACAGACCAACACCGGAATGTTTCCCTTAAAATACCCTACAGCTGGATACCAAATACCACCTTATAACCTTAGTCTGTCCCCTCCTATCCTGTAAAGGTGAATCCCTTTTGTTCTGCAACCATTTAAACAGCTATAACTTTCTGATGTGGTGCAAGGAGACTATGTGTACATTGTGCACTATTTGGATTAAATATGTAATGTGTTTTGATGGCTCTCCATGCATACACAAACTCTGCCGTAAATACCCATACCACGCGCTGATGCGCAGGACCGTAGGAGCGACCATATGCAAATTGCGGATATGTGCACGCACGGCAGAACAAGTGCACGCGCAGTGGGCATGTGTGTGCAGTTTATACATGCTGTGTGTTCTTCAATATTTTTCGACTTTGACAAATGTTTATTACATCTCCTGATAGGACTGTTGCCAATCACCCAACCTTTTTCTACTCTTATGATCCATAATAATTATCAAGCATTTAAGTGTCCATAATAATCAAGAGCCTTTTGTTGACTTGGGTCTCAGCTCTCTCTGGGTGGGGTAATCAGAGACTAAAGCTAGGCACACACTATACAATTATCTGACTGTCATTCAGACAAATTGGTTAAATCACGGATTTAACCAATTTGTATGAACAACAGTTTTTGTCCATTTTCTAGTATTTGGGGGCAAATTGTCGATTAACATTTTCTCCCATCCATTACCAGATTTTCATTCCAACCAGCCAGATCTGCATGGAATATCATACCTATCAACTGTTCCGAATTTCGCGGGATAGTCCCATTTTTTTGGGTCTGTCCCACTGTCCCTCCCACGGAACACAGTGTCCCGTGGTGGGGAGGGCAGTTTGGAGACCCCCTTGACTTGCTGCTCTGCTTAGTGCAAAACAGAGCAGCAGTGACTAGATGCTGTGCGCAAAATGGGAGTCATGGCCCGCTATCGCGGCATTGCCGCTAAGCCATGCCCCCTTTCCCACAGGCCACGCCCCCTTTTGCCATGCTGGGGGTCCCTATTTAGAAGATACAGATGTTGGTAGTTATGGAATATAGCTACAGTGGTTAGGATATAGAGGCCAGCACATACCGTTTGAAGATATATTCAGTGTGAATGCAGGAATCGAGAGGGTAATAGCTCATTGCTTTCTTTCAGATATATTACTATTATTGAAATGTTTACAGTGATTATATAGAGGAGAGAGAAAACGAAGACTTGCTAAAGAGATGGCAATTTATGGCTCTATAAGAATAAAGTATATTCCAATAATCCTTAGTCACACGTACTGCAATATTTATTTCACTAAAAATATGTGTTTTGAAGACAGGGAATTTTATAGCTCTGTATGGATAAAGTATTTTCCAATAATCTGTAATTACACCTATGTCAATAGTAATTTCAGGAAACAGGCAATTTAATAGCTGCATGGCTGAAAGACAAACATAAATTTCAAAGCAAACCGTTCCTGATTGTATTATGTAAATTACACTAACGAAGTTGTTCACTGCAATATAGCTACAAAGGACAGATATTAAAGATGCATGAAAACTAAGACATCCAGGCACAACAGTGTTGATGAGAATGTGTGAGATTACAGCTTTGAAAGAAAATGAATAGCAGAACTGTTGCAATGTATGTAACTAGGTATATGCGTCGTATACGATTATGACCTGTGATTATGGCTGTTGTGTTGTAATTGGCTGCTTTCCACGTACGTGACAATTTGCTCTACGGGCGCTGTTATTTGTCTGCTAAGTCTCACCATGACAAAGAATTGTTTGGTGACCTAACATATTTGTAAATACAGTATTTCATGGGTGCCGTCTATTTCCATTGTATGGTAAGTATTAGAGATGTGCACTTGAAATTTTTCGGGTTTTGTGTTTTGGTTTTGGGTTCGGTTCCGCGGCCGTGTTTTGGGTTCGACCGCGTTTTGGCAAAACCTCACCGAATTTTTTTTGTCGGATTCGGGTATGTTTTGGATTCGGGTGTTTTTTTCAAAAAACACTAAAAAACAGCTTAAATCATAGAATTTGGGGGTCATTTTGATCCCAAAGTATTATTAACCTCAAAAACCATAATTTCCACTCATTTTCAGTCTATTCTGAACACCTCACACCTCACAATATTATTTTTAGTCCTAAAATTTGCACCGAGGTCGCTGGATGACTAAGCTAAGCGACCCTAGTGGCCGACACAAACACCTGGCCCATCTAGGAGTGGCACTGCAGTGTCACGCAGGATGGCCCTTCCAAAAAACCCTCCCCAAACAGCACATGACGCAAAGAAAAAAAGAGGCGCAATGAGGTAGCTGTGTGAGTAAGCTAAGCGACCCTAGTGGCCGACACAAACACCTGGCCCATCTAGGAGTGGCACTGCAGTGTCACGCAGGATGGCCCTTCCAAAAAACACTCCCCAAACAGCACATGACGCAAAGAAAAAAAGAGGCGCAATGAGGTAGCTGTGTGAGTAAGCTAAGCGACCCTAGTGGCCGACACAAACACCTGGCCCATCTAGGAGTGGCACTGCAGTTTCACGCAGGATGGCCCTTCCAAAAAACACTCCCCAAACAGCACATGACGCAAAGAAAAAAAGAGGCGCAATGAGGTAGCTGTGTGAGTATGATAAGCGACCCAAGTGGCCGACACAAACACCTAGCCCATCTAGGAGTGGCACTGCAGTGTCACGCAGGATGGCCCTTCAAAAAAACACTCCCCAAACAGCACATGACGCAAAGAAAAAAAGAGGCGCAATGAGGTAGCTGTGTGAGTAAGATAAGCGACCCTAGTGGCTGACACAAACACCTGGCCCATCTAGGAGTGGCACTGTAGTGTCACGCAGGATGGCCCTTCCAAAAAACACTCCCCAAACAGCACATGACGCAAAGAAAAAAAGAGGCGCAATGAGGTAGCTGTGTGAGTAAGCTAAGCGACCCTAGTGGCCGACACAAACACCTGGCCCATCTAGGAGTGGCACTGCAGTGTCACGCAGGATGGCCCTTCCAAAAGACACTCCCCAAACAGCACATGACACAAAGAAAAAAAGAGGCGCAATGAGGTAGCTGTGTGAGTAAGATAAGCGACCCTAGTGGCCGACACAAACACCTGGCCCATCTAGGAGTGGCACTGCAGTGTCACGCAGGATGGCCCTTCCAAAAAACACTCCCCAAACAGCACATGACGCAAAGAAAAAAAGAGGCGCAATGAGGTAGCTGTGTGAGTAAGCTAAGCGACCCTAGTGGCCGACACAAACACCTGGCCCATCTAGGAGTGGCACTGCAGTGTCACGCAGGATGGCCCTTCCAAAAAACACTCCCCAAACAGCACATGACGCAAAGAAAAAAAGAGGCGCAATGAGGTAGCTGTGTGAGTAAGCTAAGCGACCCTAGTGGCCGACACAAACACCTGGCCCATCTAGGAGTGGCACTGCAGTGTCACGCAGGATGGCCCTTCAAAAAAATACTCCCCAAACAGCACATGACGCAAAGAAAAATGAAAGAAAAAAGAGGTGCAAGATGGAATTGTCCTTGGGCCCTCCCACCCACCCTTATGTTGTATAAACAGGACATGCACACTTTAACCAACCCATCATTTCAGTGACAGGGTCTGCCACACGACTGTGACTGAAATGACAGGTTGGTTTGGACCCCCACCAAAAAAGAAGCAATTAATCTCTCCTTGCACAAACTGGCTCTACAGAGGCAAGATGTCCACCTCATCATCATCCTCCGATATATCACCGTGTACATCTCCCTCCTCACAGATTATCAATTCGTCCCCACTGGAATCCACCATCTCAGCTCCCTGTGTACTTTGTGGAGGCAATTGCTGCTGGTCTCCACGGAGGAATTGATTATAATTCATTTTAATGAACATCATCTTCTCCACATTTTCTGGAAGTAACCTCGTACGCCGATTGCTGACAAAGTGAGCGGCGGCACTAAACACTCTTTCGGAGTACACACTTATGGGAGGGCAACTTAGGTAGAATAAAGCCAGTTTGTGCAAGAGCCTCCAAATTGCCTCTTTTTCCTGCCAGTATAAGTACGGACTGTCTGACGTGCCTACTTGGATGCGGTCACTCATATAATCCTCCACCATTCTTTCAATGGGGAGAGAATCATATGCAGTGCCAGTAGACGACATGTCCGACTCCGTAATCGTTGTCAGGTCCTTCAGTCCGGACCAGATGTCAGCATCAGCAGTCGCTCCACACTGCCCTGCATCACCGCCAGCGGGTGGGCTCGGAATTCTGAGCCTTTTCCTCGCACCCCCAGTTGCGGGAGAATGTGAAGGAGGAGATGTTGACAGGTCGCGTTCCGCTTGACTTGACAATTTTCTCACCAGCAGGTCTTTGAACCCCAGCAGACTTGTGTGTGCCGGAAAGAGAGATCCATGGTAGGTTTTAAATCTAGGATCGAGAACGGTGGCCAAAATGTTGTGCTCTGATTTCAACAGATTGACCACCCGTGAATCCTTGTTAAGCGAATTAAGGGCTCCATCCACAAGTCCCACATGCCTAGCGGAATCGCTCGGTGTTAGCTCCTCCATCAATGTCTCCAGCTTCTTCTGCAAAAGCCTGATGAGGGGAATGACCTGACTCAGGCTGGCAGTGTCTGAACTGACTTCACGTGTGGCAAGTTCAAAGGGCAGCAGAACCTTGCACAACGTTGAAATCATTCTCCACTGCGCTTGAGACAGGTGCATTCCACCTCCTATATCGTGCTCAATTGTATAGGCTTGAATGGCCTTTTGCTGCTCCTCCAACCTCTGAAGCATATATAGGGTTGAATTCCACCTCGTTACCACTTCTTGCTTCAGATGATGGCAGGGCAGGTTCAGGCGTTTTTGGTGTTGCTCCAGTCTTCTGTACGTGGTGCCTGTACGCCGAAAGTGTCCCGCAATTCTTCTGGCCACCGACAGCATCTCTTGCACGCCCCTCTCGTTTTTGAAATAATTCTGCACCACCAAATTCAAGGTATGTGCAAAACATGGGACGTGCTGGAATTTGCCCATATTTAATGCACACACAATATTGCTGGCGTTGTCCGATGCCACAAATCCACAGGAGAGTCCAATTGGGGTAAGCCATTCCGCGATGATCTTCCTCAGTTGCCGTAAGAGGTTTTCAGCTGTGTGCGTATTCTGGAAACCGGTGATACAAAGCGTAGCCTGCCTAGGAAAGAGTTGGCGTTTGCGAGATGCTGCTACTGGTGCCGCCGCTGCTGTTCTTGCGGCGGGAGTCCATACATCTACCCAGTGGGCTGTCACAGTCATATAGTCCTGACCCTGCCCTGCTCCACTTGTCCACATGTCCGTGGTTAAGTGGACATTGGGTACAACTGCATTTTTTAGGACACTGGTGAGTCTTTTTCTGACGTCCGTGTACATTCTCGGTATCGCCTGCCTAGAGAAGTGGAACCTAGATGGTATTTGGTAACGGGGGCACACTACCTCAAGAAATTGTCTAGTTCCCTGTGAACTAACGGCTGATACCGGACGCACGTCTAACACCAACATAGTTGTCAAGGCCTCAGTTATCCGCTTTGCAACAGGATGACTGCTGTGATATTTCATCTTCCTCGCAAAGGACTGTTGGACAGTCAATTGCTTACTGGAAGTAGTACAAGTGGGCTTACGACTTCCCCTCTGGGATGACCATCGACTCCCAGCAGCAACAACAGCAGCGCCAGCAGCAGTAGGCGTTACACGCAAGGATGCATCGGAGGAATCCCAGGCAGGAGAGGACTCGTCAGAATTGCCAGTGACATGGCCTGCAGGACTATTGGCATTCCTGGGGATGGAGGAAATTGACACTGAGGGAGTTGGTGGGGTGGTTTGCGTGAGCTTGGTTACAAGAGGAAGGGATTTACTGGTCAGTGGACTGCTTCCGCTGTCGCCCAAAGTTTTTGAACTTGTCACTGACTTATGATGAATGCGCTGCAGGTGACGTATAAGGGAGGATGTTCCAAGGTGGTTAACGTCCTTACCCCTACTTATTACAGCTTGACAAAGGCAACACACGGCTTGACACCTGTTGTCCGCATTTCTGTTGAAATACTTCCACACCGAAGAGCTGATTTTTTTGGTATTTTCACCTGGCATGTCAATGGCCATATTCCTCCCACGGACAACAGGTGTCTCCCCGGGTGCCTGACTTAAACAAACCACCTCACCATCAGAATCCTCCTGGTCAATTTCCTCCGCAGCGCCAGCAACACCCATATCCTCCTCATCCTGGAGTACTTCAACACTGACATCTTCAATCTGACTATCAGGAACTGGACTGCGGGTGCTCCTTCCAGCACTTGCAGGGGGCGTGCAAATGGTGGAAGGCGCATGCTCTTCACGTCCAGTGTTGGGAAGGTCAGGCATCGCAACCGACACAATTGGACTCTCCTTGTGGATTTGGGATTTCGAAGAACGCACAGTTCTTTGCTGTGCTTTTGCCAGCTTGAGTCTTTTCATTTTTCTAGCGAGAGGCTGAGTGCTTCCATCCTCATGTGAAGCTGAACCACTAGCCATGAACATAGGCCAGGGCCTCAGCCGTTCCTTGCCACTCCGTGTGGTAAATGGCATATTGGCAAGTTTACGCTTCTCCTCCGACAATTTTATTTTAGATTTTTGAGTCCTTTTTTTACTGATATTTGGTGTTTTGGATTTTACATGCTCTGTACTATGACATTGGGCATCGGCCTTGGCAGACGACGTTGCTGGCATTTCATCGTCTCGGCCATGACTAGTGGCAGCAGCTTCAGCACGAGGTGGAAGTCGATCTTGATCTTTCCCTATTTTTGGAACCTCAACATTTTTGTTCTCCATATTTTAATAGGCACAACTAAAAGGCACCTCAGGTAAACAATGGAGATGGATGGATACTAGTATACTTATGGATGACGAGCGACTGCCGACACAGAGCTAGCTACAGCCGTGGACTACCGTACTGTGTCTGCTGCTAATATAGACTGGATGATAATGAGATAAAATTAAAAAATATATATATATATATATATCACACTAGTACTGCAGCCGGACAGGTATATATATTATGTAATGACGGACCTGCTGGACACTGTCTGTCAGACTCAGCACTGCAGACTCCTAAAGTAAGCTACTAGTATCAAGAAGATAGAAAAAAAAAACCACGGGTAGGTGGTATACAATTATGGATGGACGAGCGACTGCCGACACAGAGGTAGCTACAGCCGTGGACTACCGTACTGTGTCTGCTGCTAATATAGACTGGATGATAATGAGATAAAATTAAAATATATATATATATATCACACTAGTACTGCAGCCGGACAGGTATATATATTATGTAATGACGGACCTGCTGGACACTGTCTGTCAGACTCAGCACTGCAGACTCCTAAAGTAAGCTACTAGTATCAAGAAGATAGAAAAAAAAAACCACGGTAGGTGGTATACAATTATGGATGGACGAGCGACTGCCGACACAGAGGTAGCTACAGCCGTGGACTACCGTACTGTGTCTGCTGCTAATATAGACTGGATGATAATGAGATAAAATTAAAATATATATATATATCACACTAGTACTGCAGCCGGACAGGTATATATATTATGTAATGACGGACCTGCTGGACACTGTCTGTCAGACTCAGCACTGCAGACTCCTAAAGTAAGCTACTAGTATCAAGAAGATAGAAAAAAAAAAACCACGGGTAGGTGGTATACAATTATGGATGGACGAGCGACTGCCGACACAGAGGTAGCTACAGCCGTGGACTACCGTACTGTGTCTGCTGCTAATATAGACTGGATGATAATGAGATAAAATTAAAATATATATATATATCACACTAGTACTGCAGCCGGACAGGTATATATATTATGTAATGACGGACCTGCTGGACACTGTCTGTCAGACTCAGCACTGCAGACTCCTAAAGTAAGCTACTAGTATCAAGAAGAAAGAAAAAAAAAACCACGGGTAGGTGGTATACAATTATGGATGGACGAGCGACTGCCGACACAGAGGTAGCTACAGCCGTGGACTACCGTACTGTGTCTGCTGCTAATATAGACTGGATGATAATGAGATAAAATTAAAATATATATATATATATCACACTAGTACTGCAGCCGGACAGGTATATATATTATGTAATGACGGACCTGCTGGACACTGTCTGTCAGACTCAGCACTGCAGACTCCTAAAGTAAGCTACTAGTATCAAGAAGATAGAAAAAAAAAACCACGGGTAGGTGGTATACAATTATGGATGGACGAGCGACTGCCGACACAGAGGTAGCTACAGCCGTGGACTACCGTACTGTGTCTGCTGCTAATATAGACTGGATGATAATGAGATAAAATTAAAATATATATATATCACACTAGTACTGCAGCCGGACAGGTATATATATTATGTAATGACGGACCTGCTGGACACTGTCTGCAGAATGCGTTTATAAAAAAAACACCACACGACGAGTGTTTAACTTTTTCAGGCAGACAATCACAATATACTGGTGGTCAGCAGACAATCACAATACTGGTGGTCAGTGGTCACTGGTCAGTCACACTGGCAGTGGCACTCTGGCAGCAAAAGTGTGCACTGTACTTAAGTGCAGTCAGATAATGATATACAGTATATGATGCAGCACACTGGGCTGAGCACAGATATGGTATGTGTGACTGTGTCACACTGTGTATCGTTTTTTTTCAGGCAGAGAACGGATTAATTAAACTGGTGGCACTGGTCACTGGTCACACTATCAGCAGCAAGTAGTACTCCTCCTATATGCTCCCCAAAATTTGTGTCTCTCTCTAGTACTCTAGTCACTCTAAACGGAGAGGACGCCAGCCACGTCCTCTCCCTATCAATCTCAATGCACGTGTGAAAATGGCGGCGACGCGCGGCTCCTTATATAGAATCCGAGTCTCGCGATAGAATCCGAGCCTCGCGAGAATCCGACAGCGGGATGATGACGTTCGGGTGCGCTCGGGTTAACCAAGCAAGGCGGGAAGATCCGAGTCGCTCGGCCCCGTGTAAAAAAAACTGAAGTTCGGGCGGGTTCGGATTCCGAGGAACCGAACCCGCTCATCTCTAGTAAGTATACCTGCCAAAGGATTGTACATGATAAACAATAGGAATCCATGAAACTCTCTTTTGTTGCGTTTTCAGTTAGTGTCTGGAATAAGACATTTTTACACCAAATTATGTTTTTATTGTGCTGGGGGCATGGCCACAGGAGGGGTCACGACTTTACAGCTTAGCGCAATACATCAATACATATGTTCTGTCTCCCCTGCACTTCCATACCTCTACAGAGTTTTAAACCCAGGTAATCCATACCAGATCCCCCTCTCAGCACCCCTGACTCCAATGACTACACAAAGGAGTGCAGGTGAAAGTGTCACTTTTCACTCATTTTGGAAATCATCTATAGCAGATTGAGGCTGATAGATAGATAGATAGATAGATAGATAGATAGATAGATAGATAGATAGATAGATAGATATGTAAAGGAAGCCAGAAACCAGATTCTGAGAGAACTGCAGAACCAAGAATTTGGTCAGAGATCTGGGCATCCTGGAGCCAGTAAGGCTGTATTCAAGGACAATCCCATTACATGTAGAGTTGGAAATGTTTATCTGAATCCCAGTGCCAGCAGGTGGAAGGGATGAGTGTAGACATTTTATGAAGAAGGCTATAACATCCATACCACCATGTCAAAATCTTGAAGTATGTTGTAACAACAGAGAGGCTGAGAGAACAGACCTTAGCCATGGAGAATATCTTCACCCATTGGTGGTCATCTAACGGAATCAGAAGGCAGCAATACAGATTATAACAGCAAAGGACTGTATCAATCCACTGCAAAAGTTCTCTCTCCTTTGTTGACAGCCTAAAACTTCTGGCCAAGGGTCAAGTGCAATGTGCATGCGTAACTAGATATACGTATGCACAGTACAATAGTAATAGTAATAGCAGCAATAATTAGGTGAGCACTATAGAAATCTTTGATTAACCTTTTGATAAATTGAAGGAAAAAAAACTTGGAAAACCCTTTCTACTGTGAAAACACTGATTTTCAGAAAATAAATAGAAAACATGGTGGGAACCTAAACTCTGATGTCCATACGGATGGACCACCTGAGATAAGTTTCTCACCTCCTCTCCTGTGATTCCCTGTAGAAATGTTTTAGTGTTTAAGGTAAAAAGTTATTGAAATATATGATCATGTGAAATATTAATTCATTCGGACTTGTTTTCTCTTTTTAAATTGATTTACAGCATGAAACAGATTTTGCCCCAAAGCCAAGAAAAACCTTTCCTTAAGAGTGGAGAAGTGGACAAGTGTATTGTACTATATAATACCTGTCATTTTATAGTATAAAACTTTATAAATGCTGTTGATATCAAAATGGTTAATAGCTATGTGCTGTCTCTTAACTGTTCACTCTTGTGTGTGACTTATCTGTCTAATAACATGACATGTCTGGGTAAATATTATTCAACAAACTTAAGGGTCAGACTGTATAGACCCCAAGAGCAAGACTTGTTTATATGCCTCTATAAAAATATCTGCATGTGCGCAAGTCTGTAACTATGTTATTGGAGCATCACAGTGCTGTACGGATGGGGGGTAGAGGCACAAATGGGTGAGGGGTGTAGTATCTATGTAAATAGTTTATGTGCATTAGCTAGATGAGGTAGTGTGCCTTTAAGAATCTGGCTGTACAGATAAACATGTGATCAGGAAGTAGAAGGAAGTAGGAAGTAGAAGGAGAGTAAGGAGGAGAGCAGCATGTGGAGTTGATGTCTATCTATAACCATGCAAGTACTACTTAGTAGTGATGAGCGGGTTCGGATCCTCGGGATCCGAACCCCCCCGAACTTCACCCATTTTACACGGGTCCGAGGCAGATTGGATCCTCCCGCCTTGCTCGGTTAACCCGAGCGCGCCCGAACGTCATTATACCGCGGGCGGATTCTCGCGAGATTCGTATCCTATATAAGGAGCCGCGCGTCGCCGCCATTTTTCACTGCATTGGAGATGATCGTGAGAGGACGTGGCTGGCGTCCTCTCAGTTTCTATGTTCAGTGGGCTGCAAATTGTGCTGCAAATATCTGTGCTCAGTGTGCTGCAAATATCTGTGCTCAGTGTGCTGCAAGTGCAAATATCTATGTTCTCTGCCTGAAAAACGCTCCATATCTGACTGCTCAGTGTGCTGCAAATATCTGTGCTCAGTGTGCTAATTGCTTTATTGTGGGGACTGGGGACCAGCAGTATTATATAGTAGGAGGACAGTGCAGAGTTTTGCTGACCAGTGACCAGTGACCACCAGTATTATACGTTCTCTGCCTGAAAAACGCTCCATATCTGTGCTGCATTGTAGTATATAGTAGGAGGACAGTGCAGAATTTTGCTGACCACCAGTTTAACTATATATATAGCAGTACGGTACAGTAGTCCACTGCTCTACCTACCTCTGTGTCGTCAAGTATACTATCCATCCATACCTGTGGTGCATTTCAGTTTTGCACAGTTTGCTGACCACCAGTATAACTATATATATAACAGTACGGTACAGTAGTCCACTGCTCTACCTACCTCTGTGTCGTCAAGTATACTATCCATCCATACCTGTAATGCATTTCAGTTGTGCGCTGTATATATAGTAGTAGGCCATTGCTATTGATATATTACTGGCATATAATTCCACACATTAAAAAATGGAGAACAAAAATGTGGAGGGTAAAATAGGGAAAGATCAAGATCCACTTCCACCTCGTGCTGAAGCTGCTGCCACTAGTCATGGCCGAGACGATGAAATGCCATCAACGTCGTCTGCCAAGGCCGATGCCCAATGTCATAGTAGAGAGCATGTAAAATCCAAAAAAATAAAGCTCAGTAAAATGACCCAAAAATCTAAATCAAAATCATCTGAGGAGAAGCGTAAACTTGCCAATGTGCCATTTACGACACGGAGTGGCAAGGAACGGCTGAGGGCCTGGCCTATGTTAAAGGCTAGTGGTTCAGCTTCACATGAGGATGGAAGCACTCATCCTCCTGCTAGAAAACTTAAAAGAGTTAAGATGGCAAAAGCACAGCAAAGAACTGTGCGTTCTTCTAAATCACAAATCCCCAAGGATAGTCCAATTGTGTCGGTTGCGATGCCTGCACCTCTTTTTTCTTTCATTTTTCTTTGCATCATGTGCTGTTTGGCTACTATTTTTGGAAGTGCCATCCTGTCTGACACCTGCAGTGCCACCCCTAGATGGGCAAGGTGTTTCTGTCGGCCACTTGGGTCGCTTAGCTTAGTCACACAGCTACCTCATTGCGCCTCTTTTTTTCTTTGCATCATGTGCTGTTTGGGGACTATTTTTTTGAAGTGCCATCCTGTCTGACACTGCAGTGCCACTCCTAGATGGGCCAGGTGTTTGTGTCGTCCACTTGTGTCGCTTAGCTTAGTCACACAGCTACCTCATTGCGCCTCTTTTTTTCTGTGCATCATGTGCTGTTTGGGGACTATTTTTTTGAAGTGCCATCCTGTCTGACACTGCAGTGCCACTCCTAGATGGGCCAGGTGTTTGTGTCGTCCACTTGTGTCGCTTAGCTTAGTCACACAGCTACCTCATTGCGCCTCTTTTTTTCTGTGCATCATGTGCTGTTTGGGGACTATTTTTTTGAAGTGCCATCCTGTCTGACACTGCAGTGCCACTCCTAGATGGGCCAGGTGTTTGTGTCGTCCACTTGTGTCGCTTAGCTTAGTCACACAGCTACCTCATTGCGCCTCTTTTTTATTGTGCATCATGTGCTGTTTGGGGACTATTTTTTTGAAGTGCCATCCTGCCTGACACTGCAGTGCCACTCCTAGATGGGCCAGGTGTTTGTGTCGGCCACTTGGGTCGTTTAGCTTAGTCACACAGCTACCTCGGTGCAAATTTTAGGACTAAAAACAATATTGTGAGGTGTTCACAATAGACTGAAAATGAGTGGAAATTATGGTTATTGAGGTTAATAATACTATGGTATCAAAATGACCCCCAAATTCTATGATTTAAGCTGTTTTTGAGGGTTTTTATTAAAAAAAAAACACCCGAATCCAAAACACACCCGAATCCGACAAAAAAATTTCAGGGAGGTTTTGCCAAAACGCGTCCGAATCCAAAACACGGCCGCGAAACCGAATCCAAAACCAAAACACAAAACCCGAAAAATTTCCGGTGCACATCACTACTACTTACCAATAAGAAATAAAATACATAATCTTCATACTGTATGATTCATTGAAGTTAAGAGATGTACATCAGGACATAACTGGCGACGAGGATAAACTTTTAACTACTTCCACTCAGCTACTGTACATTCCTCTTAGTCCCCATGGCTGACATGCTAGCATTAATCCCTCAGTTTCTGCATACTGATGCCCCTCATGCAGCAGAGTTATGGAGAAAATGGCTTGCCCAGTTTGATCACTATATTGAAGCTATGGGGGTTACTTCTGATAACAAAAAGAAAAGCATGCTTCTTCTCAGTGCTGGCTCCAAGATCTATGAACTGTATGATACTTTGCCAGAGGCAGACACCAGGGATTATAACAAATGCAGGGACTCTCTGACTGCTTATTTTGCCCCAAAATGTAGCCTGTCACATTCAAAATACTTATTCAGGACATCTATGCAACTGCAAACTGAATCTGTTGATGCATACATTACTAGATTACGGATTCTTGCCAAAACTTGTCAGTTCCATGATGTAGAGGTTGACATTAAGCAGCAGCTAATCGCATTTGGAACATGTGGAAAATTGCGCAGACGTGCTCTTAAATCTGAAATGACGCTGACTGAGCTGCAGCAATATGCTAGAAGTCTAGAACTTTCAGAGACACGTGCCAAAGACATGGAGAGGGGCATGACCCAGCTGCAAGTGTGCAATAAATTACACACTGACACAAGTACCATTCCGGAGACAGGGAAATCTAGATCATGTTACAGGTGTGTACGCTCCTATCCACATTCAGGAGACTGTCCTGCCACAGGCTGCATGTGGCAAAATGAATCACTTTTCCTCTGTTTGTAAATCTAAGGAAATCAAGTCGACACCTAGACAATCTTCACAGCAGTTTAAATCCAGGCGAAAGACAGTGCGTTGTATGGATCAACATTCTACAGTGGATCTGCCTGCAGAATCATCTAACAGTGATGACAAGTCAGAAGGATTTATCTACATTATTCATCAGGTTGGAAAAAACAAGGTCAGTCCAAAAACTGCCATCACTCTAGAACACACTTCTGTTGACTTTCTCATAGATTCTGGTGCTTCTGTAAATATAATGGATGCTACCAGTTTCAAGAAGCTGCATGGCAGAGTAATTTTGAATCCAACATCTGTGAAAATATTCACCTATGGTAATAAACGACCTCTTCCACTAAAGGGTTCTTTTGACATAATTGCACGCAAAAATGACAAAATGACAAAAGCTGTATTTTATGTCACTAAGTATGCAAGAGGTAATCTTTTGGGATTGGATACTGCATCAGAGTTGGGTCTTATACAAATTGTGGCACAGACTCATGATTCCGCTCATTTCTTACATGACCCTCCCAATCTCACTCCTGTCCTACATGACCCAAAACCACTACGAAGTGAGGTGGATGTTTTACTACGGGAGTATGATCATCTTTTTCATGGCATTGGAAAACTTAAAGACTATCAAGTTCATCTTCACATTGATCACTCAGTTATCCCAATTGCTCAAGAACATCTGCGTATTCCTATCAACATAAGGAAGCAAGTGGAAGAAGAAATTCAGGCCCTTGAAGACTTAGATATAATTGAAAAGGTATCTGGTCCGACACCATGGGTATTCCCTATTGTGGTAGTGCCCAAACCAGGTCAACCAAAGGCAGTGAGAATATGTGTTGATATGCGTCGTCCTAATGTTGCCATTAAAAGAGAGCGCCATATTACTCCTACTATGGATGATATCATACATCGACTCACAGGTGCAAGTTTCTTTTCAAAATTGGATTTAAATAAAGGTTATTATCAACTGGAACTTGATGAAGAGTCACGGCAAATAACAACATTCTCAACTCATGTTGGGTTACGACGATACAAACGGCTATCATTTGGAATCGTATCTGCAGCAGAGGTGTTTCAAGATGCTATCCGTCAGGTTATACAGTCAGTTCCATATGCCATCAATTACAGTGATGATATCCTGGTTTTTGGAGCAACACGCCAGGAACATGATGTAGCTCTGTGTCAAGTGTTGCAGTGTCTTCAAGCCAAAAACTTAACACTGAATAAAGATAAATGCGTCTTTCTTCAACAGAAGCTCAAATTTTTTGGGCATAGCTTTTCTCAAGATGGAGTTGGTACTGATCCACAAAAAGTCCAGGCTATCACAAATATGTCCAAACCTGCTAATGCACGTGAGGTCAAGTTGTTTCTTGGGATGACTAACTATTGCTCCCAATTCATTCCAAATTACGCTACTCTGACTGCCCCACTTAGGGAACTCACAAAGAAAAATGCTAAATTCATATGGACTTCCTCTCAATCACAAGCATTTGATGACATAAAACGATGTCTGCAGGATAGTGTCACAATGTCATATTACAACACTGACTGGAAAACAGAACTTATTGTGGATGCCAGTCCTGTGGGGCTCGGAGCTATCTTGACTCAGGTGAATACACATGGGGATCATCATATTGTAGCATGTGCAAGTCGCAGTTTGACAGAGGTGGAAAAACGTTACTCTCAACCAGAAAGGGAAGCTCTTGCAGTAGTCTGGGGTTGTGAACGCTTTCATCTCTATCTATACGGCATTGACTTTACTATCCATACTGATCATCAAGCCCTAGTGACACTTTTTGGAAATCCAAAATCCAAACAACCGGCTAGGATACAGCGATGGGGCTTACGTTTGCAGGCATACAATTTCTCCATCATTCATAGAGCTGGTGCTGACAATCCCTCAGATTACATGTCCAGACATCCTCTGCCTTCTGACATATCGCAGTCTACTTCAGTGGAGGAATATGTGAACTTTATTATTAACAATTCAATTCCTGATTCACTTACTAGTGCCAACATCAAAGAGGCTTCTTCCTCAGTTAAAGTTTTGTCAGCAGTAAAACACTGCATTATTTCCAATGATTGGCGACTGGGACAGTTTTTATTTTCAACTGATGAGGAACAAGAATTCCGAACACTTCATAAACACTGTCAAGAACTTACTGTACATGATGATTCAATAATTCTCAGAGGTGACAAAATTGTTATTCCAGCTGTTTTGAGAAAGAGGGTAATTGATATTGCCCATGCCAGTCATTTAGGAATCGTAAAGACCAAAAAACTTTTACTTGAAAAGGTACGGTTTCCCTCCATGAAGCAACTTGTAATCGGAAATCCGTAACTGTATGACATGCACCCTTCTTTCTACGCAAACTAGCAGTGAACCATTGCGGATGACTAATCTACCTGACAATGTCTGGGAAAATGTCGATGTTGATTTCTCTGGACCATTATACAATGGTAAATACGTACTAGTGGCTGTGGATGAATATTCAAGATATCCTGTTCTTGAAATAATATCTTCAACGTCTGCCACATCTGTCTTACCAGCGTTGGATTGAATATTTACTACTTATGGAATTCCAGGAACAATAAAGACTGATAATGGTCTGCCATTTAAAGGTGATGATTTCAGCAAATTCATGAAACATTTTGGAATTCGACATCAAAAAATCACTCCCCTGTGGCCACAGGCTAATGGTCTTGTTGAACGTTTCATGCGTAATCTGGAAAAGCAAATAAAGATTTGTAAAGTATCCCGAATTCCAATTCAACAATCTCTAAATCAATTTCTCAGACAATATTGCTCAGTGCCTCATTCCACAACAAATGTCCCTCCTCAGACATTAATTTTTCAAAGCAAAGTAATCAGATCCACTCTTCCAGAAATCCATTTGACTCCTTCATCTAGAGATCATCAGGTTAGACAGAAGGACTCTGCCAATAAACAAAAGGCTAAACAATATGCAGACCGAAAAAGGAGAGCTATTGTTTCGGACTTACAAGAAGGAGAGCGTGTTCTAGTGAAACAAAAAGTAGTACGTAAGGACATGACTGCTTTTCATCCAAGTCCACTGACTGTAGTGAAAAGGAAAGGAACAATGGTTGTTGCAGGAAATGACCATCACACTGTGACAAGGAATGTGTCCCATTTCAAGAAGATATTCCCATCCTTATCTTCTGATGCACCAAGTCAAGATGATGTCAACATACCACCTATAACATCCTCGGCACCAAGTGATTCTATTGTGTCTGTTCCTTTGAGTGAAGGATCATATACTTGGACGAAAGCAGGCAGAGTCATTAAACCTCCTACAAGACTTATTGAGCAGATATGACTTTCATCTTAAAGCTCATAATTTGTTGTTCAAAAATCTTTTCCAGTTTAATGTGTATTGTATATTGTGGGTTAATGTTCATGCTCAAATTCAGTCAGCATATTGTTGTATGTTTAATTGGTTGAACGTAAAATCAATTTTATGTGTTTTAAAGAAATATATTAATTTACATATATGAAAGGAAGGATGTAGTATCTATGTAAATAGTTTATGTGCATTAGCTAGGTGAGGTAGTGTGCCTTTAAGAATCTGGCTGCACAGATGAACATGTGATCAGGAAGTAGAAGGAAGTAGGATGTAGAAGGAAAGTAAGGAGGAGAGCAGCATGTGGAGTTGATGTTTATCTATAACCATGCAAGTACTACTTACCAATAAGAAATAAAATACATAATCTTCATACTGTATGATTCATTGAAGTAAAGAGATGTACATCAGGACATAACAAGGGGTTTCAGAGGAACACATAGGTAGGGGGTGTCAAAGGCACATGGGTAGGGGGTACCAGAGGCACACATGGTTTGGGGGTGTCAGAGGCACACATGGGTAGGTGGTGTCAGAAATCACTGCAGAGAGGAGGGGGGCCGAATGGAGGAAGTACCACACAGGCCTCCTCCTCTCTTAAAATGCTCCTGGAGATAGGAGCTTCCAAATGCTCCAAATGTTAATCATGTAATTGTCAATCAATACACAGGGGATATTCAGGTGTGTTAGCAAAACAAAAAAGTTAGCAATTGGGCAAAACCATGTTACACTGTAAGTGGGGTAGATGTAACATGTGCAGAGAGAGTTAGATTTGGGTGGGGGGTTTAAACTGAAATCTAAATTGCTGTTTAAAAATAAAGCTGTCCGGTATGTACCCTGCACAGAAACGAAACAACCCACCCAAATCTAACTCTCTCTGCACATGTTACATCTGCCCCCCCCCCTCCCCTCCCCATTTCCCCCCTGCAGTGCCATGAGCTGTGCCCATTAGAGAAAGATTTTGCTTTTGCGATCAGGTCTGAATTAGGCCCTTAGATATTGTTTCTGTGCCTGGTAAGTACTGGCTGCTTTATGTTATACTGCAATTTATATTTAGGGCCTAATTCAGACCTGGTCGCTGCAGTGGCAGTGAATGCAGGCTGAAGCCCTGTGCTATGTGCACAAGTGCAGCACCCTCACAGGTGCGATCGCCTCTGCCTGATTGACAGAGAGATGCGTTTGCGGGGCGTGTCGACGGCACTGTGTCGATATTTTCAGGGCGAGGTACGGACAACGCAGACGAGTTCGGGCCATTTGCAGGGCGGGCCATGGTGGCTGCGTGACCTCACATGTAGCTATTGTGGCCAAAAAAACATGGCGGGTAGCCGCCTGCCTTCGCAGGCTGCATAGGCAGGGAGCTACTCAGCAGGTGTGAAAGCACCGCCGCTGTGCAATGCTTTCGCACATCTGCGGGGGAGAAAGTAGGGCCTGGCATGTGGGGTGGACTAGCCCTGTGCTGGGCATCCCTTCATATGTCAGAGACTTTGATTTTAGATTGAGATGAGCGGGTTCGGTTCTCAGAGAGCTGAACCCTACCAGACTTCATGTCACAAGCCCGGCTAGGGGGTCACGTGCCCCGGGCGCTGGGCTGTAGGGGGTGCTAATGAGTCCAGTTCTGGTGCAGCGATTGCTTCCACTGGCTCCCCGACAGCAAATGACCTGCTGTCGGGTGCCAGCAGCACTAGAGGGTCCCAGCGCTTCCTGGATGCGGACCACGAACACATCGCGCGTGTGACGTCATGACGTCGCGCGTGCACAGGACGTCACACGCGTGCACCCGGCTACAGAGAGGACGGAGGTGGAGGCGGGAGTCACTGGCGGCCACACACTGTCAAACCGCACCAGAAAAGAAGGTGCGTACTGACAGTGCACAGTGGCAGCACTGGGGCTAACAGGCCATGCCCCTGGCAACAATATATAACAGAGCACTGATGGAGGAGGAGGGGGGAGCCTATTAAATATATAGTATATACACTGTGAGTGACTGACTCCTCAATGTAAATTTTGGGAAACCAGTATCCCAAATTTTATATATATATATATATATATATATATATATATATGTACAATTGGAGGTCCGGCTCTCCCTTACATAATGTCTATGCGCCGGGTGCCTGAACGAGGAGATAACAGCAAAGGAAATGGATAGGTCCGGCACTCCAGACGTCTTACAAAAATCAGTCTCACACCAGCATCATAATCGACAACGTTTCAGTGCTTTTATTGTAGCACTTTCCACCTACTAAATCCTGATAAAGGAGACTGTGATTAATTCCCATTTGAGGTTACGTTCTGCCATATAAATCCATCGAGAGTGAATTAGCCTTTTTTCTTATATGCGTTACCCCTGATGAAGTCGATAGGACGAAACGCGTTGGGTTTGTCAGTCAGAAAATCGCACCCTAGTTTGTGAAGATACTCCCTTCGAGCTCACACCTTGAAAAAGGTGAGGGAGTATCTAGAATCCATCTTACAAACATGTTGGTTGTGGCTGTGTTTTATTGATATCATTTTATATTGTGTACTAAAATTCATATGTTTAATCATATGTTATTAAAATAACTTTTTATTAATTGGCCTGTTGGCCTCTTGTTTGGGTGACTTTTTGGTGAGGGGTGTCTGTTACAGGTCCCCAGATCTAAACATCCTCCAGTCCACATTTTCTGATGAAATAAACGCTGGAAGAATTGTGTAATTACATCACATTACTAGCGCACTTGGGAATCTGTGTTTTTTTATATATATATATATATATATATATATATATATATATATATATATATATATATATAGTATAGTATAGAAAAAGAGGAAAATGGCCCCCCAGGGGTTACAAATACCCTTATACAAAGACTATTGCTTAACAGGATTTGCAATCAATATTTATACAGGTTTTTAAAACACATAACGGACTGTACTTTTCATAAAAATTTATTAAAACAATTATACAGAAACATGAAGTATATCCATCTTTATTACATGTACATTATGATGTAATTTCTCCTACAGAAATCCATCAATGGGATATGGAGGAAAGAAGGCAACCTTTCTGTTGTATCCTAATTCTTCCTCATTAAATATTCGGAGATAACATCAACAAGAAATACAGTAAACCAACGTGTTTCGTCTAGGAACTAGACTTCATCAGGGGTGCGTCTTAGATAATAATGTCTATCCAAAAGAGTGATAGGCCTAGATCATTGGCCGAATAGGTTCATACGTGGGCTTCCAAACATCAATGAGGCGTGAAATAAGGGCATAAAGTCAGCCTCGTGAATCTGGTAACTCAGATTACGAAGAGCTCAAAAGGGAAGCATTCGTATGAAAAAAAGAGGAATCGGCAACTTCATGCACACATGGAGGACCTCAGAAGTCACAATACAGGTGAAAAATGCAGAAATCTATACAGAGTCCTTATGGTATCCTATGGATATGATACCTTCCAAATAGTGATCAGCAGTGAGCCAGTGATCATGCAAACATCCTCAAGTCCACATTTTCTGATGAAATAAACGCTGGAAGAATTGTGTAATTACATCACATTACTAGCGCACTTGGGAATCTGTGTTTTTCTATATATATATATATATATATATATATATATATATGTATATATAAATATATGTATCGGCACTCAGGGTCTTTTGAAGTGTTACAAGTATAGTATCAGGTGTCACGTCAAACAAGCAATGTTCCGGGGCCCGTAGCCTCTCCTACGGGCCCCGTAACATTGGCTTATTTGATGTGACACCTGACAATATACACATATGTATATGTATATATACAGTGTATATATATATATATATATATATATATATATACATACACACACACACACACACACACACGTGTATATATATATACACACACACACACGTGTGTATATATATATATATATATAGTGCTGCGGTCAGCGGCACTCATGGCTCCATTAGAGGATGACACAGACGTAGTCTGAATTGTCAGACTGCGTCTGTGTCATCCTTTAATGGAGCCGTGACGTGAGTGCTGCCGACCGCTACACTATACAGTATGTTTGGTAACTATGTGGTTACACCTGGAGGGCATCGGTCTTTCTATGTACTTTGTGTGTGTGTGTATATATATATATATATATATATATACACACACACACACACACACACACACACACACACACACACACACCAATCCTCTTCTTAATGGCACTCTCTGTCAATAAACAAACGCCGGGGTGCCCTCCTTCAATCATGTAGGCTCAGCTGGGTTCTCTGGGTAATACTTTGTAAGAATGTCCCCGATAGCTATTCAAGAACCATCAAATGTATTGAGAGCTGTAGTTACAAATAAAAGAACAGCATATCCAGTATCACCGACGTTTCAATGTCCTATGGACATATTTTATCAAGGTGCAGTGGTATATCTTTTTCTTCACAGCACTGCACCTTGATGAAACGTAGTTATTATTATTTTTTATTATTATTATGTTCTATCTTATTTATTTCTATATTATTATTACTATTATTATTATTATATTTATGTTAATTTTTTTCTTTTGTGTGTGTGTGTGTGTGTGTGTGTGGGGGGGGGGGGGGACGAATTAATGCCCTGTCCCGGGTCACAGAATTCCTAGTTTCGGCTCTGGTAGGGGGTACGCTCTCCTGTGCCGCATATTGTGTTATATAACTCCAGAAAAAGAATGGAGAACAAAAATTGGGAGGCTAAAATAGCAAAAGATCAAGAACCACTTCCTCCTAGTGCTGAAGCTGCTGCCACTAGCCATGACATAGACGATGAAATGCCATCAACGTCGTCTGCCAAGGCCAATGCCCAGTGTGATAGTAGAGGGCATGTAAAATCCAAAACCCAAAGTTCAGTAAAAAGACCCAAAAAAAGAAACATAAACTTGCCAATATGCCATTTACGACACGGAGTGGCAAGGAACGGCTAAGGCCCTGGCCTATGTTCATGACTAGTGGTTCAGCTTCACATGACGATGGAAGCCCTCATCCTCCTGCCAGAAAAATGATAAGAGTTAAGCTGGAAGAAGCACAACAAAGAACTGTGCATTCTAAGACGGTATCACAAATCTGCAAGCAGAGTTCAAGTGTGTCGGCGGTTGCAATGCCTGACCTTCACAACACTGGACGGGAAGGGGTGGCTCCTTCCACCATATGCATGCCCCCTGCAAGTGCTGGAAGGAGCACCCACAGTCCAGTTTCTGATATTCAAATTGAAGATGTTCACTGTTAAAGTACACCAGGATGAGGATATGGGTGTTGCTGGTGCTGAGAAGGAAATTGACGATGAGGATACTGATGGTGATGTGGTTTGTTTAAATGAGGCACCGGGGGAGACATCTGTTGTCCGTGGGATGAAGAAGCCCATTGTGATGCCTGGGTAAAATAACAAAAAAGCCACCTCTTCGGTGTGGAATTATTTCTCCACAAATCTGGACAACAGGTGTCAAGCCATGTGTTGCCTCTGTCAATCTGTAATAAGTAGGGGATGTTAACCACCTAGGAATATCCTCCCTTATACGTCACCTGCTGCGCATTCATCATAAGTCAGTGTCAAGTTGTGAAACTTTGGGTAACAGCGTAAGCAGTCCACTGACACCTAAATCCCTTCTTCCTCCTGTACCCAAGCTCCTCCAAGCCACACCACCAACTCCCTCAACGTCAATTTCCTCCTCAGTCAGGAACATCAGTAGTCCTGCAGGCCATGCCACTGGCAAGACAGAGCAGTACTCTCCTAACCGGGATTCCTCCAGAGGATCCTTGAGTGGTATGCCTGCTGTTGCTGCTGCTACTGCTGCTGCTGCTGGGAGTCGATCGTCATCCCAGAGGGGAAGTCGGAAGACCACTTGTACTACTTCCAGTGGGCAATTGACTGTCCAACAGTCCTTTGTGAGGAGATGAAATATGACAGCAGTCATCCTGTTGCAAAGCGGATAACTGAGGCCTTGACAGTTATGTTGGTTTTAGAGAAGCATCCAGTATCCGCCATTAGTGCAGTGGGATTTAGACAATTGATGGAGGTATTGTGTCCCCGGTACCAAATACCATCTAGATTCCACTTCACTAGGCAGGCAATACCAAGAATGTACAGAGACGTCAGAAAAAGTATCGCCAGTGTCCTAAAAAATGCGGTTGTATCCAGTGTCCACTTAACCACAGACATGTGGACAAATGGAACAGGGCAGACTAAGGACTATATGACTGTGACAGCCCACTGGGTACATGTATTGCTTCCGACAGCCACAACAGCAGTAGCGGCGGCACCAGTAGCAGCAACTCGCAAATCCAAACTCGTTTCTAGGCAGGCTACACTGTGTATCACCGCTTTCTGTAAGAGGCACACCGCTGACAACCTCTTATGGAAACTAAGGGACATCATTGCGCATTGGCTTACCCCACTTAGACTCTCCTGGGGATTTGTGATATCGGAAAACGCCACCAATATTGTGCGTGCATTAAAACTGGGCAAATTCCAGCACGTCCCATGTTTTGCACATTAATTTGGTTGTGCAGAATTATTTGAAAATGACAGGGGTGTACAGGAGATGCTGTCGGTGGGCCAAAAAATTGCAGGCCACTTGCGGCATTCTGCCACTGCGTGCCGAAGACTGGAGCACCAGCAAACACTCCTGGACCTGCCCTGCCATCAACTGAAGCAAGAGGTGGTAACGAGGTGAAATTCAACACTCTATATGCTTCAGAGGATGGAGGAGCAGCAAAAAGCCATTAAAGTCTATACATCCACCTACGATATAGGCAAAGGAGGGGGAATGCACCCGACACAAGCACAGTGGAGAATGATTTCCATCTTGTGCAAGGTTTTCCAACCCTTTGAACTTGCCACACGTGAAGTCAGTTCAGACACTGCTAGCTTGAGTCAGGTCATTCCCCTCATCAGGCATTTGCAAAAGCAGCTGGAGAAATTGAAAGAGAAGCTAAGACGGAGCGATTCTGCTAAGTATGTGGGACTTGTGGATGGAGCCCTTCATTCATTTTGCCAGGATTCAAGGGTGGTCAATCTGTTGAAATCAGAGCACTACATTTTGCCCACAATGCTCGATCCTTGGTTTAAAGCCTACGTTGTATCTCTCTTTCTGGCAAAACCAAGTGTGCAGAGGTGCAAAGCTCCCACTGGTGAGTGAATTGTCAACTCAAACAGAATGTTACCCGTCAACAGCTCGTCCTTCACTTTCTCCCGCCACTTGGGCTGCAAGGAGAAGTATAAGATTTCCTAGCCCACCCGCTGGCGGTGAAGCAGGGCAGTCAGGAGCGAAAGCTGACATCTAGTCTGGACTCAAGGACCTGCCAACGATTACTGACATGTCTACTGTCACTGCATATGATTCTGTCACCATTGAAAGAATATAAATATACAAATAGAGTGCGCTGTCAACGGCAGCCTGTACAGGGAAGGTCAATTCCCTTGGAAATAAATATATAAAGAAGAAAAGAAGTACTGGCGCCGGCTGAAATTCAAAAGCACAATATATAAAAAATATAAAATATATCTTTAATAAATTTATCTGGGAGATTTTCTTATCTCTCAAGGGTAAAACAACAACAATAAAAATGAACACTGTAGGAGACCACAAAGGATTAACCCTTTCAATGCTCCTGAGGAAGCAGGCATCCATTAGACCAGCAAAACATGTTGAACTTTTTCTTGTAGGACCACAAGTACCAGCACCCATATCCACCTCCTGGTGTTATCTGGACCCATCAGCATCCACTGAATCAAATTCCGGCACAAGTTTATCTACAGACCCGGACTTATCCCCAATTGCCATCTGGACTCCATTTGTATGGGATTCCTAGGGGACTCTATCCGGAAGCAAGTCTGGTAAAAAGCTATACATGAAATAACTTGTGGGCAAATGTGGATTAGTGTCCTAGCCAGGAACTGTGGACATTCAAATTGAAAGGGTTAATCCTTTGTGGTCTCCTACAGTGTTCATTTTTATTGTTGTTGTTTTACCCTTGAGAGATAAGAAAATCTCCCAGATAAATTTATTAAAGATATATTTTATATTTTTTATATATTGTGCTTTTGAATTTCAGCCGGCACCATTGAAAGAATGGTGGAGGATTATATGAGTGACAGCATCCAAGTAGGTATGTCAGACAGTCCGTATGTATACTGGCAGGAAAAAGAGGCAATTTGGAGGCCCTTGCACAAACTGGCTTTATTTTACCTAAGTTGCCCCCCCTCCAGTGTGTACTCCGAAAGAGTATTTAGTGCAGTCGGTAACCTTGTCAGCGATCGGCGTAGGTGGTTACTTCCACAAAATGTGGAGAAGATGATGTTCATCAAAATTTATTATAAATTCCTCCGGAAATACCTTGCCCAGTAATTGTCTCCAGAAAGTACACAGGGACCTGTGATGGTGGATTTCAGTGGGGACGAATTAATATTCTGTGAGGAGGGGTATGTACATAGTGAAAGGGATGAGGAATCGGAGGATTAGAATGATGTCGACATCTTGCCTCTGTAGAGCCAGTTTGTGCAAGGAGAGATTGATTGCTTCTTTTTTGGCGGGGGCCCAAACAAACGAGTCATTTCAGCCACAGTTATGTGGCAGACCTTGTCGCTGAAATGATTGGTTTGTTAAAGTGTGCATGTCCTGTTTATACAACATAAGGGTGGGTGGGAGTGCCCAAGGACAATTCCATTGTCACAACTGAGGGTTTTGGCTGACAGGAGAAAGCCTCAGTTGTAGGGGCTGAGAGGAACTTAATCCGGGGAGGTTTAATCAGACCCCTGGACATGTAAGTGTTAAAAGGAAACTCGAAGGTGTGACCATGACAACCAGGTAAAAGTCAAAATAAAAGTTTATTAACAGACTCCATGTAAACAAACAGCATTCAAGGTAAATAATGGCAATGATAAATAATATGATTCCTGGAGCACTCTGACCATGAAATGGTTACACAGGACACTGGTAGGTAAGAACACCTGTTACAGTCCTTAGATGGAATAACCTTACCAGGCCTGGCTGTAGTAGTGAAGATATCCAAGGAACATGCCAGTAGATGGAACAGATGAAGTTGGTAACTTGAATCAGCTGTTGTAATTACTGGATGGAACCAGTCAGGTGGTAAGACACGGAGTGGATGCGGAATGGAATCAGCCAGATGATAAAGTCACTGAATGAATGCTGGGTGGAACCAGCCAGGTGATGAAACACAGAGTGAATATAGTAAGATGCTAGGGAGCGTGGAAACAGAGGAATTGAAGGATGATTACCGGTGGTAGCGGATACTGCTGGAAGAAGATGAAATAGCTGGAAGCTGGAAACTGGATCAGCCACGGAGGGCTGCAGAGTCAGGCTGCACCGCAGGATGGTAGGCAGGTGCGGGTCTCTTTGGTGGATGCTGGAGACAGGAGCTGGAACCTGGAAACACAACCACAGGAGAGAGACTGGAACAAGGTATGACAAACAAAGCACTGACCATTTCCTGGCCCAGGCACAGGATACTTATACCTGCAGCAATGCAGGTATTGGCTGGGCAATTATGCAGATTTCCAGGCAGTGAATTGGAGGAACTGAAGCATGTGATTAGATCCAACATGGCTGCGCCCATGTTAGAACTTGGAGGGAAAACTGGCTTGGGAAACCATGTGGAAACATAACTGTAATGGCGGCGCCGGCCACAGAGGACAGGAGACGCCAGACTGACAAATGTATGCTGAGACTCGTGGATGACAACGGAGGCCGTGGCAGGCATGGAACATCACACTGACAACCTGCACCTATAACACAGGAGCGGCGGCGGAGGCCGCGGAGAACGGGAGACGCCATACAGGATTCAAAAATGGCACCGCTGTGACAGCATCTCAGCGTGACAGGAGGAATGTGCAGTATGTGGACACAGATGAGATCTGGCCTTGGAACGCTGAGCGAGCCTCAGGAGACATCTGAAAGGCAGGTAATGGCGTCCAGATACCCGGATCGTGACAGCACCCCCCCCTTTAGGAGTGGCCCCAGGACGCTTCTTAGGCTTTAGAGGAAACTTCGAGTGGAAATTCCATACCAAGGCAGGAGCATGGACATCAGACGCATTGGTCCAAGAGCGTTCTTAAGGACCATAGCCCTTGCAGTCAATAAGATACTGCAACTGACCGTAACGGAAACGTGAGTCCAAAATCTTGGCCACCTCATACTCGATTCCCCGTTGAGTCTGAACTTTAGGAGTTGGAGGAAGTGCAGAATGAAACCGATTCAGGATCAGCGGTTTCAACAGGGAAACATGGAATGTCCTGGGTATTTTCAAGAAGGGAGGTAACTGGAGTCTGTAAGCAACAGGATTGATGACTTGTTCAATTTTAAAAGGACCGATGTAACGAGGAGCAAATTTCATGCTGGGAACTCTCAACCTCAAATTCTTTGTGGACAACCATACTCAATCACCCACCTTGAGAGCAGGAACCGCTCTACGCTTCCTATCGGCAAACTTCTTGTACCTAAATGAGGCTTTAAGCAGGGCTGCGTGGACATTCTTCCAGTTGTTTGAAAACTGACGCAAGGTGACATCCACTGCTGGAACAGAAGTTGCTGGAAGCGGTTGGAATTCTGGAACCTTAGGGTGAAATCCATAGTTGATGAAGAATGGTGTTGAGGAGGATGAGGAATGGTATTGATTGTTGTGGCTAAACTCGGCCCAAGGAAGGAGTTGAACCCAGTCATCTTGGGAGGAAGACACATAAATGCGGAGGAAGGCCTCCAAGTCCTGATTCACCCTCTCAGTTTGACCATTGGTCTGAGGATGGTAAGCTGTAGAAAACTTTAACTTGACTTGGAGGGCTTGACACAAACTTCGCCAAAATTTGGCTACAAATTGTACTCCACGATCGGAGATGATCTCTTCAGGAAGACCGTGAAGTCGGAAGATCTCTTGGAAAAACACTTGGGCCAACTTGGAAGCTGACGGGAGACCGGTGAGGGGTATGAAATGTGCCATCTTGGTGAACCGGTCAACTACCACCCAGATGGTATTAAGCTTATTGCATATAGGCAGATCTGTAACAAAGTCCATCGACAAATGGGTCCACGGTCGACTGGGAACAGATAATGGAACCAGTTGCCCCGCAGGAGACTAGCGGGGAACTTTGTGTTGGGCACACTTTGGGCAAGAGGCAATAAACTCCTTGACGTCCTTCTTCAGAGTTGGCCACCAGTAGGACCAAGAGAGAAACTCGAGGGTTTTCTGAATGCCTGTATGTCCAGCAAAACGGGAAGCATGGGCCCAATGCATGAGCTTCTTCCTTAATACCGGCTTCACAAAACTTTTCCCTGGTGGGGGCGTAGAGTCCATCCCTACCGTGGAGAATGCCAACGGATTAATAATAGGATGCTTGTCTGAAGACTCTGACTCGTTTTCTTGCTCCCAAGAGCGGGAAAGGGCATCGGCCTTGCGATTCTGAGAGCCCGGACAGAACTGGAGTTTAAAGTCGAACCTGGAAAAGAAAAGTGCCCATCTGGCCTGACGGGGGTTAAGACATTGTGCGCCTTTCAGGTATAAAAGATTCTTGTGGTCGGTAAGTATCGTGATTGAATGAGAAGCTCCCTCCAACAGATATCTCCACTCCTCAAGAGCGAGCTTGATGGCTAGCAACTCCTGGTCGCCAATGGCATAGTTGCGCTCAGCTGGGGAGAACTTCCGGAAGAGGAGAAACTGCAGGGATGTAGATGGCCATCTTTAGCCCTCTGGGATAACACCGCTCCTACTCCAACGGAGGAGGCATCCACCTCTAAGATGAAAGGAGAGTCGGTGTCGGGCTGTTTCAGAACTGGTGCAGAGATGAAACGTTGTTTTAGAAGATGAAAAGCTTGCGTAGCTTCTTCAGACCACTTGGACGGGTTAGCACCCTTCTTGGTTAATGCAGTGATAGGCGCCACAATGGTGGAAAAGTCTCGTATGAACTTTCTGTAATAATTGGCGAACCCTAAGAACCTCTGGACCCGTTTGAGGGTTAAGGGTATCGGCCAATTCTGGATTGCTTGTAGTTTCTCAGGATCCATCTCTAGTCCGGAACCGGACACAATGTAACCTAGGAACGGAATGGATTTAACTTCAAAGACACATTTCTCCAATTTGCAATAGAGATGATTGACACGGAGACGGGACATAACCTCCTTTACCCAGAAACGATGTTCCTCTAGATTATTGGCAAAGATGAGGATATAATCTAGATAAACCACGACATGGCGGTATAAAATGTCTCTGAAGATCTCATTCACGAAATGCTGGAAGACAGCTGGAGCGTTGCTCAATCCTAAGGGCATGACGAGGTACTCATAATGTCCATCACGGGTGTTAAAAGCGGTCTTCCACTCGTCACCCTCACAGATCCGGATGAGATTGTAGGCACCCCTCAAATCCAACTTTGTAAAGATGGTTGCTCCGCTGACTCTATCGAAGAGCTCTGTAATCAAAGGTAAAGGATACCGGTTCTTGACGGTAATGTCGTTCAGACCTCTGTAATCGATGCACGGTCGCAGACCACCGTCCTTCTTCTTAACGAAGAAGAAGCCTGCGCCAGCTGGAGAAGAAGAAGATCGGATAAAACCTTTCGCCAGGTTCTCTTTGATGTACTCCTCCATGGAGTGCGTCTCAGGCAGAGACAACGGGTAAGTTCGGCCTTGAGGTGGAACCTTCCCTGGAATGAGATCAATTGGGCAGTCCCATTCTCTATGAGGAGGAAGGATATCAGCAGAAGCCTTACTGAACACGTCCGTGTAGTCTTGATATGGAGGAGGTGGAACATCAGACGACCTGGGGAAAGAAGAACAAACAGGAAGCACTTTGGACAAACAAGTCTTAGCATAGGAGGGACCCCATGCTAGTATTTGCGTAGTCGTCCAGTCAGTCGACGGATTGTGGAGATGGAGCCATGGAAGGCCCAAAACCACTGGATGTGTGGCTCTTGGAATCACTAGGAAGGAAATAAATTCTGCATGAAGAACTCCCACTCTCAGACGAACTGGTAGAGTCCTTAGAGAAATAACTGCGTCAAAAATCTTGCTGCCATCTACTGCAGTTAAGGAGATGGACGAAGGAAGTCTCTCGGTGGGTAGGGACCACCGTTTAACATAAGCTTCGGTTATGAAATTCCCAGCTGCTCCGAAATCAAGGAGGGCAATGACGTTCCTGTAACGTTGAGCAATTTGGAGCGAGACTGGGAGATTACAATCATGAGGAGATGGAGAGGAGATCATTACTCCTAGCCGGCCCTCTCCTTGGCGAGCTAGGATTTGGAGTTTCCCGGACGTTTGGGACAGGCATTGATAATGTGAGACGGAGCTGCACAATAGAGACAGAGAGACTCAGAGAGACGTCTTCGGCGCTCAGCGGGAGATAGACGGGAACGGCCAATTTGCATGGGCTCATCCTTTGATGGAGACGGTTGACGAAGAGGATGAGCAGAGGATTTTGGAGCAGACGATCTTCCTCGCTCGGTTGCTCTCTCTCTGAAACGTAGATCAACCTTCGTGCAAAGAGAAATTAGCTCATCCAACTTAGAGGGCAAGTCTCTGGTAGCTAACTCATCCTTGATGCGTTCTGATAAGCCATGCCAGAATGCAGCATACAGGGCCTCGTCGTTCCATGCCAGTTCGGATGCCAGGATTTTGAACTGTATGAGATACTGTATCACAGTACGTGTTCCCTGGCGTAAACGGAGAATCTCAGATGAAGCAGAGGTTACCCGGCCTGGCTCGTCGAAGATGCGCCTGAATGTTGCCACAAAGTCCGTATAGGAGGACAGCAGGGGATCAGACTTCTCCCATAAAGGTGATGCCCTGTCAAGGGCTGAGCCGCTGAGAAGGGAAATGATATAGGCAATTTTAGTACGGTCGCTGGGGAAATTGCCAGGCTGTAGCTCAAAGTGGATTTCGCATTGGTTAAGAAATCCCCTGCAGAACCTTGGAGATCCGTGAAACTTTGCTGGCGTTGGGAGATGAAGACGTGGAATGGAAATGGGTAAGGTGGGTGGGGTTACAGCTGGTGTCACTGTAGTGGACGTGCCAGGTCCACGGAGGGTCGTTTGAATCCCATCCAGCCGCGTAGAGAGATCCTGGAGACAGCGGATGATGTGGCCTTGTGCAGCCTCCTGATGTTCGAGTCTGGCTGCCAGTTCTTGCATCGGCCTAGCCTGGTCTCCGGCTGGATTCATATGGTCAGTGCTTACTGTCACAACTGAGGGTTTTGGCTGACAGGAGAAAGCCTCAGTTGTAGGGGATGAGAGGAACTTAAACCGGGGAGGTTCAATCAGACCCCTGGACATGTAAGTGTTAAAAGGAAACCCGAAGGTGTGACCATGACAACCAGGTAAAAGTCGAAATAAAAGTTTATTAACAGACTCCGTGTAAACAAACAGCATTCAAGGTAAATAATGGCAATGATAAATAATATGATTCCTGGAGCACTCTTACCATGAAATGGTTACACAGGACACTGGTAGGTAAGAACAGCTGTTACAGTCCTTAGATGGAATAACCTTACCAGGCCTGGCTGTAGTAGTGAAGATATCCAAGGAACATGCCAGTAGATGGAACAGATGAAGTTGGTAACTTGAATCAGCTGTTGTAATTGCTGGATGGAACCAGTTAGGTGGTAAGACACGGAGTGGATGCGGAATGGAATCAGCCAGATGATAAAGTCACTGAATGAATGCTGGGTGGAACCAGCCAGGTGATGAAACATAGAGTGAATATAGTAAGATGCTAGGGAGCGTGGAAACAGAGGAATTGAAGGATGATTACCGGTGGTAGTGGATACTGCTGGAAGCAGATGAAATAGCTGGAAGCTGGAAACTGGATCAGCCACGGAGGACTGCAGAGTCAGGCTGCACCGCAGGATGGTAGGCAGGTGCAGGTCTCTTTGGTGGATGCTGGAGACAGGAGCTGGAACCTGGAAACACAACCACAGGAGAGAGACTGGAACAAGGTATGACAAACAAAGCACTGACCATTTCCTGGCCCAGGCACAGGATACTTATACCTGCAGCAATGCAGGTATTGGCTGGGCAATTATGCAGATTTCCAGGCAGTGAATTGGAGGAACTGAAGCATGTGATTAGATCCAACATGGCTGCGCCCATGTTAGAACTTGGAGGGAAAACTGGCTTGGGAAACCATGTGGAAACATAACTGTAATGGCGGCGCCGGCCACAGAGGACAGGAGACGCCAGACTGACAAATGTATGCTGAGACTCGTGGTTGAAAACGGAGGCCGCGGCAGGCATGGAACACCACACTGACAACCTGCACCTATAACACAGGAGCGGCGGCGGAGGCCGCGGAGAACGGGAGACGCCAAGCAGGATTCAAACATGGCGCCGCTGTGACAGCATCTCAGCGTAACAGGAGGAATGTGCAGTATGTGGACACAGATGAGATCCGGCCTTGGAACGCTGAGCGAGCCTCAGAAGACATCTGAAAGGCAGGTAATGGCGTCCAGATACCCGGATCGTGACATCCATCTTGCACCTCTTTTTGTTCTTTGCATCATGTGCTGTTTGAGAACTATTTATTTTAAAGTGCCATCCTTTTTGACACTTCCGTATATGTCCAGTGGTACTGCCATATAATTCTAGTGATGCTACCATATATGTCCAGTGGTACTGCCATATAACTCCAGTGATATTGCTGTATAATTCCATTATGAATTGTTTGTGTCGCTTGGCTTAGTCATACAGTAACCTCATTACACCTCTTCTACATCTTTCCATGAGGTGCTGTTTGGGGCCTTTTTTTATATCTGCCCTCCTGTCTCCCACTGCAGTGCCACTCCTAGATGGGCCAGGTGTTTGTGCCGCACACTTGTGTCACTTGGCTTAGTCATACAGCAACCTCGGTGAACCTTTTTTTCTTCTTTGCATCATGTGCTGTTTGGTGCCTTTTTTTTTTTATATATCTGCCCTCCTGTCTGCCATTGCAGTGCCACTCCTAGATGGGCCAGGTGTTTGTGCCGCACATTTATGTCGCTTAGCTTAGTCATACAGCGATCTCGGTGCAACTTTAGGCCTAAGAACAATATTGTGAGGTGCGATGTGTTCAGAATAGACTGGGAATGAGTTGAAATGAATGTTATTGAGGTTAATAATTAGTGATGAGCTGGGTTCGGTTCCTCGGAATCTGAACCCCCCTGAACTTCACCCATTTTACACGGGTCCGAGCCATACTCGGATTCTCTTGTATGGCTCGGTTAACCCGAGCGCGCCCGAACGTCATCATCCCGCTGTTGGATTCTCGCGAGATTCGGATTCTATATAAGGAGCCGCGCGTCGCCGCCATTTTTCACTCGTGCATTGGAAATGATAGTGAGAGGACGTGGCTGGCGTCCTCTCACTTTGTTTCAGGGGGCTGCAGTGCAAATATCTTTATTCTGGGGACCAGCAGTATTATAGGAGGAGTACAGTGCAGAGTTTTGCTGACCAGTGACCACCAGTATTATACGTTGTCTGCCTGAAAAACGCTCCATATCTGTGCTCAGTGTGCTGCATATATCTGTGCTCACACTGCTTTATTGTGGGGACTGGGGACCAGCAGTATTATATAGGAGGAGTACAGTGCAGAGTTTTGCTGACCAGTGACCACCAGTATTATACGCTCTCTGCCTGAAAAACGCTCCATATCTGTGCTCAGTGTGCTGCATATATCTGTGCTCACACTGCTTTATTGTGGGGACTGGGGACCAGCAGTATTATATAGGAGGAGTACAGTGCAGAGTTTTGCTGACCAGTGACCACCAGTATACGTTGTCTGCCTGAAAAACGCTCCATATCTGTGCTCAGTGTGCTGCATATATCTGTGCTCACACTGCTTTATTGTGGGGACTGGGGACCAGCAGTATTATATAGGAGGAGTATAGTGCAGAGTTTTGCTGACCAGTAACCACCAGTATTATACGTTGTCTGCCAGAAAAACGCTCCATATCTGTGCTCACACTGCTTTATTGTGGGGACTGGGGACCAGCAGTATTATATAGGAGGAGTACAGTGCAAAGTTTTTCTGACCAGTGACCACCAGTATTATACGTTGTCTGCCTGAAAAACGCTCCATATCTGTGCTCAGTGTGCTGCATATATTTGTGCTCACACTGCTTTATTGTGGGGACTGGGGACCAGCAGTATTATATAGCAGGAGTACAGTGCAGAGTTTTGCTGACCAGTGACCACCAGTATTATACGTTCTCTGCCTGAAAAACGCTCCATATCTGTGCTGCATTATAGTATATAGTAGGAGTACAGTGCATAATTTTGCTGACCACCAGTATATAATATATAGGAGTACGGTACAGAAGGCCACTGCTCTACCTACCTCTGTGTCGTCAAGTATACTATCCATCCATACCTGTGGTGCATTTCAGTTTTGCACAGTTTGCTGACCACCAGTATATAATATATAGCAGTACGGTACAGTAGGCCACTGCTCTACCTACCTCTGTGTCGTCAAGTATACTATCCATCCATACCTGTGGTGCATTTCAGTTGTGCACAGTATATATAGTAGTAGGCCATTGCTATTGATACTGGCATATAATTCCACACATTAAAAAATGGAGAACAAAAATGTGGAGGGTTAATAGGGAAAGATCAAGATCCACTTCCACCTCGTGCTGAAGCTGCTGCCACTAGTCATGGCCGAGGCGATGAAATGCCATCAACGTCGTCTGCCAAGGCCGATGCCCAATGTCATAGTACAGAGCATGTAAAATCCAAAACACAAAAGTTCAGTAAAATGACCCAAAAATCAAAATTAAAAGCGTCTGAGGAGAAGCGTAAACTTGCCAATATGCCATTTACGACACGGAGTGGCAAGGAACGGCTGAGGCCCTGGCCTATGTTCATGGCTAGTGGTTCAGCTTCACATGAGGATGGAAGCACTCATCCTCTCGCTAGAAAAATGAAAAGACTTAAGCTGGCAAAAGCACAGCAAAGAACTGTGTGTTCTTCTAAATCACAAATCCCCAAGGAGAGTCCAATTGTGTCGGCTGTGATGCCTGACCTTCCCAATACTGGACGGGAAGAGGTGGCGCCTTCCACCATTTGCACGCCCCCTGCAAGTGCTGGAAGGAGCACCCGCAGTCCAGTTCCTGATAGTCAAATTGAAGTTGTCACTGTTGAAGTACACCAGGATGAGGATTGTTAGGAATGTCTGTGTGTTTGTGTTGCCTTGCATTGTCTCATTCCTGCCTCTAGGGGTCTCACTTGCTGCCTTAGGTCTGAATGGCAGTTGCACACTCTGTCCCTGCAGGTTGATTACCTGATTGTGAGCAGCTGTGGCCAACACCTTGTGCTGCTATTTAGCTCCAGCTCACCAGCATTCATGTGCAGATCATTGTGGTTCCGTTTGGAGTGTGACTAGGCTCTCTCCAGTTATCCTGTCCTGCTTCTGCCATACCTACATCTTGGAGACATTTCCTGCAGTTTGCCGTTACATATGCCTTGCTACAAGACTTCTAACCCTGCTGGATCAACATCTGCATTCCTGTATTATTATTTGCAGTCTGTTTCCACCCCTGCCTGATTACTACGTTTTGGTATGTTATTTTTCCCCTGCTTGGTTTAAACCCGGATTTCTTCATGTTTATTTCACCTCTGTAATTAACCTGGACTATACCTATATTCGAGCATAATCATCCTCCCTGTTTCTATAACAAGCCATTACAATTATCTGGGAATATTGTGTTCTGTTCCATGTTAATCAAGGATCCAGTTTCTGTATGCTGATATTTTACTGGTTCTTTTCTACAATAAACCTTGTTTTAATTTTCACCTGGCTTCAGCTGACCTCATTTCAGGTATGCACACACAGAGAAACCTAGTAATCCTAACAGAATGATCTGCCCAAATAAACGTGTGCAGGAGTTTGAGGTATAGCTGAATTTTATAAAATGGCTTCATTAAAAAAAAAATCCCTGCCTCTCGAGTTTATGCCGTTCGTGGGTTCTACATTGCTAGTGGATTTCAGAGAGAAACTGGAGAATATTCAAACCCTGTCTTCAGAGATACTATCTGCTCTGCCTGAATATTCAATAAGATTACCAGTTCCCTTTAAGGAGATGCAGGGGAAAAGGGAAAAATATGAGTCTGGTGCTCTCAATTCTGGCCGCTGTTTTCCAATCCCAAGCAAAGGCAAGTTCTGGAGCTCTCCACGACCCAGCCTCTCTGAGGAAGAAAAAAGACACAGAAGGGATAAAAAACTTTGTTTTTAATGCGGCTGGTCTGGACATTTTATTCAATTATGTCCTGCTCGCAAACCTAAAAAGAGTTTTCCTCATTCTGCCATAGTGCCTAATTCTGCTCAGTTATGCCACTGTGGTGCTCAAATTTCAAAAGGAGGGGTGTCCGGCCCAGAGATCCCAGGCGGGGTGTCCGGCCCAGCGACCCCAGGCGGGGTGTCCGGCCCAGCGACCCCAGGCTTGGTGTCAGGCCCAGCGACCCCAGGCGGGGTGTCCGGCCCTACTGCCCTTGCCTTTGGGCATGAGGACTCTACTGCCCTTGCCTTTGGGCATGAGGACTCTACTGCCCTTGCCTTTGGGCATGAGGACTCTACTGCCCTTGCCTTTGGGCATGAGGACTCTACTGCCCTTGCCTTTGGGCATGAGGACTCTACTGCCCTTGGGCATGAGGACTCTACTGCCCTTGCCTTTGGGCATGAGGACTCTGCTGCCCTTGCCTTTGGGCATGAGGTCCCTGCTGCCCTTGCCTTTGGGCATGAGGTCCCTGCTGCCCTTGCCTTTGGGCATGAGGTCCCTGCTGCCCTTGCCTCACGGCATGAGGTCCCTGTTGCCCTTGCCTCACGGCATGAGGTCCCTGTTGCCCTTGCCTCACGGCATGAGGTCCCTGTTGCCCTTGCCTCACGGCATGAGGTCCCTGTTGCCCTTGCCTCACGGCATGAGGTCCCTGTTGCCCTTGCCTCACGGCATGAGGTCCCTGTTGCCCTTGCCTCACGGCATGAGGACGCTGTTTTTCCGTCTATTGGGCAAATTAGGATGGCCGTGTCAATGGTCAGTCCAAATGTTATTTTGTCTTTCAGGGTCACTCAGTCATCCAAGTCTGCCATGCCAGGGGTCCGAGAAGTGTCCGCCTTGCCAGGGGTCCGAGAGGTGTCCGCCTTGCCAGGGGTCCGAGAGGTGTCCGCCTTGCCAGGGGTCCGAGAGGTGTCCGCCTTGCCAGGGGTCCGAGAGGTGTCCGCCTTGCCAGAGGTCCGAGAGGTGTCCGCCTTGCCAGAGGTCGTGCCAAGGCCTGTCCAGCCCCAGGAGGGGGCTCTGCCTGTCCAGCCCCAGGAGGGGGCTCTGCCTGTCCAGCCCCAGGAGGGGGCTCTGCCTGTCCAGCCCCAGGAGGGGGCTCTGCCTGTCCAGCCCCAGGAGGGGGCTCTGCCTGTCCAGCCCCAGGAAGGGGCTCTGCCTGTCCAGCCCCAGGATGGGGCTCTGCCTGTCCAGCCCCAGATAGAGGTGCCTGCCATGCCCGAGATCCAAGATTTGCCCGAGGTGTCTGCCCTGCCGGGGCCATCTGACACTTCCCTGTCTAAGGTCCAAGAAGAGTCCATCTTGTCTGAGAGGCCACGGTTGTCTATCCTCCCTGATGTAACATCTAATTTGGAAAGCCAAGTCGTTGAGGAACTGCCTTACTTTGATGGAGATATCTCTCAGTGTATAGCTCTCTTCAAGTACTATCTGAGTTTTGATGACTTTTCCCCTATTGATATCATTGCCAACATATGTATGAGGTTCAGAGGGGGGGCCTTGAAGTGGGTAAGCGGTCTTGTAGATGCGGAAGATCCAGTTTTACAAGATTTGCCCGCTTTCCTCAAGGTAGTGTCCGAAAGATTCAGTCCACCAACTGTCCTCGCTCTCCTGGATGAATCTATTAAAGTGTGCCCGCCTGAGAACCTGCCTTTGCAGAGTGGGCAGCACCCTCAGTTTTTGAGATGTGGGCACGTATCTTCAGGTGTTCACGCAGATGGCTCGGCAAGTTTGGCTTCTACAAATTTACCAACCGCTCTTGATACGATCCAAGAAAATAAGGGGTCACTACTGCCGTTGGGTTGTGGCTCTGATTCTGAGAGCGAGCTTCTGGAGGACCCTAGACTTATAATTGATGGACCTGTACTGCCGAGTAGTGTCTTTGTGACACCTTCAAATAGGTCTAGGCAACCCAAAAAGAGGAGATGAAAAAAGAAGAGAAGGTGAATTTTTAGGTTTTAGGCGTCTGGAATCCGCCTGTTTAAGGGGGGAATAATGTTAGGAATGTCTGTGTGTTTGTGTTGCCTTGCATTGTCTCATTCCTGCCTCTAGGGGTCTCACTTGCTGCCTTAGGTCTGAATGGCAGTTGCACACTCTGTCCCTGCAGGTTGATTACCTGATTGTGAGCAGTTGTGGCCAACACCTTGTGCTGCTATTTAGCTCCAGCTCACCAGCATTCATGTGCAGATCATTGTGGTTCCGTCTGGAGTGTGACTAGGCTCTCTCCAGTTATCCTGTCCTGCTTCTGCCATACCTACATCTTGGAGACATTTCCTGCAGTTTGCCGTTACATATGCCTTGCTACAAGACTTCTAACCCTGCTGGATCAACATCTGCATTCCTGTATTATTATTTACAGTCTGTTTCCACCCCTGCCTGATTACTACGTTTTGGTATGTTATTTTTCCCCTGCTTGGTTTAAACCCGGATTTCTTCATGTTTATTTCATCTCTGTAATTAACCTGGACTATACCTATATTCGAGCATAATCATCCTCCCTGTTTCTATAACAAGCCATTACAATTATCTGGGAATATTGTGTTCTGTTCCATGTTAATCAAGGATCCAGTTTCTGTATGCTGATATTTTACTGGTTCTTTTCTACAATAAACCTTGTTTTAATTTTCACCTGGCTTCAGCTGACCTCATTTCAGGTATGCACACACAGAGAAACCTAGTAATCCTAACAAGGATATGGGTGTTGCTGGCGCTGAGGAGGAAATTGACAAGGAGGATTCTGATGGTGAGGTGGTTTGTTTAAGTCAGGCACCCGGGGAGACACCTGTAGTCCGTGGGACAAATATGGCCATTGACATGCCTGGTTAAATTACAAAAAAAATCACCTCTTCGGTGTGGAATTATTTTTACACAAATGCGGACAGCAGGTGTCAAGCCGTGTGTTGCCTTTGTCAAGCTGTAATAAGTAGGGGTAAGGACGTTAACCACCTCGGAACATCCTCCCTTATACGTCACCTGCAGCGCATTCATCATAAGTCAGTGACAAGTTCAAAAACTTTGGATGACAGAGGAAGCAGTCCACTGACCACTAAATCCCTTCCTCTTGTAACCAAGCTCCTGCAAACCACACCACCAACTCCCTCAGTGTCAATTTCCTCCTTACACAGGAATGCCAATAGTCCTGCAGGCCATGTCACTGGCAAGTCTGACAAGACCTCTCCTGCCTGGGATTCCTCCGATGCATCCTTGAGTGTAACGCCTACTGCTGCTGGTGCTGCTGTTGTTGCTGCTGGGAGTCAATCGTCATCCCAGAGGGGAAGTCGGAAGACCACTTGTACTACTTCCAGTAAGCAATTGACTGTCCAACAGTCCTTTGCGAGGAAGATGAAATATCACAGCAGTCATCCTGCTGCAAAGCGGATAACTCAGGCCTTGGCAGCCTGGGCGGTGAGAAACGTGTTTCCGGTATCCACCGTTAATTCACAGGCAACTACAGACTTGATTGAGATACTGTGTCCCCGGTACCAAATACCATATAGGTTCCATTTCTCTAGGCAGGCGATACCGAAAATGTACACAGACCTCAGAAAAAGAGTCACCAGTGTCCTAAAAAACGCAGTTGTACCCAATGTCCACTTAACCACGGACATGTGGACAAGTGGAGCAGGGCAGACTCAGGACTATATGACTGTGACAGCCCACTGGGTAGATATATTGCCACCCGCAGTAAGAACAGCAGCGGCGGCACCAGTAGCGGCATCTCGCAAACGCCAACTCGTTCCTAGGCAGGCTACGCTTTGTATCACCGCTTTCCAGAAGAGGCACACAGCTGACAACCTCTTCCGGAAACTGAGGAACATCATCGCAGAATGGCTTACCCCAAATGGACTCTCCTGGGGATTTGTGACATCGGACAACGCCAGCAATATTGTGCATGCATTACATCTGGGCAAATTCCAGCACGTCCCATGTTTTGCACATACATTGAATTTGGTGGTGCAGAATTATTTAAAAAACGACAGGGGCATGCAGGAAATGCTGTCGGTGGCCCGAAGAATTGCGGGCCACTTTCGGCATTCAGCTACCGCGTGCCGAAGACTGGAGCACCAGGTGGTAACGAGGTGGAATTCAACCCTCTATAAATTCAGAGGATGGAGGAGCAGCAAAAGGCCATTCAACAAAAAACTGTGACTGAAATGACTGGTTGGTTTGGGCCCCCACCAAAAAAGAAGCAATCAATCTCTCCTTGCACAAACTGGCTCTACAGAGGCAAGATGTCCACCTCCTCCTCATCGTCCGATTCCTCACCCCTTTCACTGTGTACATCCCCCTCCTCACAGATTATCAATTCGTCCCCACTGGAATCCACCATCTCAGGTCCCTGTGTACTTTCTGGAGGCAATTGCTGCTGGTGAATGTCTCCACGGAGGAATTGATTATAATTCATTTTAATGAACATCATCTTCTCCACATTTTCTGGAAGTAACCTCGTACGCCGATTGCTGACAAGGTGAGCGGCGGCACTAAACACTATTTCGGAGTACACACTGGAGGGTGGGCAACTTAGGTAAAATAAAGCCAGTTTCTGCAAGGGCCTCCAAATTGCCTCTTTTTCCTGCCAGTATACGTACGGACTGTCTGACGTGCCTACTTGGATGCGGTCACTCATATAATCCTCCACCATTCTTTCAATGGTGAGAGAATCATATGCAGTGACAGTAGACGACATGTCCGTAATCGTTGGCAGGTCGTTCAGCCTGGACCAGATGTCAGCATCAGCTGTCGCTCCAGACTGCCCTGCATCACCGCCAGCGGGTGTGCTCGGAATTCGTAGCCTTTTCCTCGCACCCCCAGTTGCGGGAGAATGTGAAGGAGGAGATGTTGACAGGTCGCGTTCCGCTTGACTTGACAATTTTCTCACCAGCAGTTCTTTGAACCCCTGCAGACTTGTGTCTGCCGGAAAGAGAGATCCAACGTAGGTTTTAAATCTAGGATCGAGCACGGTGGCCAAAATGTAGTGCTCTGATTTCAACAGATTGACCACCCGTGAATCCTGGTTAAGCGAATGAAGGGCTCCATCCACAAGTCCCACATGCCTAGCGGAATCGCTCTGTTTTAGCTCCTCCTTCAATGTCTCCAGCTTCTTCTGCAAAAGCCTGATGAGGGGAATGACCTGACTCAGGCTGGTAGTGTCTGAACTGACTTCACGTGTGGCAAGTTCAAAAGGTTGCAGAACCTTGCACAACGTTGAAATCATTCTCCACTGCGCTTGAGACAGGTGCATTCCACCTCCTATATCGTGGTCAGATGTATAGGCTTGAATGGCCTTTTGCTGCTCCTCCATCCTCTGAAGCATATAGAGGGTTGAATTCCACCTCGTTACCACTTCTTGCTTCAGATGATGGCAGGGCAGGTTCAGGCGTTTTTGGTGTTGCTCCAGTTTTCTGTACGTGGTGCCTGTACGCCGAAAGTGTCCCGCAATTCTTCTGGCCACCGACAGCATCTCTTGCACGCCCCTGTCGTTTTTTAAATAATTCTGCACCACCAAATTCAAGGTATGTGCAAAACATGGGACGTGCTGGAATTTGCCCAGATATAATGCACGCACAATATTGCTGGCGTTGTCCGATGCCACAAATCCACAGGAGAGTCCAATTGGGGTAAGCCATTCTGCGATGATCTTCCTCAGTTGCCGTAAGAGGTTTTCAGCTGTGTGCGTATTCTGGAAAGCGGTGATACAAAGCGTAGCCTGCCTAGGAACGAGTTGGCGTTTGCGAGATGCTGCTACTGGTGCCGCCGCTGCTGTTCTTGCGGTGGGAGTCAATACATCTACCCAGTGGGCTGTCACAGTCATATAGTCCTGAGTCTGCCCTGCTCCACTTGTCCGTGGTTAAGTGGACATTGGGTACAACTGCATTTTTTAGGACACTGGTGAGTCTTTTTCTGAGGTCTGTGTACATTTTCGGTATCGCCTGCCTAGAGAAATGGAACCTAGATGGTATTTGGTACCGGGGACACAGTACCTCAATCAAGTCTATAGTTGGCTCTGAAGTAACGATGGATACCGGAACCACGTTTCTCACCGCCCAGGATGCCAAGGCCTCAGTTATCCGCTTTGCAGCAGGATGACTGCTGTGATATTTCATCTTCCTCGCAAAGGACTGTTGGACAGTCAATTGCTTGGTGGAAGTAGTAAAAGTGGTCTTACGACTTCCCCTCTGGGATGACCATCGACTCCCAGCAGCAACAACAGCAGCGCCAGCAGCAGTAGGCGTTACACGCAAGGATGCATAGGAGGAATCCCAGGCAGGAGAGGACTCGTCATAATTGCCAGTGACATGGCCTGCAGGACTATTGGCATTCCTGGGGAAGGAGGAAATTGACACTGAGGGAGTTGGTGGGGTGGTTTGCGTGAGCTTGGTTACAAGAGGAAGGGATTTACTGGTCAGTGGACTGCTTCCGCTGTCGCCCAAAGTTTTTGAACTTGTCACTGACTTATTATGAATGCGCTGCAGGTGACGTATAAGGGAGGATGTTCCGAGGTGGTTAACGTCCTTACCCCTACTTATTACAGCTTGACAAAGGCAACACACGGCTTGACAAATGTTGTCCGCATTTCTGTTGAAATACTTCCACACCGAAGAGCTGATTTTTTTTGGTATTTTCACCAGGCATGTCAATGGCCATATTCCTCCCACGGACAACAGGTGTCTCCCCGGGTGCCTGACTTAAACAAACCACCTCACCATCAGAATCCTCCTTGTCAATTTCCTCCCCAGCGCCAGCAACACCCATATCCTCCTCATCCTGGTGTACTTCAACACTGACATCTTCAATCTGACTATCAGGAACTGGACTGCGGGTGCTCCTTCCAGCACTTGCAGGGGGCGTGCAAATGGTGGAAGGCGCATGCTCTTCACGTCCAGTGTTGGGAAGGTCAGGCATCGCAACCGACACAATTGGACTCTCCTTGTGGATTTGGGATTTCGAAGAACGCACAGTTCTTTGCTGTGCTTTTGCCAGCTTGAGTCTTTTCATTTTTCTAGCGAGAGGCTGAGTGCTTCCATCCTCATGTGAAGCTGAACCACTAGCCATGAACATAGGCCAGGGCCTCAGCCGTTCCTTGCCACTCCGTGTGGTAAATGGCATATTGGCAAGTTTACGCTTCTCCTCCGACAATTTTATTTTAGATTTTTGAGTCCTTTTTTTACTGATATTTGGTGTTTGGGATTTTACATGCTCTGTACTATGACATTGGGCATCGGCCTTGGCAGACGACGTTGATGGAATTTCATCGTCTCGGCCATGACTAGTGGCAGCAGCTTCAGCACGAGGTGGAAGTGGATCTTGATCTTTCCCTATTTTTGGAACCTCAACATTTTTGTTCTCCATATTTTAATAGGCACAACTAAAAGGCACCTCAGGTAAACAATGGAGATGGATGGATACTAGTATACTTATGGATGACGAGCGACTGCCGACACAGAGGTAGCTACAGCCGTGGACTACCGTACTGTGTCTGCTGCTAATATAGACTGGATGATAATGAGATAAAATTAAAATATATATATATATATATATATCACACTAGTACTGCAGCCGGACAGGTATATATTATGTAATGACGGACCTGCTGGACACTGTCTGTCAGCACTGCAGACTCCTAAAGTAAGCTACTAGTATCAAGAAGATAGAAAAAAAAAAACCACGGGTAGGTGGTATACAATTATGGATGGACGAGCGACTGCCGACACAGAGGTAGCTACAGCCGTGGACTACCGTACTGTGTCTGCTGCTAATATAGACTTGATGATAATGAGATAAAATTAAAATATATTTATATATATCACACTAGTACTGCAGCCGGACAGGTATATATTATGTAATGACGGACCTGCTGGACACTGTCTGTCAGCACTGCAGACTCCTAAAGTAAGCTACTAGTATCAAGAAGATAGAAAAAAAAACCACGGGTAGGTGGTATACAATTATGGATGGACGAGCGACTGCCGACACAGAGGTAGCTACAGCCGTGAACTACCGTACTGTGTCTGCTGCTAATATAGACTGGATGATAATGAGATAAAATTAAAATATATATATATATCACACTAGTACTGCAGCCGGACAGGTATATATTATGTAATGACGGACCTGCTGGACACTCTCTGCAGAATGCGTTTATAAAAACACCACACGACGAGTGTTTAACTTTTTCAGGCAGACAATCACAATATACTGGTGGTCAGCAGACAATCACAATATACTGGTGGTCAATGGTCACTGGTCAGTCACACTGGCAGTGGCACTCTGGCAGCAAAAGTGTGCACTGTACTTAAAATATGTACTCCTGCTATAACTGCTCCCCAGTCTCCCCCACAATTAAGCTGTGTGAGCAGTGAGCACTCAGCACAGTCAGATAATGATATACAGTATTAGATATGATGCAGCACACTGGGCTGAGCACAGATATGGTATGTGACTGTGTCACACTGTGTATCGGTTTTTTTTCAGGCAGAGAACGGATTAATTAAACTGGTGGTGGTCACTGGTCACTGGTCACACTATCAGCAAGTAGTACTCCGTCCTAAGCAGACAATCACAATATACTGGTGGTCAGTGTGGTCACTGGTCAGTCACACTGGCAGTGTGGCACTCTGGCAGCAAAAGTGTGCACTGTACTTAAAATATATTATTTATGTACTCCTGCTCTAACTGCTCCCCAGTCTCCCCCACAATTAAGCTGTGTGAGCAGTGAGCACTCAGCACAGTCAGATATACAGTATTACATATGATGATGCAGCACACTGAGGCTGAGCACAGATATGGTATGTGACTGTGTCACACTGTGTATCGTTTTTTTTCAGGCAGAGAACGGATTAATTAAACTGGTGGTCAATGGTCACTGGTCACACTATCAGCAAGTAGTAGTACTCCAGTCCTAATATGCTCCCCAAAATTAGTAAATAGTGTCTCTAACTCTCTACTCTCTTCTCTATAAACGGAGAGGACGCCAGCCACGTCCTCTCCCTATCAATCTCAATGCACGTGTGAAAATGGCGGCGACGCGCGGCTCCTTATATAGAATCCGAGTCTCGCGATAGAATCCGAGCCTCGCGAGAATCCGACAGCGGGATGATGACGTTCGGGCGCGCTCGGGTTAACCGAGCAAGGCGGGAGGATCCGAGCCTGCTCGGCCCCGTGTAAAAAAAGCTGAAGTTCGGCGGGTTCGGATTCCGAGAAACCGAACCCGCTCATCACTAATGCACACTGACTCGGACTCAGAGACTAGGTGGGAAACAGGTCAGGCCAGTGGTGACAGCAGGAGACTCTGACATCCAGCACATGCCGTAGCTCTGCCCACCCTTTTTACATGTCTCACTGTCTGCTTGTAGCTATGCAGCCGGGTTACTTTTGTCCTGCAGCCTTCACTGCTGCAGCACCTCTTTCTGCCAAGGCTGCTGCAGCACCTTTCTCTGCCCCAGATGCTGTAGCACCTCTCTCTGCCTCGGCTGCTGCAGCAACTCTTTCTGCCTTGGCTGCTGCAGACCTCTCTCTGCCCCAGCTGTTGCTGCACCCCTCTCTGCCCCGGCTGCTACAGCATCTCTCTCTACATTGATGCTGCAGCATCTCACTATGCCCCAGCTGCTGCTGCAGCACCTTTATCAGCATTATCTACAGTATGTATTTGTTGTGTGTCTGGGGAAACACTATTTCTGTTTTATACTTTATGGGGGGGTGGGGGTGGGGGGGGACTTGCCCAGGGGAAACTTTCACCCTGAGCTCTACGAGGTCTAGAACCGGCCCTGTGACGAATTTAGAATTTAAAATTTTTCTTTTTCTTTTCAAATATAACATGCCACCACATGTTGGGCAGGCCCCAAATACAGTACAGGGGAGGGAGCGCCGAAACATACCCTTGCTCTGGGCACCGTGGCACCTAGCTACACCTCTGGTCCTAAAGTTCTAGCAGACAGGACCCAGCAAACAATCTTAATAGTTATGCAAAGCATTTTTATAACAGCAGTTCCAAAAGGCGGAACATGGACTGTTAGGGTGCATTATAGCCCTGCTCATAGGCGTGAACAGGAGCCAAAGTGGAGTGCAGCTCCAGAACTGCTTTCCTCCACCAGTTAATGGACTACCTCCTTGCTCTGGGACATAGAATGATCACCTCGGCCGCCCAGGTAAGCAGTCTATGGGGTATATTTACTAAGCTTTCTATGGAGATAAAGCCGCTGGAGATAAAGTACCAGCCAATCGGCTCCTAACTGCTATGCCACAGGCTGTGTTTGAAAACTGACAGTTAGGAGGTGATTGGCTGGTGCTTTATCTCCAGCGACTTTGTCTCCATCCAAGGCTTAGTAAACAGACCCCTGAGTCCTGCATGTGGGGGGGGGGGGGGGGGGTAGACCATAATGCAGTGGAGGGGGGAAGTCCCAATGCTTCACCCCCGTGTCGGCTCCTGCGAACGCCTGTGGCCCTCCTATTTCCCTGCACGATAGTAAGATGTTAGATAGAACTATACATAATTCAATGTTCTACATAAATTATACTCCAGGGATATCAACTAATGTTATAAATCCTCAACAGCTTTTAGTTGCAAGCTATAGAGTTTGGTGCACGATCTGAACTACAGATGTATCCCCTTACAACTTTCCTCCACGTGCTACAAGTCACGTTACACATAACGCGTGAATGCCATGTGGCTCGGTAGCGCACAGCGTCTTTTTTGTGTCCTTTGCCACGGAAATGCATCTTAGGCAAAATGTAATACAATAGGATGCAGCATGCCTATATTTTGTGTGTGACTGTGACTGTATTTGTATACAAAATGCTATGCTACAGTGTTTTCCTGGAAAACTCTTTAACGTTTAATTTCAGATGCAGAATATAGGCATGCCGCGTATCATTTTAATCAGCAGAAGCTGCTTGTGCGTTCTATTGCATTACATTGCATCTTACCCCTTTTCCACTAGCTCAAAAAACATGGGTAACTGCACGGGGGCGCGCATTTACCCGTGTTTTTTGCTAGTGGAAAAGGGTCCCTCCGCAAAAACCCGGATCAAGTGACCCATGAATCCTACCCGGTTAACTACCTGGGTAGGACACGGGAATGATCCGGGTAGGGTTGTAGTGTAAACGGAAGCCGGGTCGATGCGACCCGGCTCCCGTTTACACTGTATGGAAGGGCGGCGCTGGGAGATCATGTGATCTCCCAGCGCCGCCCCTGCCGCGTCACTAGCAGCGTCACCAACCCGGCAATTAGCCGGGTTGGTGAGCGCAGTGGGAAAGGGGGCTGAGCACGGACCGCAGCCGGGTAGCACCCGTGTCAGACTCCGGCTGTGACCCGTGCTTAGTAGGTGGAAATGGGATGCATTTTCACAGCAAAAGATGCAAAAAAGACGCTCGGTGCTACCGAGTCCCACCACACCATGGCGCGACTTGAAGGGCTGTTTAGCATGACTGCAGCAAGGATAAAAAAGGACACATCTGTATGCACCTTAATTGCCCGTGTCCACTCCCTTGCCCAGTATATGACGTAACCTTCTCTGGTGGCTGCATTGTTTCCTATGTAATAAAAGCCATATTGAACAGAATTGTCCACTGTACATGTGCACGTTTACACAGACCACCTCTTCCATTTGCATAAATAATCCTCCACTGCCACAGAGTAAATCCCCCAATCCAACTTCACAGAGAGTCGCTGGGGCTAATTCAAACCTGTTCGCTTGCTAGGGTTTTTTTGCAGTCCTGCGTTCGCATATTCGCCGCCCATAGGGGAATGTATTTTCGCTTTGCAAGTGTGCGAACGCATGTGTATCAGAGCTGTACAAACAGATTTTGGCCCTCATTCCGAGTTGTTCACTCGCTAGCTGCTTTTAGCAGGACTGCACACGCTAAGCCGCCGCCCTCTGGGAGTGTATTTTAGCATAGCAGAATTGCGAATAGAAATTTCTTAGCAGTTTCTGAGTAGCTCGAGACTTACTCAGCCACTGTGATCAGTTCAGTCAGTTTTGTTCCTGGTTTGACGTCACAAACACACCCAGCGTTCGCCCAGACACTCCCCCGCTTCTTCAGACACTCCCGCGTTTTTCCCAGAAACGGCAGCGTTTTTTCGCACACACCCATAAAACGGCCAGTTTCCGCCCAGAAATACCCACTTCCTGTCAATCACACTCCGATCACCAAAACGAAGAGCTTTCTTCGTTATGCCATGAGTAAAATACCAAACTTTTTATCAAATTTACTTGGCGCAGGCGCACTGCGAACGTTGCGCATGCGCAGTTTGCGACTAATCGCACAGATGCGAAGAAAAATAACGAGCGAACAACTCGGAATGAGGGCCTTTGTGCAGTCTCTGTGTAGCCCAAGACTTACTCAGCCGCTGCGATCACATCAGCCTGTCCAGGACCAGGATTGATATCAGGAACCCTCCCTGAAAACGCATGAACACGCCTGCGTTTTTCCAAACACTTCCAGAAAACGGTCAGTTAACACCCACAAACGCCTTCTACAGCATATGTCAATTTCCTTGCGAACGCCCGTGCGAATGGTTACGTCGCACAAACCCATCGCTGAGTGGCGGTCCGCTTTGTATCCGTGCGACGCACCTGTGCATTGCGGTGCATACGCATGCGCAGTTTAGACCTGATCGCATGCTGGTTGAAAACGCAGCCTAGCACTCAGGTCTGAATTAGGCCCTCTGTTCTGTGGTTTCAGTTCTTTCTTCCTCTGCCCTGAGAATCTATATGATTACTTGGAGGTTTATGGCACATGCAGAGATACTGGCCCTCATTCCGAGTTGTTCGCTTGCAAGCGGATTTTAGCAGATTTGCTCATGCTAAGCCGCCGCCTACTGGGAGTGAATCTTAGCATCTTAAAATTGCGAACGATGTATTCGCAATATTGCGATTACACACCTCGTAGCAGTTTCTGAGTAGCTTCAGACTTACTCGGCATCTGCGATCATTTCACTGCTTTTCGTTCCTGGTTTGACGTCACAAACACACCCAGCGTTCGCCCAGACACTCCTCCGTTTCTCTGGCCACTCCTGCGTTTTTTCCGGAAACGGTAGCGTTTTTTCCCACACGCCCATAAAACGGCCTGTTTCCGCCCAGTAACACCCATTTCCTGTCAATCACATTACGATCGCCAGAACGATGAAAAAGCCGTGAGTAAAATTACTAAGTGCATAGCAAATTTACTTGGCGCAGTCGCAGTGCGGACATTGCGCATGCGCATTAAGCGGAAAATCGATGCAATGCGAAGATTTTTACCGAGCGAACAACTCGGAATGAGGGCCCCTGTTGGGAACTTAAAGTGGCTCTTGAAAAAGTTCTGAGAGTGTCCTCAACCAAATAAATAGTAGGCAGACCCAACACAAGCGGTGCTGACAAACAGGCAATTTGACATTGGCTAACTGACAGGCCATATGACAGAGAGAGCATACAGTATAGACAGGAACCCAGTTTCCGCCATATAGCAGACAACTTCTCAGTGACCACTATAACATGCTAACAGCATCCCAGTGACTACCATACATTATATTGAGAATCGCAGTGACCGCCATATAGTACATCACAGCAACCAGACCTGTAGATCCCCTGCATCATCGCCTCTTTTGGACAGTACGATATAGGTTCAGCAAAGATATTGCACCCCTAAAATGATTTCTATATACTGTATCATTAGAGATACATAAGATACCAACATGTGAAGAAATATACAGGACGGAATGTACTAAGCTCTACCGCTGCGCTAATTGCCTTCTCACCGCTCTGTTGACATCTCCATAGTAACATTTCTCCTCCCTTCCCAGCGCTGCCATTCTATCCCATTGTTTTCTCTACCGGCAATCGCCGGTATGAACTAACAGAAGTATCGCTGCTCCTCCGTTGCGGCCACTCAGCGTTGTGTATGCTGCGCTGGGCTCTCCATAGATACCCTCATGCGCATGCGCACCGCTGCGGCCACTCAGAGCTCAGCGTGCACATGGCGGGATCCTATATATATATATATATATATATATATATATACAGGTTGAGTATCCCATATCCAAATATTCCAAAATACGGAATATTCCGAAATACGGACTTTTTTGAGTGAGAGTGAGACAATTAAATCTTTGTTTTTTGATGGCTCAATGTACACAAACTTTGTTTAACACACAAAGTTATTAAAAATATTGTATTAAATGACCTTCAGGCTGTGTGTATAAGGTGTATATGTAACATAAATAAATTGTGTGAATGTAGACACACTTTGTTTAATGCACAAAGTTATGAAAAATATTGGCTAAAATGACCTTCAGGCTGTGTGTACAAGGTGTATATGTAATATAAATGCATTCTGTGCTTAGATTTAGGTCCCATCGCCATGATATCTCATTATGGTATGCAATTATTCCAAAATACGGAAAAATCCCATATCCAAAATACCTCTGGTCCCAAGCATTTTGGATAAGGGATACTCAACCTGTATATACATACATACAGTATATTATATATGTACACTGCTCAAAAAAATAAAGGGAACACTAAAATAACACATCCTAGATCTGAATGAATTAAATATTCTTATTAAATACTTTGTTCTTTACATAGTTGAATGTGCTGACAACAAAATCACACAAAAATTATCAATGGAAATCAAATGTATTAACCCATGGAGGTCTGGATTTGGAGTCACACTCAAAATTAAAGTGGAAAAACACACTACAGGCTGATCCAACTTTGATGTAATGTCCTTAAAACAAGTCAAAATGAGGCTCAGTAGTGTGTGTGACCTCCACGTGCCTGTATGACCTCCCTACAACCCACACAAGTTGCTCAGGTAGTGCAGCTCATCCAGGATGGCACATCAATGCAAGCTGTGGCAAGAAGGTTTGCTGTGTCTGTCATCGTAGTGTCCAAAGCATGGAGGCGCTACCAGGAGACAGGCCAGTACATCAGGAGACGTGGAGGAGGCCGTAGGAGGGTAACAACCCAGCAGCAGGACTGCTACCTCCGCCTTTGTGCAAGGAGGAGCAGGAGGAGCACTGCCAGAGCCCTGCAAAATGACCTCCAGTAAGCCACAAATGTGCATGTGTTTACTCAAACGATCAGAAACAGACTCCATGAGGGTGTTATGAGGGCCCGACGTCCACAGGTGGGGGTTGTGCTTACAGCCCAACACCGTGCAGGACGTTTGGCATTTGCCAGAGAACACCAAGGTTGGCAAATTCACCACTGGCGCCCTGTGCTCTTCACAGATGAAAGCAGGTTCTCACTGAGCACATGTGACAGACGTGACAGAGTCTGGAGACGCCAAGGAGAACTTTCTGCTGCCTGCAACATCCTCCAGCATGACCGGTTTGGCAGTGGGTCAGTAATGGTGTGGGGTGGCATTTCTTTGGGGGGCCGCAAAGCCCTCCATGTGCTCACCAGAGGTAGCCTGACTGCCATTAGGTACCGAGATGAGATCCTCAGACCCCTTGTGAGACCATATGCTGGTGCGGTTGGCCCTAGGTTCCTCCTAATGCATGACAATGCTAGACCTCATGTGGCTGGAGTGTGTCAGCAGTTCCTGCAAGACGAAGGCATTGATGCTATGGACTGGCCCGCCCATTACCCAGACCTGAATCCAATTGAGCACATCTGGGACATCATGTCTCGCTCCATCCACAAACGCCACGTTGCACCACAGACTGTCCAGGAGTTGGCAGATGCTTTAGTCCAGGTCTGGGAGGAGATGCCTCAGGAGACCATCCGCCACCTCATCAGGAGCATGCCCAGGCGTTGTAGGGAGGTCATACAGGCACGTGGAGGCCACACACACTACTGAGCATCATTTTGACTTGTTTTAAGGACATTACATCAAAGTTGGATCAGCCTGTAGTGTGTTTAACTTTAATTTTGAGGGTGACTCCAAATCCAGACCTCCATGGGTTAATAAATTTGATTTCCAATGATAATTTTTGTGTGATTTTGTTGTCAGCACATTCAACTATGTACAGAACAAAGTATTTAATAAGAATATTTCATTCATTCAGATCTAGGATGTGTTATTTTAGTGTTCCCTTTATTTTTTTGAGCAGTGTATATATTGTGAAAACCCCGGCACTCTGTCCTGTTAAAGTAGCTGCTCCCATGCCCTATGTATAATTGTAGCATAAAGTAATGAAAAAACAGCGGGCACTCAGAGACTGAACATAGGGGGTCATTCCGAGTTGTTCGCTTGTTGCCGATTTTCGCTATACTGCGATTAGTCGCTTACTGCGCATGCGCAAGGCTCGCAGAGCGCATGCGCTTAGTTATTTTACACAAAAGTTAGGTATTTTACTCACGGCATAACAAAGCTTTTTCATCGCTGTGCTGATCGTAGTGTGATTAACAGGAAGTGGGTGTTTCTGGGCGGAAACTGGCCGTTTTATGGGAGTGTGCGGAAAAACGCAGGCGTTCGAGTTGCAAAAAGCAGGAGTGGCTGGAGAAACGGGGGAGTGGTTGGGCAAACGCTGGGTGTGTTTGTGACGTCAAACCAGGAACGAAAAGGACTGAGCTGGTCGCAATGGCTGAGTAAGTCTGGAGCTACTCAGAAACTGCTAAGAAATTTCTATTCGCAATTCTGCTAATCTTTCGTTCGCACTTCTGCTATGCTAAAATACACTCCCAGAGGGCGGCGGCTTAGCGTGTGCAATGCTGCTAAAAGCAGCTAGCGAGCGAACAACTCGGAATCACCCCCATAGTTAATTTGGTGTATTAAAACGTTGCATCAACGTTTCCGAGTCGGAACACCTCTTTGTCGAGATGAAGTTAACCTTGACAAAGGGGTGCTCTGACACCGAAATGTTTGAAATTTGATGGGACGTTTTACACCAAATTAACTACATTCAGTCTATGAGTGCCGCTGTTTTTCCATTACTATGGATTGTTACTCATCAATTTTGCTGGTAATCCAGAGCTGGTCCTTTATGTTGTAACCTGTATGCCAACGTACATACCTGAAGGTAAGTAACTGGATGCGCAGGGGCGTTTCTACAGAGGAGGGGGCCCGTGAGCACCTCCGGTGGGCCCCCTCCTCTGTACGGCACTGTAGACTCCGGCATTGTGCCGGAGTCTACTACGCATGCGCAGGTCTCCGGAAACATGGCGCCCGCCTTGTTCCAGAGACCAATTTGGCTACCGCGCATGCGCGGTGGCCATTTTGGCGGCAATTTCCACCGCGATTGCAGGTCCCGGCGCTGGACTGCAGAAAGGTAAGTGTTAAAATGGGTGCAATGGGTGCGGTGTGGGCCCCCCCTGGACCCAGGGGCCCGTGTGCACCGCACCCATTATAGAAACGCCAATGTGGACGCGTGTTTCTCCGGTATAGAGGCATGCTCACCAGATAAGGTGTGTGGGTTACTGAGACCCTTATTCAGTGGCGGATCTAGAGTTTTCTTTTAGGGGGGGGGTGGATTGCTGGGTAGTCACGACTCCTCCCCTCTCTAGTCTGAACTCCTCCCCTCTCCAACCCTGACCCCTCCCCTCTCCTGCAGTCACTGCACCCTACTACTGTCAGATCATACATCAGGCCCCTGTCAAAAAGCATGGGCAACACCTCAAATTGTCTGCTTTAGAATATTTAGTAAATCTACACCTTTGAGTTGTAAAGACAGCATGGTGATACATTTCAATAAAAAAAAGTAAGAAAATAAAATGTTTTAAAAATAGCAATGGGGTTCCCCACAATCCGAGCATGCAATGCAGATGCAATTCTGTGCATGCAGTAACTGCACAGTGTTATGATGGGAGGCAGTCAATTGACCGAATGTCGGGATCCCGGCGGTCAGGATATCGACGCCAGAATCACGACACCAGCTGAAATACCGGCGGTCCGAGTCTTGACCGCCGGCTGGTTACCCCTCGCCACCAGGCCCAAAGCGTGGCGAGCGGACATGCTGTGTTCGCCGTCGGCATCCTGGCTGTCAGGCTCCCAGGGTCGGTTTCCTGACCGCCTGGATCCCGACCGCTGGGATCTCGTACTGATCTCGTCATGACAGATACTGGCACCGAATGTGGCACTGAGTGAGCATGGAAGCAGCAGTGTGATAGAAGAGGGCTGCTGGGCTGGTATATGTCAGATACAGGGCAGCTGTAGTGAGGAGGACCCTGTGCGCTGCTGCATCAGCAACAAGACCGATGACAGTGTCATTACGAGTCACAGGCAGCAGCCATGTCCCCGGAGTGTGACCAGCAGTGCACCACACACTGCAGAGCTTTGCACTGCTTCTCCACCAGCTGCCAGTCTCACTGAGTGACTGCACTACCCCATCCTGGAGAGAGGGTGTGAGCTCAGCAGAGCTCGGTTGAGTCAGGGAGGGTTACCCGGAAGTTACCTGTGATTCTAAAGGACGGATGCTATGATGACAGTGTGACCGACGTCCACTCGGGCTTCCATAGCTGGAGGAGTGCCGGGATGCCGCATTAGTCATGGGCAAAGTGATTCACTGAACTGAGTTGAGACACATGACTCAGTTCAGTGAAGTGTCTCAAGTCAGTGTCTCGGCACATGAGTCATGACTCATTTGTAGTGGAATGTATTGCAGAGACTGCACATGAATCAGTGAGTTGCCAGTGCTGGCAGATCAGTGCTGGACTCATGGAGGGAGTTATTCAGCTGCAGTGATTGTGCAGTGTATATGGGGGAGGCAGCTGCTTATGCCCTGATTGTTAATAATATATTAACATAGATTCAGTGTTATGTTGATATATTATTAATAACCACTTATTGCACACTAGTTACAGAATATGCACATTACTTCTGGCTGAGGAGAGAAAGCTTAACAGCCATGAAACACATCATTCAGTCTGTAACTAAACCAAATAAAAACATTTTTTTTTTTACTTTGCATACTTTGCTAATTAGATCATTTTAGGTGGGCTTGTATTTATTATATTATCCACTATCTACTATCTAGCCTCCAGGGAGTTTGCCACCCACAATCACATTGAGCAGGAACAGTGAGTTGAGAACACTGAGCTGAGAGCCCTGTACCACAGGGGCTCCACCTCCTGCAGGCTTATGCTGCATGAATCAGATCCATCCACTGAGTCTACACAGTGTACAACTGTCTCAACTCACTGGCAGACTCAGGATGAATCATGATTCATGACATGACTCAGGCACAGCAGCACAGCACTCACTGACTGGTGAGTCGTGACTGCTCCCTCCCCCCTCCCACTGGGTGTCACCTGGTATAGCCTCTGGTCAATCACAGCTAAAGACACACAGCAGAACACACTGACTGAAGGACACACTGAGTTTCCTCCCTCTGGCTGAGAGAGGCTACTGCTGCAGCTGTCTCGACTCATTAAACAGTGAGTGACTCGAATCATTCATACTTCCTGATGATTCGAGTCACTGTGTTGAGACAGTGAGTCAGTAGCCATCTCTATGCCGCATACCATCAGTGAGACCTGGCGGAGACTTTCTTTGTGAGTAACGCCAGCACCGAGGAGCAACAGGCCAGACGTGAGCGTAAGCATTGCGGGAGTCGGAGTCTGAGTATGAGTGCCAATCACAAAGTGGGGGCAGCTGGGGATCTCTTCTCTGCTGACTGTAATACAAAGCATAAGTTAACTTGCAGGAAGCATCTGTAAGTGGGCGTAACTTTGAGTATGCATACCCTCCAACATTTTACACATAAAAATCAATACAAATTTGGAAAAGGGCGTGGCCACGGGTAAAGGGGGCATGGTCACACCCCTTTTCCTATACTTTCAATGGAAAAATGGAGAGTCAAAAATTGGTACATCCCACAGAAATAAGGTACTTTTGGAGGGTATGGTTATGTTAGGGGGGACAAATGCCCTAATCGCCCCCCGCTGGATCCGCCACTGCCCTTATTTATACATAAACTAGTAAATTGAAGGAGCAGTTGAAGCTTAATTAGGTTATGCCACTATCTGATTCAAAAAATTATATTGGCCTGCAAGGAGAGAGTGCTTGGTCGTGCTCCAATCAGTGGCTAGGTGATAGGAGAGCCAACAGAATTGTATGGCTGCGGTGCCATGGTAACTAGTGGTAGGAGAGCCAAGAGAATTGCATGGCTGCGGTGCTATGGTAACTATGAATGTCAGTCTACTTTACGTTGGGAAGAGAGTGTGTTAAACAGTGATTTATTTTAGCAAACACCTTTATAGTGGTATTAATAGATTACCTATGAGATTATATGATTAATACTGATGATCTATTGCTTACTGTGGCTTATCTGCATGATTCTGCAGGATCCCCTATAGATAGTGGGTGCCCACGGGTTCCTCCTGATATGTCCTGGTACCATTATGTACAGTATCTTCCGTTGTTAGGGATGGACATCGGAATCAGATGGTTAGCAACCACTGATGTTTTCAATCCGATGGAAATACTTTTCTGCTGCGGGGTACACTGGGCTCCACAAGGATAGACATAGGGGTGTAGAGTAGGATCTTGATCCGAGGCACCAACAGGCTGAAAAGTTTTGACTGTTCTCAGAATGCACAGCGCCGCCTCCTCTATAACCCCGCCTCCCTGCACAGGAGCTCAGTTTTGTAGTTGGTGCCGCAGATAGCAGGCACATAACAGAGGGGCTGCTCTGGGCAGCCCTAAGAAGAGCTTTTCTGAAGAAAAAGTGAAGACTACAAGGGCAGCAGCGGTGTGTAAATGTCAGAGACATTCACTGCTGCAGCTCTAGCTCTCCCCAGCGGCACTGTACACTCCCGAGCCCTGGTTGCCGGGTAACTACATCAGGAGGCTCCGGTTTTCTTCATGGTCAGGCACACACGGCGGGGGCTCTCCGGGATCGCGTGGCCGCGCTTCAGGAGATGGTGAGTGGGTCCCGCTTGTGGGACCCGTACTTTATCGTGATCCAGCGCAGTCAGTGGGAGGCAGGCCGCGCGCGCTGGCGGTGGACACTGTGGCAGTACAGGCGATCCCACTAGATCACCAGGGCATGGGCGCAAGTCAGGTTTTCTCTCTAAACCAGTTTAATAAGAGCCCACAGTACCCGGTGGTTTTGCCAGCAGGGGGATAAGGCTTAGACCTGAAGCCCCTCCCCCAGCTCCAGGGCGCCATTTCCCGCAAATGTTTCCGCCCTGGAGCTGCATATCTGTCTCTCTCTTGTCAAAGTCAGAAAAAAGTTTGTTTAATGTGACTTGTTCACGGACTTGGGAATCCCTCTTTGTATGGTACGAAGGGTCAGACAGGGTTTGAACAGCTGTGTCTGGTACCTAACTAAAGAACATTTTAATAGCTACAATCCGGTGCTGGTTAGGTAAAGATTAATCGCTCCTGCGTATAGTTATGGCCATTAGTAGATTCTGGACATTTCATATATTTGCGATTCATTATCCATGCGGCGGGAATCCGGAGATTACCTCCCACCTGAGCTGTTTGAAATAGTCACAGCCCACCTGTTCAAACTAACCTATGACCTTTTGTTATGATGTGAGGAGACATTCCTGTGTCCAATGAACAATGAGATTATAGGTCCCTTTGTAGTATACTGTACTCAGTGTATATAAGATCAGCCAGCCTGGGCAGCTCCGGCACTCTCCACAAACGGTTTTCATATTGACTAACTCGGAGCTGGTACCAGGCTGTGCTGCGATCGTTCCCAGTGTGTGTAAGTAATTCTCTGTAATCATCTCGCTCTTTGTTTGTATTGGCCACACTCTCTCTCTCTCTGTTTAGTATAAGATTGTGACGTTATTGTATATTTCTGTCTAGATATTCTGTTAGAATTATATGTTAGCTTGTAGTGTATGACTTGTAAACTGTTTTACCCCTTTTCGATATAACTAAAAGCTTGTTAGTAAAGGTGTTGGATCCTTAGCACGGTATCGTGTGTTCATTACATTGCAGAGGGTAATAGGAGCGTCTCGATCGCTCAAACAGCTTTAGTATTAACAAGGTTAAGCAGCGTTATATCGCTACAGTGTCTCAGTACAAGGTTTACAGTATAAGAGTATCCTTTCTGTGTGTTACATTCAAGGTTTACTGATTATCATCTTGTGAGCGTCTGCGCCACTCGTGATCTCCTCGTGGTCTCGAGCGTCCGCTACGCTGGTAGCGTAGCATTACGGTAGTCGCTCGCCTATAGCGTGCTCGACACCACGCATTAAGCTGTGAGCGAGCGTGCCGCATGTGCGTCTCGATCACGGCCGAGCGTATGCTACGCTAAGTACGTACCCTTACGGTACCCCATACGCCAATTGTGTACTGTGTCTCTTACCCATTATTGTGAAGGTTATAAGGTAATCAAAATCAGCATTATCAATTGGCGGCTCGTCCGTCCTCCACATATCCGCACTAGCGAAAACAAACGTTATCTGTCAGCAAGGGCGGGAAGGCAGTATCCCTTCGTATCGGGATACAGTAGTGCTGGCTAGATAAGCGTCTGTTTCGCTACGTTGTAGGAGTGCTGATGGAATCCGGAACCGGAGGTAAGAACAATACGCTATTGTCTTTTTAAAACTGTTTATTTCTGTTTTGCGTACACACGCACGCACGCACACAACTGTATCTCTTTTCATTTGTGTATTTTCACATATCACCTTCCTGTTTGCCATTTCACAATTGATAACGTGCTGAGAAAGATTTGTTGCTATTGGTAGTTAAAAGTAATATTAATACGTAAGGAAGTAATTTGTAAAACACGCACACGGCTTGCCTAAAATACAAGGAAGTTCTGTGTGGTGTTCAGTAGATGATTACAGTTAAAGGTCATTTACATTGATAAACGTGTTAGTTGTGTTACTGTGGACATACCTGGCTTACGTACACGTGTCTCTAACAAGGGGCAGAACGAGTGTACGCGACGCAAGGGTCGACGCACGGAGCGTATATTACGCAACGGAGCGTCTGGGTACGCCCACATAATACAAATCACACGATAGTATTATTTTAAATAGGCGAAAAGGAGGCAACGCGATAATAGCGCAAGTCAATTTCAGTGTCCAAAATTTTAAGCTAATAGATCCTTCTCTAATTTGCAACTCATCTGGACTAAACTGTGTTACTGAATGAAAGGGATTTCTGCGCAGAAACGAAAGTAAAGTGTATATGAGGTGAAAGAGTGTGTATACATATATATAAGTTTCTAATTTTTGGGGTTTGAACCAAGGAAATCATCGAGTTCTCGTGAAGGTACATACGTGTAAGTGACTGCATGGTGGCTTGGGAGGCATCCCTTGTTAAACATTTAAAAAAGAGCATTAGAGTATAGCAGACCAGGAGGTCTACTGTAGCACAGACCAGGAGGTCCAGACAGACCAGGAGGTCCAGGTACAGCAGACTAAGAAGTCCGCTATAGATAAAGAGTAAAGGAGCACAACACCAGGAAGGGTTGGTGCGGTACCCATATAGGCCATTAAGCTCAGGCTGAAGGAATTCGCAGCCACAATTTTCGATTCCACTGGTCGCTCCGCACATAAGATTAGTTGCTTATGTGCAGAACGATTGTACCGCACGTAATTGTGTGCATTAGTTAGTAACTTGACCCTGTACCATTTGCGTACGCTAGAGGGGTCATAAACGCTATTTGTACATTCTAACGTGATTTGTGTAATTTTTTTATTTTAAGGGAAGTTCGCTAGTCACTTGGGAACTATCCAACAACCAATAGTTACTGGAAAGGGTTAAGTGCTCTTCGGATCACACCCACATGTTCCAGTAAATAGAGGTTCAGGTCGCAGGGGCCCTAGGTTGAGTACGCCAGCGCTAAGGCAGTGTGTGGGCGTATTGGTCGACTTGGGCGAGTGAGTGGAGTACTCGGTAAACTCCGCCGCCGGCCTACCCAGGACATCTTGGTTTTTGTAAGGGTTCGCTGAAGACCCTGATTTGAAGGTCAGAGGTAGTGAAAGCAGCACCTGCAAAGATGGGGGCCAGTTGTTCAGGTAGGGGCCGATCAACCTCGGTTCGGGTTGACTTAGTAAACCGGCCAACAGAGTCGGCAAGGATAACGTGTGATACAGACCGAGAGTAAGTCCGAAATGGATCACACACAAAGGTATTGTGCAATGAATGGGAAAGAATGACTGTGCACGATGGGGAAAAGTTCCCACGGGTAGGCAGTTTTAGTCACGAGGTGTTACAGAATCTAAGGAGAAGGATATGTCTCATTAAATCTGAAAAGAGACGGATCAAATATTATGATGGTTTACAATTATGGCAACAGGAAGGTGAAATACAAGGAGGATTAGCTTACACAGCTGACTCTCACTGTGGTAACAAAAATATGGCAGCCAGAGAGAAGGTGGTTACAGAGAATGGCACACTGGTGTTTGATAAACATGCACTTAGCAACTGTATTATAGATGATAAGAACAATTGTAATAAATGTAACAATGATAATTGTAATACTGTTAAATGTACAACTATTAACCCATGCAAGTTGCACCCCATGTTAAACTTCCCTCAGGATTACCAGCAAGAAAGTGAACCTAGCACGATGTCGGCATCTTTTCCAGCAGCCATCACACAAGACGTCCAGGTGGACACGACCAATTCGGTAAAGGCAATAGTCAAGCCCCCTAACGGAGGGTCAGGTGAGGTCGTGTCAACAGGTAAGTACGGTATTGTATGTTACTCACAGACAAATGCATCTTACACCGAAGAGTTAACACAAAATAGCTTAATGGAACAAAATCCTGTCAGGGTGAACACAATCCCCAATGAAAGGACTAATAGTCACAAGGTCACTCCCATCAGAGACATTGCTATGCAATGTCCCTGGTCCAGGATGGAATTGATGACAATTATGTCTGAATTCCCTGATCCCAGGAGAAATCTAGCCGCATGTCAGAAGTACATTAGAGAGTTAGGTAATTCTGCAGAACCCACCAACAAAGGTTGGCGGGCAGTGCTGAGGGCATGTCTGCCCTCCAATGTTGACTCTGCGAAATTTATTACTGATTGTGAATTAGACACAAAAGTACCTCAAACGGAGGAACACAATCAGGAATGTATTAAGCAGATCAACCGACAGTTAGGAGTATATTTCCCAGCCGTTGTCGAGTGGAAAGAAATCTTCTACATAAGACAAAACGAAGGGGAAAGTACTTCTAATTACTTTCATCGGGCACTGCAGGAAATGGCTAGATACACTGGTATAGAAGATATTAAAACAAATGTACACTACAGGAAAGTAGCAGTTTATGTGTTAATAAATGGTTTAAAGGAAGTATTAAGAACGAGTATACAAGCCTCTCTACCTAACTGGAGAGATATCTCAGTGGCCGATTTGAAAGAGTCCGCTATTAATCATGACCGGAACATTAAAAGCAAGCCACAAACCCCTGTGAATAGGTCAAAAGTAAGAAGGTGTTACAACTGCTTAAGGGAAGGTCATGTTGCACGAGATTGTAGGTCTAAAAACACACACAAGATATATACACCCCCTAGACAACGACATGACCATAATAGTCAAAGAACCAGGGAAACACAGGAAGAGCGGTTGATGGTGATGAGCATCCAAGCGTTTGAGGAGGCATCAAATCAAGCAAGACCTCAGGTCACTGGCACTTGGAGGAAGCCCAGGGCTTGTTATCTTTGTAAAAGAGAAGGGCATTATGCCAGCAACTGTAACAGCCCACATAAAGTCAGACCCCCTAGACAAGAACACAAGCAGAGTTACGACACTCGGAAGTATAATCAGGTATCACACATGTCAAATTCTGGTCCACACATATAATTTATGATTAGGAAAGTTGATCATTAATCTTGATAAAGCCTGAGGTAACAGTTAATAAATTGGGAGGTCATTCCTTGAAGACACAGGAATGACCGGGTAAAATTTGTAATGTATCTGTAAAATGTTTCTTTTTCCCCATCTCTGACGTTCACCACAACAGCTCCAACATCACCTGACTACCTGACCTTTTCAGAAGTCTACCAAACCCCAGTATGACCTACCAGCATCAATGTATCCTGGCCAGATACAAAGGGTGAAGTATGGAAATACTGGTGGGAGAGACTATGCAAAGATACCATTGGACATGTTGGTGTGACAGCCTGATGGTGAACGGAAGATCTGACAATGAGTTTTTTTTTGTTGTTTAATGCAAAATGTGATGAATTGTTCTCTCTCTCGTTTGTTTTTCTCTCTTCTCTTCTTTCTCATGTTTTAAAGATGGTATGTCACACATCAGTTATACAAATGGTAATGCAAGATTTTTGCTCCTTACAGGGAGATCGCAGATTTGGAAGGAATATTGTATCACCAGAGTGTTCGTTTGGAAGACTGAGAGACAGCACCTTTGAGATGACAGCAGAGCAAGAAGAACAACAAGACTAAAGGACAAAAGACATCGTAACATTTTTCTCTCCCCTCAAAGTATTTTTTTGTACCCCCATTACAAATTTCTCTTTCTCCTCCTGTAAGATGGACTCGCCCCAAGAGACTGCAGTCCGTGTTTTCCTGTTAACCATGATGTTGACCAGAGCAGTCTGTTTCGGTGAGAGTACCATGGAGGTCGAGAAAGGATCGGGAATGGGTTCTGATGACTGAGACGGAGGCGTAAATTTCCAATAGCAACAATCACCGAGCAAAGGCGAGTACCGGAAAACGATCTAGCAGCCATGTTATTTATAGACATTGCGAAGGATTGTTAGCTAAAGAGAACTGCATCTGTAGGCATTGTGACAATATAGTTGAGGATGGGTGCATAAAGAAATGTCAGTCCAGTTTTAATGTCCACATGGACCGGCATCCATTGAGTGACTATCACTCCTTAGTGGGTAAAGTGTTAAATCAGACAGACTGTTGGGTATGCTCTCAAGTACCTCAAGGCCATAGCAAATCAGGACTAGTACCATTCCCTTTAACGGTAGGAGAGGTACTTGAGCTAAGTGGTGGGAGGCCGGAGGACAAGAGGTTTAATATCTCTAGTCCTCCTAGTTTGAAGCTCCACCAATATCATGTGGATAGGTCCTTAGTGTGCTTTAACATTTCCAATCCCCGAAAGCCGGGAAATTGGGAAGTGTCATGGAGTAATCAAACCATGACATTCTCACATAGAGCCGACAGATTGCCCATAGACACAGAACTTATACGCCAGATAGCCGACCATAGGAAATTCTTTCGGTATAGGTACACCTTAGGAAGTGGGATCATGCGAGTTGGAGAAGTATCACCAGGATACTGTGCACAGATCGTACAAACTGATACGTGTACTAAACAGATGGAAGAATTAGGGTTAGGAGAGTTCACATGGAAAATCTGTAATATGGTTATGTCACACTCCGTCCCATATGTTCTCCCCGATGATGCATATTTCATATGCGGGAGGAAGGCGTATAAGTGGCTTGCCCCAAACTCAGAATGGTTATGTTATATTGGAAAAGTACTGCCTGAGGTAATGACTGTATCCCACACTAAAATGAAAGATATTCACCGTTGTGCCCAAGCTCCTTATACTCACACTCATTACGAGCACATCGTTAAACGGCACCTGATAGAAAGAACAGAGCATTCAGCCTCTGACCTGATCCATGAATCCACCGGGATTCAATTCCTACTCGCGTTAGATATCACTCGTACCGCCAGAGGAGTGATAAATTACAAATATATATCTGCGCTTGCAAATTTATTAGACAATATCACCGAAATGTATGACGACACAATCAGGTACACTGGGAAAGAGTTACAAACCTACAAAACAGAACTGGTTCAGCATAGGATGATTCTCAATTACCTCACAGCTGTGACAGGCGGGTATTGTGTAACCCTGGCAACTCAATATGGAATCAAGTGCTGCACGTACATTACAAACAGCACGGAGGACCCAGCCGAGGTCATAGACCAAAAGATGGATGACATTTTACAATTAAAATGGGAGTTCCGAAGGAAACACAATCTCACCCTTGCTGCTGTGGGTAATGAGCTGACCAGTTGGGTGTCATGGTTGAACCCACGAAATTGGTTCTCTGGTTTAGGAGAATGGGCCCAAGGTATTATCATGGATGTAGGGAAATTTCTTTTGTGTATTCTGGGAGTCGCCATATTGGTTGGTCTGATATTTAGATGCGTTCGGGTTTTAACGAGGTGTAAACGTAGTGCCCGAGTGATGAGTTTAAGAAGCGAGGACACTGTATTAACAACAACTAATTTGATGTATGACCCAACAATAGAGACAATGTTGTGATGAAAATGTGATTCCACGGTCTGTTTCTTTCACCCGTTTCTCCTTTGTTTTCCTCCAAGGTACAAAGACCCGCTTGGAAGAAGAATTTGACAACCTTTTACACAGACCATTGATGGACAATGCCATAGACCCCCATTTTCCCTAGTGACTCTAAAATTTTACGATAGCCCAACACTTCAAAGATTGTAAGTCTATGGACATTGAAAAAGCTTTTTGCTCAAGCAATTATAGCAAAAGCATCGGGAGACTACAGTCAACATGTACATCGAGACAAGACATCAGACAAGACCTCAATCAACAAATGTATATTAAACTCACATAGTTTATGACTGCATTTACCATAATTGCTTCTTATCTTCATCTCTACAACCTTCAGGTAATGACACACATAGTCGATAGGGAATATAGGCACAGATATCAGCACTCACATATCCCCCCATTCATGTATCATCAACTAAAATGTGCTCCCCCATTTTGTTGCAACCAAAAGCCGAAAAGAGCTCGGTAAAGTTTGACAGCCCATCCACAGACCCGTACTACGGGATAAGAAGGAATTCAAATGTATACTTCGCAATACCTCGAAGCTTGATTTAAAACACGTACGGCACGATGATACATGACCCCTCAAACATGGACTCATACACACATGCTTCTACTATCTCACTAGGTCATACCTTTTTCCCACCTTCTTCTCTTCTCCCTTACCCAATCATAGAAATGTATTTTTACATGACATATATTTTTCTCTTTTTGAACTGTTTTAGGAAGTGGCAGTTATTGATGACTGCCAAAGGGTGGACTGTCAAAGTCAGAAAAAATATCACGCTGCACGTTGCCATATATTCACCTCATGCGCGTGCCTGCTGCACGTGCACATTCTCTCCCGTGCGTGCGGATACTCGCAGCCGCGTGATGGCGCCTCGGCCATGCGCTCGAGCGCGTGGTATGTGCATTTATGGTAGAGTTTATGTGCGTCTAGCGGGCGACTCAATCGTTATATAATAACACCACATAGTATGTTTTATAGATAATGTTCCCCTTAGTGATAACTGTAAGTTTGTTTAATGTGACTTGTTCACGGACTTGGGAATCCCTCTTTGTATGGTACGAAGGGTCAGACAGGGTTTGAACAGCTGTGTCTGGTACCTAACTAAAGAACATTTTAATAGCTACAATCCGGTGCTGGTTAGGTAAAGATTAATCGCTCCTGCGTATAGTTATGGCCATTAGTAGATTCTGGACATTTCATATATTTGCGATTCATTATCCATGCGGCGGGAATCCGGAGATTCCCTCCCACCTGAGCTGTTTGAAATAGTCACAGCCCACCTGTTCAAACTAACCTATGACCTTTTGTTATGATGTGAGGAGACATTCCTGTGTCCAATGAACAATGAGATTATAGGTCCCTTTGTAGTATACTGTACTCAGTGTATATAAGATCAGCCAGCCTAGGCAGCTCCGGCACTCTCCACAAACGGTTTTCATATTGACTAACTCGGAGCTGGTACCAGGCTGCGCTGCGATCGTTCCCAGTGTGTGTAAGTAATTCTCTGTAATCATCTCGCTCTTTGTTTGTATTGGCCACACTCTCTCTCTCTCTCTCTGTTTAGTATAAGATTGTGACATTATTGTATATTTCTGTCTAGATATTCTGTTAGAATTATATGTTAGCTTGTAGTGTATGACTTGTAAACTGTTTTACCCCTTTTCGATATAACTAAAAGCTTGTTAGTAAAGGTGTTGGATCCTTAGCACGGTATCGTGTGTTCATTACATTGCAGAGGGTAATAGGAGCGTCTCGATCGCTCAAACAGCTTTAGTATTAACAAGGTTAAGCAGCGTTATATCGCTACAGTGTCTCAGTACAAGGTTTACAGTATAAGAGTATCCTTTCTGTGTGTTACATTCAAGGTTTACTGATTATCATCTTGTGAGCGTCTGCGCTGCTCGTGATCTCCTCGTGGTCTCGAGCGTCCGCTACGCTGGTAGCGTAGCATTACGGTAGTCGCTCGCCTATAGCGTGCTCGACACCACGCATTAAGCTGTGAGCGAGCGTGCCGCATGTGCGTCTCGATCACGGCCGAGCGTATGCTACGCTAAGTACGTACCCTTACGGTACCCCATACGCCAATTGCGTACTGTGTCTCTTACCCATTATTGTGAAGGTTATAAGGTAATCAAAATCAGCATTATCACTCTCACTTCCTGTCAGTGTCTGGGCGCCATTTCTCTCAGCTTCACTGTTCCTGGGACTGCTTGGGGAAATCCTTCTGTGTAAAGTCGCCTGGTTGTCAGTGCTGTGACTTTACATGACACTTTAGTATTCTACCTGCCTTTTAGACAGTGTTAGTTAAGAAAGAGTGCATTTAGTCAGGGTTTTCTAGTACAATTACCCTGTGATATACATCCAGTTTTTACTATGCAGTGTTATATCTATTGACTACATAGCTAAATATATAAGCTAGTCCAGTGCAGTATTATTGTTAGTAATAACCTCTGCATTGTACAAACTGTGACTATCTGTGTGTGTGCATTAGCTAGCTGAGTGGTGTCCATTTCGTGTCTTTCACTCAACTTGCTATCCCTATATTCTATAACCTGAGGGGGCTTGGTGCATCAGGTTTAATATTTATATAGGATTTTCACAAAGATATATTATTATTATTATCCTTTATTTATATGGCGCCACAAGGGTTCCGCAGCGCCCAATTACAGAGTACATAAACAAATAATCAAACAAGAAAACAGCAACTTACAGTTGACGACAATATAGGACAAGTACAGGGTAAATAAACATAGCTACATCAGCAGATGACACTGGAATAAGTATCAGGTGGCAGAAGACTGCTGGATTTGGTGCAGTTGAAGATTATTAAAGTAAGAAAAGGGTAAGCACATGAGGGAAGAGGGCCCTGCTCGTGAGAGCTTACATTCTAACGGGGAGGGGTAGACAGACAGGGGTGAGACAGATGGGGTACATAGAGAGCGTGGAACAGAGGTTTAGGATGAGATTTGGCTGGGTTTGGTGTAGAAGTGGGATATACTTTAATACATATTTTTCTCTGTGATTTTAGTCACCATATCGCTCCTTTATCTCTGCTAGTGCTGACTACACTGCGCAGGGGTTTGGGTAAGAGGTATTGTGCTGCTGCCAATTGTACTGTGTTACCTGATACTGCAAGTTATATCATGTCTGCTTCTGAGGGTAACGGTTCTGGGGCTGAACACACTGCCGGTATTGCTGAAGCCACAGATCCCTATTAGAGGAATATAGCAACTGTGGGCTCTGGTTCTGGCGGCTCCTTGCCCTCCCAGTGGGACTGTGGCAACGGAGGTACATAATGACCCACCGTGGGCCGCTTTTTCCACGCTTCTACATACGCTAGTTAATAAACTGACACCCCCTATGGGACCCCCTATGTCAGCACAACCGTATGTGGTCCCTGCAGCTAACCCGCCGTGGACGGATTATTTATCTGCTCAATTGAAGAAGTTGAACCAGTCCCTGACTACTAAAAAGTCTGACCCTCGCTCGCCAAAGCCCAAGGGGTCCTCTAAGCGAGCTCTTATCTCCTCACAATCTACTGCTGTCCCTGACACCTCGTCTGATGAAGACGGCACTTACACTGACCCCTCAGATTCTGACACAGATACTGCTGATGGGGAGGGTAGTTCACATGTGGATGTTCCTGATCTTTTGGAGGCTATTAAGTTGATTTTGCAGATTACGGATGATCCCGAGCCATCCGTCCCTCCTAAGAAACCAGATAGGTTCAAGCGTCAGAAGGTGGTTAAACAAGTTTTACCTCACTCTGACCACCTAGTGGATATACGTCAGGAACCCTGGGAAAACTGGGGTAAGAAGTTTGTGCCTCAAAAGAAGATGCTGGCTCGCTATCCCCTCGTGCCAGAGCTGTCTAAAAATTGGGAAACGCCTCCTCCAGTAGACTCACATGTGGCTAGGATGGTGGTTTCCTCAGCTCTACCTGTCACTACCATCACGTCTCTAAATGAGCCTATGGATAAATGTGTAGAGGGTTGTCTGAAAGCGATTTACACCCTTACGGGTGCTGCACAAAGGCCCACTATTGCAGCAACATGGGCTGCAAAGGCTATTGAAGCATGGGCCTTGGAGTTAGAAGCTGAAATCTCTTCTGACCATGCTAGACAATGCTTGTCATATATTGTCACAGCTTCTCGCTATATTAAAGAGGCGGCTTCTGATGCCGGTATCCTAGCAGCCAAGGCCTCTTCTACATCAGTCCTGGCTCGCCGGATACTGTGGCTGAGATCCTGGTCTGTGGATCTGGACTCTAGAAAAACCCTGGAGGTACTCCCTTTCAAGGGAGATATTCTGTTTGGGGAGGACTTAAATAAGATAGTGGCTGACTTGGCTACTGCCAAAACTGCCTGTCTGCCAAGTACCACTCCTTCTGTGTCGAAGGCTAAAGGTACTTCCTTTCGCCCCTTTCGTCCTTTGGGTAAAGCAAAAGGTCAGGCGTACAACAAGCAGACCCGCACTTCCAAACCTGGTAAGCCAAAGCCCAAAAGAGCCTGGGCGGCTCGTTAGCCAGCTTCCAAGACCGATAAGCCTGCCACATGATGGAGCGGGCCTCCCCCTGGGGGATCCAAGGGTGGGGGGCCGGCTTCTAGGGTATACCCAGGAATGATTGAAGACCACTTCAGATGCCTGGGTACGGGAAGTCGTCACTCGAGGTTACGCCATAGCCTTCAAAAACCGACCCCCTCATTGATTTTGCTGGTCAGATGTCGCGTTTGACCAGACAAAGGCGAACACTCTACATTCGGTGGTACAGACCCTCCTGGATACAGGAGTCGTAGTACAGGTGCCTCTTGCGCAGAGGGGCCGGGGGTACTATTCTCCGCTGTTTCTAGTCCCGAAACCGAATGGGTCCTCCCGGCCCATTCTCAACCTCAAGGCATTGAACAGGTTTGTGAAGGTTTCCAAGTTCCGTATGGAAACCCTTCGCTCTATAGTTCTGGCCTTGGAACCTGGGGGCTACATGGTCTCCCTGGATATACAGGATGCTTACCTGCATATTCCTATAGCAGCGTCACATCAGCAATACCTGAGGTTTGCGATTGGCAACCTCCATTACCAGTTTTGGGCGTTACCTTTTGGTTTAACTACGGCTCCGCGAGTCTTCACCAAAGTCATGGCGGTGATGACGGTGGTACTCCGCCGTCAAGGGGTCAGGATACTGCCGTATCTGGACGACTTGTTAATCCTGGCAAATTCCCCAGAACTTCTCCTACGTCATCTGGATATGACGGTCCGGTTTCTACAAGCCCATGGGTGGCTCATTAACTGGAAGAAATCCTCCCTGGTCCCTTCTCAGAGCATGGTGCATCTGGGAGCGCTATTGGACACCCACAACCAGAGGTTGTTCTTGTCTCAGGAGAAAGTCCTGAAGCTTCAGGACAGGATTCGTTGCTTCCTTTCTCGTCTGCAAGTGTCGATACATTCGGCGATGCAGGTGCTAGGCCTCATGGTCTCAGCATTCGACATGGTGGAGTATGCTCAATTCCATTCTCGCCCCCTCCAGAGGCTAATTCTAGCCAAGTGGGATGGCCTGCCTCACCGGATCAGGTCTCACATGATCTCATTGACTCCGGAGGTTCGTCTGTCGCTGCTCTGGTGGCTCCAGGACCAACGATTGTGCAGGTGCCGTCCCTTCTGGATATCCAACTGGGTCCTGTTGACGACAGATGCCAGTCTAAGAGGTTGGTGCATGGTGCTGGAGCAACACTCCCTTCAGGGGCGGTGGACCAAGGAGGAGTCCCTCCTCTCAATCAACATTCTGGAATTGCGGGAGGTCTTCAATGCATTGAACCTGACCAAGCATTTAATTCAGAACCGTCCTGTTCAAGTACAGTCGGACAACGCCACCACAGTGGCTTACATAAATCATCAAGGCGGCACTCGAAGCCGTTTGGCAATGAAGGAAGTCTCACGGATTCTACATTGGGTGGAACGCCCTCTACCGGCCATATCAGGGCCTGGACTTAAGCTTTCGTCTGGCCTCCCTCAAGGTTCAAATATCTGCCTTGTCGGTGTGGTTTCAGAGAAAAATTGCGACATTACCTGATGTGCATACCTTTACTCAGGGTGTGTTGCGTATCCAACCTCCCTATGTCCCACCTGTGGTTCCTTGGGACTTGTAGGTGGTTTTGGTTTTCATGCCGGCGAGTGGGGCCTCCATCCAGAAGTGTTTCAGCTCCTAGTGGAAAAGTGGGACCTTCCAGACGTAGATCTGATGGCGTCTCGACACAATCACAAGGTTCCGGTCTTCGGAGCAAGGACAAGGGATCCTCAAGCAGCATTCGTGGATGCGCTGGCAGTGCCGTGGAGTTTTCGGCTGCCGTACGTGTTCCCTCCGGTATCACTCCTGCCCAGGGTAATTCGGAAGTTCAAGCAAGAAAGAGGAATTCTGCTTCTCATAGCTCCTGCGTGACCCAGACGGCATTGGTTCTCAGACCTGCAAGGCCTATCGTCAGAGCGTCCAATTCTACTTCCACAATGCCCAGACCTCCTCGTTCAGGGCCCCTGTGTATACCAGGACCTAGCCTGGCTGTCTTTGACGGCGTGGCTCTTGAAGCTTCCGTCTTGAGGGCTAAAGGGTTTTCTGAGGCGGTCATTCAAACTATGTTGCGGGCCCGGAAACCGGCTTCGGCTCGGATTTACTATAGGGTCTGGCATTCTTACTTTGTTTGGTGCGCATCTAACGATTATGACGCTTCCAAGTTTAGTATAGCCAAGTTGTTGGCTTTTCTTCAGCAGGGCCTGGACTTAAGCTTTCGTCTGGCCTCCCTCAAGGTTCAAATATCTGCCGTGTCGGTGTGGTTTCAGAGAAAAATTGCGACATTACCTGATGTGCATACCTTTACTCAGGGTGTGTTGCGTATCCAACCTCCCTATGTCCCACCTGTGGTTCCTTGGGACTTGTCGGTGGTTTTGGAGGCGTTACAAGAGTCTCCGTTTGAACCTCTTGGTTCAGCTGATCTTAAGTGGCTTTCCCTTAAGGTGGTGTTTCTGCTGGCTATTGCCTCAGCTAGAAGAGTGTCGGATTTGGGTGCCTTGTCATGTAGTTCCCCATATCTGATATTTCACCGTGACCGGGCGGTTCTTAGGACTCGTCCCGGATACTTACCTAAGGTGGTTTCTTCGTTCCACCTTAACCAGGAGATTGTGGTTCCACACTTGTTTCTCCTGATCTGCCTCCCAAAGAGCGGTCTTTGGATGTGGTACGGGCTCTCCGTATCTATGTGAAGAGAACTGCTTCTATTAGGAAATCTGATTCTCTCTTTGTGCTGTTTGGATTTCACAAACGGGGCTGGCCTGCTCACAAGCAAACTCTGGCCAGATGGATTAAAATGGTGATTGCACATGCTTATGTGAGGGCTGGCCTCTCGGCTCCTCACATTACGGCCCATTCTACTCGGTCTGTTGGACCTTCTTGGGCGGCCCGCCGTGGTACGACCCTTGAACAATTGTGCAAGGCAGCTACGTGGTCCTCTGTGAACACGTTCATAAGGTTCTATGCCTTCGATACTGCCGCTTCCCAGTATGCTTCCTTTGGATGCCGGGCTCTTGTACCCGCTACAGTGCGTTCCCAAGCCAGAAAGAACTGCTTTAGGACATCCCCTATGTCTATCCTTGTGGAGCCCAGTGTACCCCGCAGCAGAAAATGAGTTTTATGGTAAGAACTTACCTTTGTTAAAACTCTTTCTGCGAGGTACACTGGGCTCCACAAGGCGCCCACCCTGACGCACTTAGCTTCTTTGAGTTGGTATGGCATTAGCCGCTGACACTTCTCCTGTCGTGAGAGTTTGGTGTATGTGGCTACTAACCATTGTCATCTCTTTTCCTGCTACTACATTGGGCTGGTTAACTAAAAACTGAGCTCCTATGCAGGGAGGCGGGGTTATAGAGGAGACGGTGCTGTGCATTCTTGGAACAGTCAAAGCTTTTCAGCCTGTTGGTGCCTCGGATCAAGATCCTACTCTACACCCCTATGTCTATCCTTGTGGAGCCCAGTGTACCTAGCAGAAAGAGTTTTAACAAAGGTAAGTTCTTACCATAAAACTCGTTTTTCCATCGAATCACGGGAGTCCGTATGCTGCCAGCCATCAGATGCAGCTTTCCGATGCCCAGCCGATGGTGTGCTGTTATTTTTCAACTGTGGACACCTGGAAATGGTGTCTGTAGCTCAGCTAGTGTGCATCCACGGAGCTATGAGTACCTCTGCACATGCGCAAAGTATAACCATCGCAATGGTATTACCATGATCACCTCTTTTGCAGGGTTTTTTCCCAGTCATTTATTGCTTGTAAATTGTATTTTCCATATTGGTAGAGTTACTCTCTAAGAGGAATTATATGTGGTCACTTGGCTGAAGCTACCAACCCTTAAATCATTAGGTGGCTGGTGCAGAGTGACAGAAATACCAGTTTGCATAGCCTAAAATGCATGTCCAGAAAATAGAATGCATGCCAAGAAGACTGGAAGCAGATGTGTCAGACACTCACGGGCACCAGCGGTGTGGGGGAAGGAAGAGGTGGAGTAAAGATGTATGAGTACAGTAAAGTGTGGTTTGCGTAATTATAAACAGATTCAAACCGAAGGGCAGATTCTAAGTTACTAGTTGTGGGCAGTCCTGGAAGCCTGATTTACTACTGTATGCTACTATGCAGGACCGTAACTAGGTGTGTGCAGAGTGTTCTCTGCACATAGGGGGTAATTCAGTCTGAAGCCCTTTGTGGAGTGTCCTCGCGCAGCAGGTGCACAGTGAGATGCTAACGGCATGTTAGGGCTGCGATCGCCTATGACTGATTGACAGGCAGAGACGGTCGCAGTGCGGGAGGGGCATGCCAATGGTGTTAGAAAGCCGTTGGTGGGGCGTGGCCTGGACAATGCAAGCATGTCCAGACCATTGCGGGGACGGTCCACGGCGGCTGCGTGATGTCACACGCAGCCACTGAGACCCGGGATGAGGTGGATAGCCACCTGCCAGCATGGGTAGACGCCTGCCAGCGCAGCTGTGCCAGCCGCCGTGCGATGCTTTCACTCCCGTGCGGGGGGAGGCAAGGCCTGACATGCAGTACAGACTAGCGCTGTGCTGGGTGCCTCCACGCATGTCTGAGTAACTGATCGTAGATGTGCTAAATTTAGCACATCTACGATCAGATCTGAATTACCCCAATAGTGCTGCAGGGTAGGTGGCGCTGTTGGCAGCACTTGTCAATTATGAATTATCGAATAACTTTCACTTGCAACTCCCCCACTTTTTGAAGCCCAGCATCTCCTGACCACTCCTGTCTCCTACCCCCACCCCTTTTGTCACTAATACCAATACAACATTCATGGGCTTGACTTGAGAGCTCTTTGTTATTCAGTCACACTGTCCTTTATTACATTTCAGGATGCTGATGTGCCCAAGATTCAAACCCATTGCCTATGACATTGCAGTCGGACACTCTATTTATTGAGCTATCTGCCCTTGCATAGAAAGCTAGAGAATTCCAAGCTGGAGAGCTTTAACTATTTGAAGCTTACCTTGTACATTGTGAAGGGGTGATCAGTGCTGTGGCTGGGTAGATTTATGTAGTGTGTGGCTGCAAAGGAGTGGATGTGTAGCTGCACACTGCATGGATCTGCTTGATTATGGTGGTGGTTATTTTTTACAGGGTACAGGTAGCTTCATATACAGTGCATCCAGAAAGTATTCACAGCGCTTCACTTTTTCCACATTTTGTTATGTTACAGCCTTGTACCAAAATGGAACACATTTATTTTTCCCCTCAAAATTCTTCACACAATACCCCATAATGACAATGTGAAAAAAGTGTTTTTGAGATTTTTGCAAATTTATTAAAAATAAAAAAAACTGAGAAATCACATGTACATTAGTATTCATAGCCTTTGCTATGAAACTCAAAATTGAGCTGAGGTGCATCCTGATTCCACTGATCATCCTTGAGATGTTCCTACAGCTTAATTGGAGTCCACCTGTGGTAAATTCAGTTGATTGGACATGATTTGGAAAGGCACACACTTGTCTATTTAAGGTTCCACACTTGACAGAGCATGTCTGACCACAAACCAAGCATGAAGTCAAAGGAATTGTCTGTAGACCTCCGAGACAGGATTGCCTCAAGGCACAAATCTGGGGAAGGGTACAGAAAAATATCTGCTGCTTTGAAGGTCCCAATGAGCACAGGGGCCTCCATCATCCATAAGTGGAAGAAGTTCGGAACACCAGGACTCTTCCTAGAGCTGGCCGGCTGTCTAAATTGAGCGATCGGGGGAGAAGGGCCCTAGTCAGGGGAGGTGACCAAGAACCCGATAGTCACTCTGTCAGAGCTACTGTACAGCATTCTTCTGTGGAGAGAGGAGAACCTTCCAGAAGGACAACCATCTCTGCAGCAATGCAGCAATCCACCAATCAGGCCTGTATGGTAGAGTGGCCAGACTGAAGCCACTCCTTAGTAAAAATCACATGACAGTCTGCCTGGAGTTTGCCAAAATGCACCCGAAGGACTCTCAGACCATGAGAAACAAAATTCTCTGGTCTGATGAGACAAAGATTAAACTCTTTGGCGTGAATACAAGGCATGATGTTTGGAGGAAACCAGGCACCACTCATTGGGCTAATTCAGGTTGGATCGCAAATCAAATTTTTACAATGACCCCGGGGGTCTGCAGAAAATGAGCAGTAACCCCGTCCACTTGGAAGACTCCACCCCCTAAACAGACCCTACCCCTAGTAGGGCTGCTTCCATAAATTTCCCAGGCTGGCTTTCGATCCCAATCCGCCCCTGGGTAGGGTTGATTGTCAACACTCGTGTATCAATAATGGATGCAGTGTGTGTGATGCACACAATTCCCCGAGGTCCAGGGGGGTGCCACACCGCACACCCTGCACCTATTTTTTCAGTACTTACCCTCCAGAGTCCAACATAGGCAGCAGCATGCTGCAGAAACCACCAGGAAAGTGGTGTGGCAACCATTTTCCCTGTGTTTTGTGCATGTATAATAGGAAAATGTCCACGTGTAATTTTCCAGGAGACCTGCGCATGCGCACTCGACTCTGGGACAGCGCTAGGGTCCCAGATTCTCTTGCTGTGTGGCATGGAGGAGGGAGCCCAGACAGAGATTGCACACAGACATCCTCCTCTCTTGATACGACCCTGATTGTCGAGTTATCAACAGTGATAGAGATAGCAGGTTGGTAACTACTATTGGCTGGTGGAAATATAATAATTAACACGGTGTAATGGTTAGCATTACTGCCTCACAGCACTGAGGTCATGGGTTCGATTCCCACCATGGCACTAACTGTGTGGAGTTTGTATATTCTCCCTGTGCTTGCATGGGTTTCCTCCGGGTACTCCGGTTTCCTCCCACAATCCAAAAATATACTGGTAGGTTAATTGGCTCCCTATAAATTAACCTTAGCGTGAATGTGTGTGCGTGTAAATGTGGTAGGGAATACAGATTGAAAGCTCCACTGGGGCAGGGACTGATGTGACTGGCCAAATATTCTCTGTAAAGCGCTGCAGAATATGTGTGTGCTATATAAATAACTGGTAATAAATAATAATAAATAAATGTTAAGTTTGAGATGGCGAGATGACATCCAGGATGAAACAACAGAGAGGCATTCTATGACGCGAACCAATACAGATAGTACAGTATCTGCAGTTGCAGCAGCCTCATGCTAGGTGCAAGAGATCCGTCAGATACAAGTTTCCCTTCTCCACACGCAATACTCGGAATCACATGGAGCTTTTGATATATACGCCCACTACACTCCCAGGACACTCCCAACACACAGGGTGATTCAGTGCACCTACCCGAAACACAGATAGACAGCTCAGACCAAGTTCTGTTTAACTCTGAATAGGACTTAAATATGCAAAAATTCACATCTACACATGCGTTATATGTAAAAACATGCCATTGGTGCTCATGTACAGCAATGGTTATATGCTTCTCCAAGCTGTATTATTTGTGGGTGCTTGATGGCTGGTGCAATAATAATATGATAATGTTGATGATTGCCAGTACCAGTGTGGGACTGGGGCATGAACGGCCCACAATGGGTATTCTGTGGAAGGGCACTGTGCTTAGGGGATATGGAGCCAGCCACATCATTGGGTGTGTTGAGCCATCACAAAGACTTGGTCAACCATTAGAAAGGATATAGCCAGCAAGTACTGTAAGTACTTATAGTTCATGAAGTATAATATACCAGATTATGCATTGTAGTGAATATACCATAGCCTTGGAAGTGCGTATAATATAACATACAGTATGTACTGTATAATAAAAAAGCACATGATGGTGATTCTGTCTATATATACAGTTCCCAATTTTAAAGCTCAATGGAATATGCTGAGCTATATAAAAAAGAAAATAATAATAATAATATCATACCAGCGGGACAGTTCCGCTGTTTGGACATTGTCCCCCTGGGCAAAGCAGTTGGAAATCCCTGACTAGACATGCACATGGCATCTAATAAGTGCAGGGAGGTGAGCCAAGGGCGACCCAGCTGCTCGGGGGGCGCAGGGCATGCCCCCAACATGACAAAACCAGGGTCATGCTGTGAGGCCATGTCCCCTTCCAGCCAAGGTAATGTCCCCTTTTTGGGCTGTGCGCACCTGTGGCACGAGAGGGTCCTGATTAGGGGACTGTAAAAGTTGGGAGGTATGTAATAATCATATATATTGGTAGATGCTCAATTAGCTTAGTGATATCATTCAGGTGCTCAAAAGGGAGGGGTATTTCTAAGCAAGAAAAAAAGGCATTTATTTCCCCCAGCACCCTGAATGATAACCGTAACCAGATATAAATTCCACATAATAACAGAATTCAGAGATCTTCGTTACACATATTTGCGCAAATGTGTGAATAAGCCCCAAAGCACCATCAAGACGTCTCTGTATATTTGGGGTCCCTAGCGCTATATCTAGGTGCAGGGTGTGGCACCCCAAAACACCAGCATAAGCCAGAAAGCCCAGCGTAGCATACCAGTGAAAAAACTATAGTGTTAATAAATTAGTATTTAGGAAGCCGAAGCTATAGAGAAAGTGATACAAAAATGAAATGCAATTAAAATAGAGAAATAGTGTAAAAAAATTAATAAGTGAAAAGTGTTAGTAGAATATAAAGGTATGCCACACTAAGGCCATCCAGCTCAGCCAGTCCAGAGGCACCACACCTCACACCTCCATTACCCCAATCTGGGTCTAAGATTAACCAGCAAGGAGCCATATGATAATGGCTCCTTACTACAATATGTCTAAGCTAAGAGCTACCTACCTTGGAGCAACCCCATAATGCTCCATGTGGCATGTCAGGGCCTGCACCTCCTCCTAATGCAGGAACCTCTCTGCCTCTCACAACAAACATATATATTGGTAGATGCTCAATTACCGTATATACTCGAGTATAAGCCGACTTTTTCAGCACGTTTTTTTTGTGCTGAAAAAGCCCCCTCGGCTTATACTCGAGTCAGTGTAAGGAGGGACACGGAGGGCACAGCGCGCGGCTCTCCTGTGTCCCTCCTGCGTCTCCGTCTCCGGCGGCGTGTGTGTATTAAATGAAGTGCCCGTTCGTGAGCACTGATTGGCTCACGAACCGGCACTTCATTTAACACACACACGCCGCCGGAGACGCAGGAGGGACACAGGAGAGCCGCGCGCTGTGCCCTCCATGTCCCTCCTTCAGAAGACAGCGCGGGAGCGGTGGAGGGTAAGTACCGTAACTGGCACTGTGGGGCATATCTGGCAGCATGAGGACACATCTGGCACTGTGGGGCATATCTGGCAGCATGAGGGCACATCTGGCATATCTGGCAGCATGAGGGCACATCTGGCACTGTGGGGCATATCTGGCAGCACGAGGGCATATTTGGCACTGTGGGGCATATCTGGCAGCATGAGGCCACATCTGGCACTGTGGGGCATATCTGGCAGCATGATGCCACATCTGGCACTGTGGGGCATATCTGGCAGCATGAGGGCATATCTGGCAGCATGAGGGCATATCTGGCACTGTGGGGCATATCTGGCAGCATGAGGGCATATCTGGCAGCATGAGGGCATATCTGGCACTGTGGGGCATATCTGGCAGCATGAGGGCATATCTGGCACTGTGTGGCATATCTGGCAGCATGAGGGCATATCTGGCACTGTGGGGCATATCTGGCACTGTGAGGGCTGTGTACGGCTAGAGCTGCATTTCCCACTCCCAGGTTTTTGTGGTAAAATTAGGTGCCTCGGCTTATATTCGCGTCGACTTATACTCGAGTATATATGGTAGCTTAGTGATATCATTCAGGTGCTCAAAAGGGAGGGGTATTTCTAAGCAAGAAAAAAAGGCATTTGTTTCCCCCAGCACCCTGAATGATAACCGTAACCAGATATAAATTCCACATAATAATAGAATTCAGAGATCTTCGTTACACATATTTGCGAAATGTGTGAATAAGCCCCAAAGACGCATCAAGGCGTCTCTGTATATTTGGGGTCCCTAGCGCTATATCTTGGGGTCCCTAGCTATATCTAATACCACATTAATGCACTCTACATGGGGTCCCACGTACACACAAGCTACTGTCTAAAACTCAATGAGAACTACATTAAGAGGGAGATGTACTAAGCCTTGAAGATTGATAAAGTGTAGAGAGATAAAGTACCAGCGAATCAGCTCCTAACTGTCATATTACAGCCTGTGATTTAAATTAGAGATGAGCGCCTGAAATTTTTCGGGTTTTGTGTTTTGGTTTTGGGTTCGGTTCCGCGGCCGTGTTTTGGGTTCGAACGCGTTTTGGCAAAACCTCACCGAATTTTTTTTGTCGGATTCGGGTGTGTTTTGGATTCGGGTGTTTTTTTCAAAAAACCCTAAAAAACAGCTTAAATCATAGAATTTGGGGGTAATTTTGATCCCAAAGTATTATTAACCTCAAAAAACATAATTTACACTCATTTTCAGCCTATTCTGAACACATCACACCTCACAATATTATTTTTAGTCCTAAAATTTGCACCGAGGTCGCTGTGTGAGTAAGATAAGCGACCCTAGTGGCCGACACAAACACCGGGCCCATCTAGGAGTGGCACTGCAGTGTCACGCAGGATGTCCCTTCCAAAAAACCCTCCCCAAACAGCACATGACGCAAAGAAAAAAAGAGGCGCAATGAGGTAGCTGTGTGAGTAAGATTAGCGACCCTAGTGGCCGACACAAACACCGGGCCCATCTAGGAGTGGCACTGCAGTGTCACGCAGGATGGCCCTTCCAAAAAACCCTCCCCAAACAGCACATGACGCAAAGAAAAAAAGAGGTGCAATGAGGCGCAATAAAAAAACCACGGTTAGGTGGTATATATTATAATAATAATACAATTATGGATGGACGGACTGCCTGCCGAGTTCCGACACAGAGGTAGCCACAGCCGTGAACTACCGCACTGTACACTGGTTGATAAAGAGATAGTAGTATACTCGTAACAACTAGTATGACACTATGACGGTATAAAGAAAGAAAAAAAAATACCACGGTTAGGTGGTATATATTATAATAATAATACAATTATGGATGGACGGACTGCCTGCCGACTGCCGACACAGAGGTAGCCACAGCCGTGAACTACCGCACTGTACACTGGTTGATAAAGAGATAGTAGTATACTCGTAACAACTAGTATGACACTATGACGACGGTATAAAGAATGAAAAAAAAACCACGGTTAGGTGGTATATATTATAATAATAATACAATTATGGATGGACGGACTGCCTGCCGACTGCCGACACAGAGGTAGCCACAGCCGTGAACTACCGCACTGTACACTGGTTGATAAAGAGATAGTAGTATACTCGTAACAACTAGTATGACACTATGACGACGGTATAAAGAATGAAAAAAAAACCACGGTTAGGTGGTATATATTATAATAATAATACAATTATGGATGGACGGACTGCCTGCCGACTGCCGACACAGAGGTAGCCACAGCCGTGAACTACCGCACTGTACACTGGTTGATAAAGAGATAGTAGTATACTCGTAACAACTAGTATGACACTATGACGACGGTATAAAGAATGCAAAAAAAACCACAGTTAGGTGGTATATATTATAATAATAATACAATTATGGATGGACGGACGGACTGCCGACTGCCGACACAGAGGTAGCCACAGCCGTGAACTACCGCACTGTACACTGGTTGATAAAGAGATAGTAGTATACTCGTAACAACTAGTATGACACTATGACGGTATAAAGAATGAAAAAAAAACCACGGTTAGGTGGTATATATTATAATAATAATACAATTATGGATGGACGGACTGCCTGCCGACTGCCGACACAGAGGTAGCCACAGCCGTGAACTACCGCACTGTACACTGGTTGATAAAGAGATAGTAGTATACTCGTAACAATTAGGATGACACTATGACGGTATAAAGAATGAAAAAAAAACCACGGTTAGGTGGTAGGTATATAATAATAAATAATACAATTCTGGTCGGACGGACTGCCTGCCGTGTGCCGACACAGAGGTAGCCACAGCCGTGAACTACCGCACTGTACACTGGTTGATAAAGAGATAGTAGTATACTCGTAACAATTAGGATGACACTATGACGGTATAAAGAATGAAAAAAAAACCACGGTTAGGTGGTAGGTATATAATAATAAATAATACAATTCTGGTCGGACGGACTGCCTGCCGTGTGCCGACACAGAGGTAGCCACAGCCGTGAACTACCGCACTGTACACTGGTTGATAAAGAGATAGTAGTATACTCGTAACAATTAGGATGACACTATGACGGTATAAAGAATGAAAAAAAAACCACGGTTAGGTGGTAGGTATATAATAATAAATAATACAATTCTGGTCGGACGGACTGCCTGCCGTGTGCCGACACAGAGGTAGCCACAGCCGTGAACTACCGCACTGTACTGTGTCTGCTGCTAATATAGACTGGTTGATATTTAAAGAGATATTAGTAGTATACAACAATACTATACTGGTGGTCAGGCACTGGTCACCACTCCTGCAGCAAAAGTGTGCACTGTTAATTAATATAATTGCACTCCTGGCTCCTGCTAACAACCTGCAGTGCTCCCCAGTCTCCCCCACAATTAATTATAAGCTTTTAATTTATACATTGATGACTGTGCAGCACACTGGGCTGAGCTGAGTGCACACAGACTGAGTCACACTGTGTGACTGACTGTGCTGTGTATCGTTTTTTTTTTCAGGCAGAGAACGGATATAGCAGAGAGAAGTGAACGGATATATTATATTAAATAAAAGTTAACTAGCAACTGCACTGGTCACTGACTGTGGTAAACTAACTCTGTCTGCGACTCTGCACAATCTCTCTCTATCTAATCTATCTATCTCTATTCTAATGGAGAGGACGCCAGACACGTCCTCTCCCTATCAATCTCAATGCACGAGTGAAAATGGCGGCGACGCGCGGCTCCTTATATAGAATCCGAGTCTCGCGATAGAATCCGAGCCTCGTGAGAATCCGACAGCGTCATGATGACGTTCGGGCGCGCTCGGGTTAACCGAGCAAGGCGGGAAGATCCGAGTCGCTCGGACCCGTGGAAAAAAAAGTGAAGTTCGTGCGGGTTCGGATTCAAAGAAACCGAACCCGCTCATCTCTAATTTAAATATGGCAGTTAGGAGCAGATTGGCTGGTACTTTATCTCTCTCCATTTAATCTATCTCCAAGGCTTAGGTTATATGCCCCATAGTCTAGTAAAGGCCAAATACATGTTATTGTAAGACAGAAAAGTTTCAGTTATCTTAAATTATTCCCACTGGGAGGACTTAAGTGTTACCTTTTTAATTTTTACAACTACATTCGTAGTTTGCAGGATGAAATATTTTAAATGTTAATTTCACAGAAGAAAGCATTAAATCTGTTAAAGTAGTTTGCTAAGAGGGTGAATCTTGGTTTAGTTTCTTTAGAAACAGACAAAGCACCCATTGTCATCTACAGTAAGGCAGGTATAGTATGTCCCTTCTCTACCAGGGAACTTACCTTCTAATAGAGGTACAATGTATAATATGAGTGCAGTCTGGAACCTGACATTAGAGGAGGAGGAGGAGATTGGGCCCTCATGCAGTAGGGCCCCCTGGGGATTTCCACTGTACTCCTCTGGGCCAGTCCATTCCTGACCAGTACTAGCAAATTGCTTGCGAATGCTCTGCTGATGCCCATAGGTGCTTTCTTCATTGTCCCTGCATGTATGATGTATTTCTGTGTGTGTTTAACCATTTTTTTTATATTTAATCTATTGAAGCGTAATAGCGAAGGCAAACTTTATAAACAAAACAAATGGTTAAAACCATAGGTCTTAATTCTTGTGATGTACTGTATGTACGGACGTGTACTGAGAAAAAACAAATCCATTTTTATCACTTTCATTTCCAGGACACAGAGAGCTGTTTCTACTTCTCTCAGCCAAATGAATTGTCCATCACAATGAAGAGTCCCCAGCATACAGTATAGAAGAAAATAGTTAGAAATAAAATAAAAGTACTAGCACAGGCCAAATACACTCTACGGAAATGCTGAGAAACAGAAGCATGCAAAGCACAATATAAATCCTCTGGGGGGAGACACAGTCCACATGATCTGTACAAGTACATGATTGATCAGTACATTCATGTTCTGTATAAGTTACATTGAAAAGTAGATTGTTTTATTCTATGTATTTCTCATAATTTAGCTTATATATTTATTTTGTATTATTAGTTATATTTATTTTTTACGAGCAATAATTTCAGCTTGTGAGTAACATGTGCACACTGTACATAATAAGGCACTATGATGAGATGAATGTAAATTGTTCCTAATTGCTCCTGCATCATTATCTGCAAGCAAATAATATGATATGACTTCCAGACAGAACAGCAGGAGGAAACACACTATGACATAATATTATAGCGTGCCTGTTCTTGCAGTCACTGGAAGTACAGTGACCATACCTCCCAACTGTCCCGATTTTCGCGGGACAGTCCCGTTTATTGGGGACTTTACCGCTGTCCCACCAGTGGGCCGCAGTGTCCGGCGGTGGGGGGGAGGGGGGGGGGCAGTTGGGAGGCTCTGTCTCTTGCTGCCCTGCAAGTCAGAGGGAGAGGGGGCATGCCAGCGGCTCACAGAGCGCTGGGCATGCCCCCTCAGTGACAAAAACAGGGGTGTGGCTCACGGTCGTGGGTCCTCCCATGAAGCCCTGCCCCCTTTTCTTAGGCCACGCCCCTTTTTGGATGCACGCGGCTTCGCTGCGCATGTGTCCCTCTTTAGAGAAGCAAAAAGTTGGGAGGTATGCATTGACCGCTTTGGCTCCAAAGGAAAACCAGAATAGAGAACTAAAGGGTCCTTCCTCCCTTGCACCTCCTGTAAACCTCCTGTTAGTCAGCACCCTGTCACATGCACTGCAGAAGATACAGCATATGCATATTACCATATACTTCCTCCTGCAGTCAGGCACAGGGACAGGTGGAGATACTGGGTCATATGTACTAAGCCTTGGAGAGTGATACAGTGGAGAGAGATAAAGTACCAACCAATTAGCTCCTACCTGTAATTTTTCTAACACAGACTGTAAATGTAAGTTAGGAGCTGACTGGCTGGTACTTTATCTCTCTCCACTTCATCACTCTTCTCCCCGATAGTATGAAAGGGCTGAGATGTTATATGAAAACCTTGCCTCTGTCTCCACTAGAATTCTGATGCCTGAGGCCTGGTTCTTCCCTCACTTCATAGAAGGGATGGCCCTGGGCAGGGAAATCTCAGTGTTTCTGACTTATTTACTGTACACTTAGATGGAACCTCCAGAGAACTGTCACATTTGATTTTATAAATATTCATTGTTTTAATTAATTTTATTGGTATATCAGGAAGATGTCTTCCAAAGCAATTGTTCATTATTAATAATTTTATGTGTGATTATTGATATACTGTTTAATAAACATCATCTGCCTTCAAGCCAGCAGCCTATTTACAAACGCTCCCATTTTTATTTGTTATATCAGGTTCTGTATATTAAGTGATCCAGTTCCACATTGTGGGGGTAGCTGTACCAGCTTGCAAAGAAAAGTATATACAGTATACTACTGCCCGTTTATTTTTTCACATTTGCTAAATGCCTGTAAAAGTCAGACAGTAGTGTCACACATTATACAAATATGTTTAATACTTGAGGGGGATTTATCACTCCCTGGGCGGGATGTAATAAGGGAAAAATGCGTTAAAATCCCCGTTTTGGGGGTTTTGCCGCATTTTCAAATGTACTAAGTCCCCACCGCCGGTTTTTCGCCACCCAGGGTATTGCCATCTCTGGATGGCGATACCCTAAAGAAGCCTAGGGGCTTCTTATCGCCGGCCGCCGCAACCCGCCACAGACGCCTACCCCCCTCGGCATACCTTCCTCCTGGCAGCCTGGACCTGGTAGGTAATCTCCTCCTCCCCCTAGCAACGCAGCCGGAGGTCCTTCCGGGTGCAGGTGGGAGGAGGAGGCGCCGGGGACAGCTTGCTGCCTTGTTCCCGGCAGCTGAGGTGAAGGAGAGCCCAGAGAGGTGACGGAGATCCCCCGCACACCACCTTACAGGTATCGCGGGGGGGTCTGTCGCCGCATTGAGATGTTGATCGCATATGTTAGTACATATGCGATCAACATCGCTGCGAAGGGCGGCGATGTATGATAATACATCCTGCCCCCTGTCATTTTACAGACTGTGGGATTGATATATCAAGCAGTAAATAGAGTGAAGTGGGCCAATAGAGAAGTTTTCAATAAAAAAACCAACCAGCATCTACATTACCGATCACTTTAAAGAGTGCTAAAAGTAGAGGTTCACTGTCCTGAATATACTTAGTAAAAAGATATAGAAAGCCTTTTTACTGAACTCTGGAGTATTGGACCACTGGCAGAGCTTTCCCAGTGATGGCTCCTACTTTTTTTTAGGTAGGGGAGCTGTCATGAGGGTAGATGCTAGATCCAAGTGGGATAAAGGACCTCTGACATCAGGGGAAGGAGCAAGGCGGCAGGATAGTACTTTCACTATCCACCACAACTACATTCCATTAGTAACCCTGTGGCGAGAGGAGCGGAGTAAGCCACAGTGCCCGAAGTGTGGCCAGCGAGGGTACTTTTCGGGTACCATGTTCGGGCCTTGCACTTCCCCCTGGTGACATCAGAGGTCCTTTAGCCAACTTTGATTTGGGTGCACGTCAACATAGCTCTAACCAGCCTGATTATATTAGAAGCTCACAGAACCAGAGCCTGCCCTAGCCAATTTGATGCCCTATGCAAAACTTTGTCTGGTGCCCCCTAGCATCTTCGCTAGTTCTGCATCTGACCCAGCAACACTCAGGCAGTGGGGCCCACCGGGTGGTTACCCTGTGGGCCAGTTCAACCCTGCATAATGCCACACAGTAATGCCCATAATACACATAATGCCACACAGTAATGCACCTTACACATGTGCCCCACATTAGTAATGCCCATAATACACATAATTCCACACAGTAATGCACCTTACACATGTGCCCCACATTAGTAATGCCCATAATACACATAATTCCATTCAGTAATGCACCTGACACAGATGCCCCACATTAGTAATGCCCATAATACACATAATGCCACACAATAATGCTCCTGACACATGTGCCCCACATTAGTAATGCCCATAATACACATAATTCCACACAGTAATGCACCTTACACATGTGCCCCACATTAGTAATGCCCATAATACACATAATTCCATACAGTAATGCACCTGACACAGATGCCCCACATTAGTAATGCCCATAATACACATAATGCCACACAATAATGCTCCTGACACATATGCCTCACATTAGTAATGCTAGTAGCTTTTTTTATAAAACTTATGACTGCATTTTGTGAGATGGGGGTGGCAGGATGGGCGGGTGCATGCTTGCGCTCGCACCCATTAAAGGAGCACCCGTACAAGGGATGTGACCTCACAGGGTATGCCATCCTTTGCAAGCCTCACCCTTTATTTTCGCTTGCTCGTTGGAAACAGATAGCAGCAATGTCCAGATACTGCCACACTTGCTGGTTATACAAAAAGACCAGTATCAAACATGTAGCAACTGTCCATTCTCTTCACTGTTCAGTGTGTTTGCTGGTGTCTGTTACTCCCGGCAACTGCATGCCCTTTATTTTATACTGTGGGAGCGATATGCTCTGCCCTCCATTCTGACATGTCCGAAAGTCACGCTGCACTGATGTTTCATATAGAAATAGTGCAATGCAACTTACTGACCATGTTACAGAACTGGATGGCAGGGGAATTTTACTGCATGGACGGACTAGGAAATAAAGTGTGAGAAGAACACTGCCCATGTTATGTCCCTGCAGACACCTGGGATTTGCACAGGGATGAGGGACAAACACAGGATGGCAAGGTTCCCCTCCTCCATGTGCACACGCAGTATAGGTGATGTCAGATTTATGTGAAGCAGTCTTCAAAAATACACATGTGGTATCATAAGGATGAAGGATCCATCCAGTAATAACCTTATATAGTCAGTGGAAATGTCACATGTCCAGCAATTGCAGTTACCAGGCTTTTGCTGTCCTCTCACAAGTCAGAGACATTCAAGCATGTCGGAGGGAGTTTAACAAACTTTAAGGGACAGTGTGCATACTATTTGACAAATGTAAACAGCAGTGTATACAAGTACTGATTGAATACATTTGGAAAGCAACAGTTCGTTTGCGGACTGTCCCTCCCAGCATGAGATACTGCAGGGACATGCTTGGATGCCCCTAAACATGCTTGGATGTCCTAGGCAAATGCCTAGCCTGCTTATAGCTAAGGCCGGCTCTGCACAGAACATATTATAAAAAGTTTCTATCCATGAATTGGATAGATGCAAATTTACAACTAAGACTTCTCAAACATAAATACACGTGCCTCAAATTTTTGAGAGGCTTTGGGAGCCTGTATCCTTTGCCCAGCAAAACACTAGTTATTGTTTGGACTGTTCATCTAGTGCAGAGGTTCTCAAACTCGGTCCTCGGGGGCACACACAGTGCATGTTTTACAGGTCTCCTCACAGAATCGCAAGTGAAATAATTAGCTCCACCTGTGGACCTTTTAAAATGTGTCAGTGAGTACTTAATACACCTGTGCACCTGCTGGGTTACCTGCAAAACATGCACTGAGTGTGCCCCCGAGGACCGAGTTTGAGAATCTCTGATCTAGTGAGTAGGTGTGACTCACCCTCTTCCCAAGTGGGACTGCAGCAGCCAAAGAGCCCAGTAATCCAGGAGACCAGTGAGGACCAGGAATCCAGGTTACAAGTCTGAAGGAGGCAGTGAACACCACTAAACTGTGAGAATTTGCATGCACTCTAGCTGCACAATGTAGAGAGGGACACAGAATTATCTAGTACCCTTAGTGAGGGCTATGCTGTTTTTGTTATTCATTTATGCATTCTGCTGACATCAGTAAAGCTCTATTTATATATTGAACCTGGAAAAGTTGTGTGTTGACCCTGAAGCAAACAAGACACTCTACAGAGCTTAATATCCCTGATTGGCACACTGTGCATAGTTAATTTAGGGTCTAATTCAGCATGGATCGCAAAAGCAAAATCTTTCTGTAACAGGCAAAAACTAAATTGCAGTGTAAAAATAAAGCAGCCAGTATTTACCCTGCACAGAAATAAAATAACCCACCCAAATATAACTCTCTCTGTACATGTTATATCTGCCCCACCTGCAGTGCACATGGTTTTGCCCAAGAGATAAATATTTTGCTTTTGCGAACCATGTTGAATTAGGACCTTATTTATAATTCTATGGTGCAGATGTACTAACTAAGCCATTGAGAGTGATAGAGTGGAGAGTGATAACTACCAACCAATCAGTTCCTGTCATTTTCCAAACACAGCCTGTAACATGGCAGTTAGGAGCTGATTCTCTGGTAGTTTATCTCTCTCTCTCTCTCTGCTTTATGACTCTCCAAGGATTAGTACATCTACCCATTTGTCACCAGAGTTGGTTCCTATCTTTAGCCTTGTGGAGGCTGTATAGGATTATTGATGTTGACGTCACTCAGAATTGGATTTCATCTGCCACCAACATGCCAATACATTTTATTGTTGCACTAAAAAAGTCTGTAGCCCATATTTGCCTACCTGACCCTCTCCATGAGGGAGAAAATGCTCTTTTCCTGGACTTTCCTGGTAATGCATGATTGCCATCACCTGTGGTGAAACACCTTTCTTATCAATTACCTAGCTCACCACAGGTGATGGCAATCATACATTACCAGGAAAGTCCAGGAACAGAGCATTTTCTCCCTCATGGAGAGGGTCAGGTAGGTAAGTATGCTGTAGCCCCTATGAGCAATGATAGCCCAGTGGTTAGCAGTGTGAACTTCCTGCTGGAAGCTATTGAGAATTGCACGTTGGACTTCCAGTCAAAATGGGAGGAGTTTATGGTGTAATATTAGCACTAATAGCTTCCAATAGGAAGAAGCCAGTAGTCGTACACTCCTCCTAATGGATGGTTTATCTGTTAAGAAGCTGGAGGGTCAGAGACTGCCTTCAGCACTACCGCTAAGTAGTGAATGTGATCAGGGGCGGATCCAGAAGAAAATGATAGGGGGGGCACCATGGAAGGGGCAAGTACATTTGCGTGCGGCTTCGGTGCATGTGAGGTGGCGCTTCTTATACAATGCCCACAGTTGTAGCGCTCATTATGCAATGTCCACTGTACTGGTAGTGCCCCTTATATAGACCCCATAGTAGTGGGGCCCCTTTTGCAATGCCCGTATTGCCCCCAGTAGTAATGTTGCCTGTAGTAATGCCCCCAGTCATTATGCCCCCAGTGGTAATTCCCCTGCAGTTATGACCCCAGTAGTTTACCCCCCCCCTTTAGTTTAGCCTCCCAGTGGTAATGCCCCCAGTAGTTTAGCCACCAGTAGTAATGTCCCCCTGTAGTTTGACCCATTGTAGTTTAGCCCCTGTAGTTATGCCCCCTTGTAGCTTAGCCTTCAGTAGTAATGCCCCCAGTAGTTTGGCCCCTGTAGTTATCCCCCAGTAGTTTGGCCCCTGTAGTTAAGCCCCAGTAGTTTGGCCCCCCCGTAGTTTAGCCCCCAAGTAGTAATGCCCCTGTAGTTAAGCCGCCAGTAGTAATGCCCCTGTAGTTACGCCGCCAGTAGTTAGCACCTTTGTAGTTGGCCCCCAGTTATAGTCCCCCAGTAGATGCCACCCAGTAATAATGCCCCCCAGTAATAATGTCCCCCAGTAGTTTGCCCCCAGTAGATGCCCCCCAGTAATAATGTCCCCCAGCAGTTTGCCCCCAGTAGATGACCCCCAGTAATAATGTCCCCCAGCAGTTTGCCCCCAGTAGATGCCCCCCAGTAATAATGTCCTCCAGTAGTTTGCCCCCAGTAGTAATGCCCCCTAGGAGTTTGCCCCCAATAGATGACCCCCCAGTAGTAATGCCCCCAGTAGATGCCCCCCAGTAATAATGCCCCCAGTAGATGGCCCCCAGTAAAAATGTCCCCCAGTAGCTGCCCCAATAGATGACCCCCCAGTAGTAATACCCCCAGTTGGTGCCCCCCAGTAATAATGCCCCCAGTAGCTGCCCCCAATAGATAACCCCCAGTAATAATGCCCCCTACGAGTTTGCCCCAATAGATGACCCCCCTGTAGTAATGCCCCCAGTAGATGGCCCCCAGTAAAAATGTGCCCAGTAGCTGCCCCCAATAGATGACCCCTCAGTAGTGATGCCCCCAGTAGATTGCCCCCAGTAGTTTGCCCCCCCAGTAGTAATGCCCCTTGTTGATGCCCCCCCAGTAGTAATGTCCCCCGTAGTTTGCCCCCAGTAGATGCCCCCGCTGCATTAAGGAAGAAAAAAACATACTTACCGAGCCCGTTCCCGCTTCCAGGCCGCTGCAGTCCTCCTCCTCCCTGGGCGTCCGCTCCTCAGTCAGCACTATGAGAGAGACGTTATGACTGACGTCTCCCCCATAGCGCACGGCGCACAGTGAAAACGCCGGAAGCCGGAGCTCAGTACTGAGCTCCTGCCTCCGGCTGCCGCTGTGCAGGGAGACGGGCGCCCGCTGGTAACACAATCTCAGCGGGCGCCCGTCATCTCCCTGTGCGGCGGCGCCGGGGGGGGGGTGGGGGGCAGAAGGCCACAAAAGACAGGGGGGGCACGGGCCCGAGTGCCCCCCCCCCCCCTGGATCCGCCACTGAATGTGATAATGTGGTACCCCATCAGGGCTCCCACAGACATTTAAGTGACTTCTGTGCCCTTTTCCCCTTTACAAAATGCAGCCTAGCTGTATGCTTTGTGACGACTTGCAGCAGGGTAACTGTTAAAGTGCAGCTGGCATGCGCTGGGACAGTTAACAGCTGAGTACCAGGACTGCTGGCAGTTGGGAGGCAGCCATTTTGAGCAGAGGGTGTTGTGATGGTTATGTCTATGTTCCCTTCGTGATCAGGACGAGGAAATGACAGGATGAGAGGGCAGGAGAGAACTTCTACCCTAACAGCAGCTTAATCTTTTATCCATTCTCCGTTTGTTTGTGGTTATTTAATTTTATTTCTGCACCATTGTACCCTCGCGGGCTATGTGTCTCGCTTCGCTCGCCACAGGTTACTATTTCAAATAGTTTGTGACATGGACCCAGGGGCTTATGGGAAATTTCATCTCCACAAAGAGAAACTAGACACTACCGTGTTGTGATGGGCTGTTCCTGTAAACCTAGTGATTTTCCTGGTTTCTGTCAGGCGACTGGAGACAGAAAAGTGAGCAGCTGTGAGAAGAAGTACAGCCATCAGTGAAGCTGCATGTCAGGGCTGCTGATCACTCCCCAGAGACCTCCTAGCAGTGTGCGAGTGACAGAATTCACCTAGAGGACGGCTTTTCTCTCATCTCAGGAACTGGGAGTTGAGCTGTGTCCTTATGAGGCCGGTGATGAGCAGTGACTGAAAAAGGACAGATTAATTGAGAGAAACAGTCTCTTTGATAAGCTTTGCCCATTCTAGGGACACTGTGCAGATGTCTAGAAAGGGGGTGGTTTTCAGTTTGCCAGCTGTCGGGGTCCCGGCGCACAGTATACCGGTGCCGGAATCCCGACAGCCGGCATACCGACACCTTTACTCCCTCTTGGGCATCCACGCCCCCCCCCCCCCCCCTGGAGAGAGAAAAGATAGCGTGGCGTGCTTAGCGTGCCACCGTGACCGCAGCGTGGCGAGCGCAGCGTGGCGAGCGCAGCGAGCCTGCAAGGGGTCATTTGCGCTCGCCCAGCTGTCGGTATGCCGGCGGTCAGGATTCCGACAGCCGGCATACCATACTACACCCCTAGAAAGGTATTGCAATTACACACCCTGTCACCACACACCGATGCAATTTAGCACAGATTAATAGTGAGACCACCCAAATAGAGTGTGGGGTGTCACAACAGCATTCATAGGATAAGCAGCATATGAAGGAGATATAAATTCCCTGTGAAACAGAACTGGGATACAGGGCCGGTGCTAGGGTGTTCGGCGCCCCCCTGCAAACTATAAATTTGCGCACTCCCGTACTTTACAAAGGGATAGCGCACATAATGCTTATACACATAATGCTCCCTGTAGTAGTGGGACTTACACACGTAACGCCCCCCTGCAGTAGTGATGCTTACACACGTGACGCCCCCTGTACCAGTGACGCTTATTCAAGACGCAGTGACGCTTACACACGTAACACCCCCTGAAGCAGTGACGCTTACACACGTAATACCCCCTGTAGCAGTGACGCTTACACATGTAAAGCACCCTGTAGCATTGACACTTATGCACCAAGCACACAGCCGTCTTGTTTGCCAGCAGGGCCGGCAACAGAATTCTTGGGGCCCGGTACACAGATATCTCCGGGCCCCCCCCCTTCACCACCACCCTCTGGATGTAGTTATGTGACCGGCGGCTCATATTACCAATGGTTACATCCGGCTCCCCTCTAAATCCCGACATTCTGCATGCCGACTAGTAGTGATTATTCTCACTCATGGGTGTCCACAACGACCATAGAGTGGGAATACTGAGCCTGAAGCGTGTCAAGCTTGTTGCCCACCCCCACTGCGCCGGCATTCTTGCCGCCGGGATCATACGGTCGGTATGCTGACCGCCGGGATCCCCAACGGCGGTAACACATACCCAACCCCCACCCTCGGCATCCCCTCTTCGACTCGCATACATATACACATTTATTTATTTATATATATATATATATATATATATATATATATATATTAGTGATGTGCACCGAAAATGTTTCGGGTTTTGGATTCGGTTCCGCGGCCGTGTTTTGGATTCGGACGCGTTTTGGCAAAACCTCCCTGAAAAATTTTTGTCGGATCCAGGTGTGTTTTGGATACGTTTTTTTTTTACAAAAAACCCTCAAAAACAGCTTAAATCATAGAATTTGAGGGTCATTTTGATCCCATAGTATTATTAACCCCAATAACCATAATTTCCACTCATTTCCAGTCTATTCTGAACACCTCACAATATTATTTTTAGTCCTAAAATTTGCGTCGCTGGATGACTAAGCTAAGCGACCCAAGTGGCCGACACAAACACCTGGCCCATCTAGGAGTGGCACTGCAGTGTCAGGCAGGATGGCACTTCAAAAAAATAGTCCCCAAACAGCACATGATGCAAAGAAAAAAAGAGGCACAATGAGGTAGCTGTGTGACTAAGCTAAGCGACCCAAGTGGCCGACACAAACACCGGGCCCATCTAGAAGTGGCACTGCAGTGTCAGACAGGATGGCACTTCAAAAAAATTGTCCCCAAACAGCACATGATGCAAAGAAAAATGAAAGAAAAAAGAGGTGCAAGATGGAATTGTCCTTGGGCCCTCCCACTCACCCTTATGTTGTATAAACAGGACATGCACACTTTAACAAACCCATCATTTCAGCGACAGGGTCTGCCACACGACTGTGACTGAAATGACTGGTTGGTTTGAGCCCCCACCAAAAAAGAAGCAATCAATCTTTCCTTGCACAAACTGGCTCTACAGAGGCAAGATGTCCTCCTCATCATCATCCTCCGATTCCTCACCCCTTTCACTGTGTACATCCCCCTCCTCACAGATTATTAATTCGTCCTCACTAGAATCCACCATCTCCGATCCCTGTGTACTTCCTGGAGGCAATTGCTGGTGAATGTCTCCATGGAGGAATTGATTATAATTAATTTTGATGAACATCATCTTCTCCACATTTTCTGGAAGTAAGCTCGTACGCCGATTGCTGACAAGGTGAGCGGCTGCACTAAACACTCTTTCGGAGTACACACTGGAGGGAGGGCAACTTAGGTAGAATAAAGCCATTTTGTGCAAGGGCCTCCAAATTGCCTCTTTTTCCTGCCAGTATACGTACGGACTGTCTGACGTGCCTACTTGGATGCGGTCACTCATATAATCCTCCACCATTCTTTCAATGGTGAGAGAATCATATGCAGTGACAGTAGACGACATGTCAGTAATCGTTGGCAGGTCCTTCAGTCCGGACCAGATGTCCGCACTCGCTCCAGACTGCCCTGCATCACCGCCAGCGGGTGGGCTCGGAATTCTTAGCCTTTTCCTCGCACCCCCTGTTGCGGGAGAATGTGAAGGAGGAGCTGTTGACGGGTCACGTTCCGCTTGACTTGACAATTTTCTCACCAGCAGGTCTTTGAACCTCTGCAGACTTGTGTCTGCCGGAAAGAGAGATACAACGTAGGTTTTAAATCTAGGATCGAGCACGGTGGCCAAAATTTAGTGCTCTGATTTCAACAGATTGACCACCCGTGAATCCTGGTTAAGCGAATTAAGGGCTCCATCCACAAGTCCCACATGCCTAGCGGAATCGCTCTGTTTTAGCTCCTCCTTCAATGTCTCCAGCTTCTTCTGCAAAAGCCTGATGAGGGGAATGACCGACTCAGGCTGGCAGTGTCTGAACTGACTTCATGTGTGGCAAGTTCAAAGGGTTGCAGAACCTTGCACAACGTTGAAATCAATCTCCACTGCGCTTCAGTCAGGTGCATTCCCCCTCCTTTGCCTATATCGTAGGCAGATGTATAGGCTTGAATGGCCTTTTGTTGCTCCTCCATCCTCTGAAGCATATAGAGGGTTGAATTCCACCTCGTTACCACCTCTTGCTTTAGATGATGGCAAGACAGGTTCAGGACTGTTTGCTGGTGCTCCCGTCTTCGGCACGTGGTGGCTGAATGCCGAAAGTGGACGCAATTCTTCGGGCCACCGACAGCATCTCTTGCACACCCCTGTCATTTTTTTAATAATTCTGCACCACCAAATTCAATGTAAGTGCAAAACATGGGACGTGCTGGAATTTGCCCAGATGTAATGCACGCACAATATTGGAGGCGTTGTCCGATGTCACAAATCCCAAGGAGAGTCAAATTGGTGTAAGCCATTCTGCGATGATGTTCCTCAGTTTCCGTAAGAGGTTGTCAGCTGTGTGCCTCTTATGGAAAGCCGTGATACAAAGCGTAGCCTGCCTAGGAACGAGTTGGCGTTTGCGAGATGCTGCTACTGGTGCCGCCGCTGCTGTTCTTCCTGCGGGAGGCAATACATCTACCCATTGGGCTGTCACAGTCATATAGTCCTGAGTCTGCCCTGCTCCACTTGTCCACATGTCCGTGGTTAAGTGGACATTGGGTACAACTGCATTTTTTAGGACACTGGTGACTCTCTTTTTCTGACGTCTGTGTACATTTTCTATATCGCCTGCCTAGAGAAATGGTACCTAGATGGTATTTGGTACCAGGGACACAGTACCTCAATCAAGTCTCTAGTTCACTGTGAATTAACGGTGGATACCGGAAACACGTTTCTCACCACCCAGGCTGCCAAGGCCTGAGTTATCCTCTTTGCAGCAGGATGACTGCTGTGATATTTCATCTTCCTCGCAAAGGACTGTTGGACAGTCAATTGCTTACTGGAAGTAGTACAAGTGGTCTTCCGACTTCCCCTCTGGGATGACGATCGACTCCCAGCAGCAACAACAGCAGCGCCAGCAGCAGTAGGCGTTACACTCAAGTATGCATCGGAGGAATCCCAGGCAGGAGAGGACTCGTCAGACTTGCCAGTGACATGGCCTGCAGGACTATAGGCTTTCCTGTCTAAGGAGGAAATTGACACTGAGGGAGTTGGTGGTGTGGTTTGCAGGAGCTTGGTTACAAGAGGAAGGGATTTAGTGGTCAGTGGACTGCTTCCGCTGTCATCCAAAGTTTTTGAACTTGTCACTGACTTCTGATGAATGCGGTCCAGGTGACGTATAAGGAAGGATGTTCCTAGGTGGTTAACGTCCTTACCCCTACTTATTACAGCTTGACAAAGGCAACACACGGCTTGACACCAGTTGTCTGCATTTCTGTTGAAATAATTCCACACCGAAGAGCTGATTTTTTTTTGTATTTTGACCAGGCATGTCAATGGCCATATTCGTCCCACGGACAACAGGTGTCTCCCCCGGGTGCCTGACTTAAACAAACCACCTCACCATAAGAATCCTCCTTGTCAATTTCCTCCCCAGCGCCAGCAACACTCATATCCTCATCATGGTGTACTTCAACAGTGACATCTTCAATTTGACTAACAGGAACTGGACTGCGGGTGCTCCTTCCAGCACTTGCAGGGGGCGTGCAAATGGTGGAAGGCGCAACCTCTTCCCGTCCAGTGTTGGGAAGGTCAGGCATCGCAACCGACACAATTGGACTCTCCTTGGGGATTTGTGATTTAGAAGAACGCACAGTTCTTTGCTGTGCTTTTGCCATCTTAACTCTTTTAAGTTTTCTAGCAGGAGGATGAGTGCTTCCATCCTCATGTGAAGCTGAACCACTAGCCATGATCATAGGCCAGGCCCTCAGCCGTTTACGCTTCTCCTCAGACGATTTTGATTTAGATTTTTGGGTCATTTTACTGAGCTTTATTTTTTGGGATTTTACATGCTCTCTACTATGACATTGGGCATCGGACTTGGCAGACGACGTTGATGGCATTTCATCGCCTCGGCCATGACTAGTGACAACAGCTTGAGCACGAGGTGGAAGTGGATCTTGATCTTTCCCTATTTTACCCTCCACATTTTTGTTCTCCATTTTTTAATGTGTGGAATTATATGCCAGTAATATATCAATAGCAATGGCCTACTACTATATATACTGCGCACAACTGAAATGCACCACAGGTATGGATGGATAGTATACTTGACGACACAGAGGTAGGTAGAGCAGTGGCCTTCTGTACCGTACTGCTATATATTATATACTGGTGGTCAGCAAACTGTGCAAAACTGAAATGCACCACAGGTATGGATGGATAGTATACTTGATGACACAGAGGTAGGTAGAGCAGTGGCCTACTGTACTGTACTGCTATCTATATATTATATACTGGTGGTCAGCAAAATGTGCAAAACTGAAATGCACCACAGGTATGGAAGGATAGTATACTTGACGACACAGAGGTAGGTAGAGCAGTGGCCTTCTGTACCATACTGCTATATATTATATACTGGTGGTCAGCAAACTGTGCAAAACTGAAATGCACCACAGGTATGGATGGATAGTATACTTGACGACACAGAGGTAGGTAAAGCAGTGGACTACTGTACCGTACTGCTATATATATAGTTATACTGGTGGTCAGCAAAATTCTGCACTGTCCTCCTACTATATACTACAATGCAGCACAGATATGGAGCGTTTTTCAGGCAGAGAACGTATAATACTGGTGGTCACTGGTCAGCAAAACTCTGCACTGTCCTCCTACTGTATAATACTACTGGTCCCCAGTCCCCACAATAAAGCAATTAGCACACTGAGCACAGATATGGAGCGTTTTTCAGGCAGAGAACGTAGATGGTTGCACTAGCAGCACACTGAGCACAGATATTTGCAGCACACTGAGCACAGATATTTGCAGCACACTGAGCACAGATATTTGCAGCCCACTGAACATAGAAACTGAGAGGACGCCAGCCACGTCCTCTCACGATCATCTCCAAAGCACGAGTGAAAAATGACGGCGACGCGCGGCTCCTTATATAGAATACGAATCTCGCGAGAATCCGACCGCGGGATGATGACGTTCGGGCGCGCACGGGTTACCCGAGCAAGGCGGGAGGATCCGAGTTGCTCGGACCCGTGCAAAAAAAGGTGAAGTTCGGTTCCCGAGGAGCCGAACCCGCTCATCACTAATATATATATATATATATATATATATATATATATATATATTAGAGATGTGCACTTGAAATTTTTCGGGCTTTGTGTTTTGGTTTTGGGTTCGGTTCCGCGGCCGTGTTTTGGGTTCGACCGCGTTTTGGCAAAACCTCACCGAATTTTTTTTGTCGGATTCGGGTGTGTTTTGGATTCGGGTGTTTTTTTCAAAAAAACCTAAAAAACAGCTTAAATCATAGAATTTGGGGGTCATTTTGATCCCAAAGTATTATTAACCTCAAAAACCATAATTTCCACTCATTTTCAGTCTATTCTGAATACCTCACACCTCACAATATTATTTTTAGTCCTAAAATTTGCACCGAGGTAGCTGTGTGAGTAAGATAAGCGACCCTAGTGGCCGACACAAACACCGGGCCCATCTAGGAGTGGCACTGCAGTGTCACGCAGGATGGCCCTTCCAAAAAACACTCCCCAAACAGCACATGACGCAAAGAAAAAAAGAGGCGCAATGAGGTAGCTGTGTGAGTAAGATAAGCAACCCTAGTGGCCGACACAAACACCGGGCCCATCTAGGAGTGGCACTGCAGTGTCACGCAGGATGGCCCTTCCAAAAAACACTCCCCAAACAGCACATGACGCAAAGAAAAAAAGAGGCGCAATGAGGTAGCTGTGTGAGTAAGATAAGCGACCCTAGTGGCCGACACAAACACCGGGCCCATCTAGGAGTAGCACTGCAGTGTCACGCAGGATGGCCCTTCCAAAAAACACTCCCCAAACAGCACATGACGCAAAGAAAAAAAGAGGCGCAATGAGGTAGCTGTGTGAGTAAGATAAGCGACCCTAGTGGCCGACACAAACACCTGGCCCATCTAGGAGTGGCACTGCAGTGTCACGCAGGATGGCCCTTCCAAAAAACACTCCCCAAACAGCACATGACGCAAAGAAAAATTAAAGAAAAAAAGAGGTGCAAGATGGAATTGTCCTTGGGCCCTCCCACCCACTCTTATGTTGTATAAACAGGACATGCACACTTTAACCAACCCATCATTTCAGTGACAGGGTCTGCCACACGACTGTGACTGAAATGACGGGTTGGTTTGGACCCCCACCGAAAAATAAGCAATTAATCTCTCCTTGCACAAACTGGCTCTACAGAGGCAAGATGTCCACCTCATCATCATCCTCCGATATATCACCGTGTACATCCCGCTCCTCACAGATTATCAATTCGTCCCCACTGGAATCCACCATCTCAGCTCCCTGTGTACTTTGTGGAGGCAATTGCTGCTGGTCAATGTCTCCACGGAGGAATTGATTATAATTCATTTTAATGAACATCATCTTCTCCACATTTTCTGGAAGTAACCTCGTACGCCGATTGCTGACAAGGTGAGCGGCGGCACTAAACACTCTTTCGGAGTACACACTTGTGGGAGGGCAACTTAGGTAGAATAAAGCCAGTTTGTGCAAGGGCCTCCAAATTGCCTCTTTTTCCTGCCAGTATAAGTACGGACTGTCTGACGTGCCTACTTGGATGCGGTCACTCATATAATCCTCCACCATTCTTTCAATGGTGAGAGAATCATATGCAGTGACAGTAGACGACATGTCCGTAATCGTTGTCAGGTCCTTCAGTCCGGACCAGATGTCAGCATCAGCAGTCGCTCCAGACTGCCCTGCATCACCGCCAGCGGGTGGGCTCGGAATTCTGAGCCTTTTCCTCGCACCCCCAGTTGCGGGAGAATGTGAAGGAGGAGATGTTGACAGGTCGCGTTCCGCTTGACTTGACAATTTTGTCACCAGCAGGTCTTTGAACCCCAGCAGACTTGTGTCTGCCGGAAAGAGAGATCCAAGGTAGGTTTTAAATCTAGGATCGAGCACGGTGGCCAAAATGTAGTGCTCTGATTTCAACAGATTGACCACCCGTGAATCCTTGTTAAGCGAATTAAGGGCTCCATCCACAAGTCCCACATGCCTAGCGGAATCGCTCCCTTTTAGCTCCTCCTTCAATGCCTCCAGCTTCTTCTGCAAAAGCCTGATGAGGGGAATGACCTGACTCAGGCTGGCAGTGTCTGAACTGACTTCACGTGTGGCAAGTTCAAAAGGTTGCAGAACCTTGCACAACGTTGAAATCATTCTCCACTGCGCTTGAGACAGGTACATTCCACCTCCTATATCGTGCTCAATTGTATAGGCTTGAATGGCCTTTTGCTGCTCCTCCAACCTCTGAAGCATATATAGGGTTGAATTCCACCTCGTTACCACTTCTTGCTTCAGATGATGGCAGGGCAGGTTCAGGCGTTTTTGGTGGTGCTCCAGTCTTCTGTACGTGGTGCCTGTACGCCGAAAGTGTCCCGCAATTCTTCTGGCCACCGACAGCATCTCTTGCACGCCCCTGTCGTTTTTTTAAAAATTCTGCACCACCAAATTCAAGGTATGTGCAAAACATGGGACGTGCTGGAATTTGCCCATATTTAATGCACACACAATATTGCTGGCGTTGTCCGATGCCACAAATCCACAGGAGAGTCCAATTGGGGTAAGCCATTCCGCGATGATCTTCCTCAGTTGCCGTAAGAGGTTTTCAGCTGTGTGCGTATTCTGGAAAGCGGTGATACAAAGCGTAGCCTGCCTAGGAAAGAGTTGGCGTTTGCGAGATGCTGCTACTGGTGCCGCCGCTGCTGTTCTTGCGGCGGGAGTCCATACATCTACCCAGTGGGCTGTCACAGTCATATAGTCCTGACCCTGCCCTGCTCCACTTGTCCACATGTCCGTGGTTAAGTGGACATTGGGTACAACTGCATTTTTTAGGACACTGGTGAGTCTTTTTCTGACGTCCGTGTACATTCTCGGTATCGCCTGCCTAGAGAAGTGGAACCTAGATGGTATTTGGTAACGGGGGCACACTACCTCAAGAAATTGTCTAGTTCCCTGTGAACTAACGGCGGATACCGGACGCACGTCTAACACCAACATAGTTGTCAAGGCCTCAGTTATCCGCTTTGCAACAGGATGACTGCTGTGATATTTCATCTTCCTCGCAAAGGACTGTTGGACAGTCAATTGCTTGGTGGAAGTAGTAAAAGTGGGCTTACGACTTCCCTTCTGGGATGACCATCGACTCCCAGCAGCAACAACAGCAGCGCCAGCAGCAGTAGGCGTTACACGCAAGGATGCATCGGAGGAATCCCAGGCAGGAGAGGACTCGTCAGAATTGCCAGTGACATGGCCTGCAGGACTATTGGCATTCCTGGGGAAGGAGGAAATTGACACTGAGGGAGTTGGTGGGGTGGTTTGCGTGAGCTTGGTTACAAGAGGAAGGGATTTCCTGGTCAGTGGACTGCTTCCGCTGTCGCCCAAAGTTTTTGAACTTGTCACTGACTTATTATGAATGCGCTGCAGGTGACGTATAAGGGAGGATGTTCCGAGGTGGTTAACGTCCTTACCCCTACTTATTACAGCTTGACAAAGGCAACACACGGCTTGACAAATGTTGTCCGCATTTCTGGTGAAATACTTCCACACCGAAGAGCTGATTTTTTTGGTATTTTCACCAGGCATGTCAACGGCCCTATTCCTCCCACGGACAACAGGTGTCTCCCCGGGTGCCTGACTTAAACAAACCACCTCACCATCAGAATCCTCCTTGTCAATTTCCTCCCCAGCGCCAGCAACACCCATATCCTCCTCATCCTGGTGTACTTCAACACTGACATCTTCAATTTGACTATCAGGAACTGGACTGCGGGTGCTCCTTCCAGCACTTGCAGGGGGCGTGCAAATGGTGGAAGGCGCATGCTCTTCACGTCCAGTGTTGGGAAGGTCAGGCATCGCAACCGACACAATTGGACTCTCCTTGTGGATTTGGGATTTCGAAGAACGCACAGTTCTTTGCGGTGCTTTTGCCAGCTTGAGTCTTTTCAGTTTTCTAGCGAGAGGCTGAGTGCTTCCATCCTCATGTGAAGCTGAACCACTAGCCATGAACATAGGCCAGGGCCTCAGCCGTTCCTTGCCACTCCGTGTGGTAAATGGCATATTGGCAAGTTTACGCTTCTCCTCCGACAATTTTATTTTAGATTTTGGAGTCCTTTTTTTACTGATATTTGGTGTTTTGGATTTTACATGCTCTGTACTATGACATTGGGCATCGGCCTTGGCAGACGACGTTGCTGGCATTTCATCGTCTCGGCCATGACTAGTGGCAGCAGCTTCAGCACGAGGTGGAAGTGGATCTTGATCTTTCCCTAATTTTGGAACCTCAACATTTTTGTTCTCCATATTTTAATAGGCACAACTAAAAGGCACCTCAGGTAAACAATGGAGATGGATGGATACTAGTATACTTATGGATGGACGAGCGACTGCCGACACAGAGGTAGCTACAGCCGTGGACTACCGTACTGTGTCTGCTGCTAATATAGTCTGGATGATAATGAGATGAAATATATATTATATCACACTAGTACTGCAGCCGGACAGGTAGATATATTTATTATGTAATGACTGATGACGGACCTGCTGGACACTGTCAGCTCAGCAGCACCGCAGACTGCTACAGTAAGCTACTATAGTAGTATGTATAAAGAAGAAAGAAAAAAAAAACCACGGGTAGGTGGTATACAATTATGGATGGACGAGCGACTGCCGACACAGAGGTAGCTACAGCCGTGGACTACCGTACTGTGTCTGCTGCTAATATAGACTGGATGATAATGAGATATATATATATATATATATATATATATATATATATATATATATATATATATATATATATATTAAACTGGTGGTGACTGGTGGTCAGGTCACTGGTCACACTATCAGCAACTTGCAAGTAGTACTCCTAAGCAGACAATCACAATATATATTATACTGGTGGTCAGTGTGGTCACAATGGCAGTGTGGCACTCTGGCAGCAAAAGTGTGCACTGTACGTTATATGTACTCCTGAGTCCTGCTCTCAGACTCTAACTGCTCCCCACTGTCAGTGTCTCCCCCACAAGTCAGATAATATACAGTCACACTATCTATCACTTCAGCAAGTAACTAGTACTCCTCCTAATGCTCCCCAAAATTACTACTGTGTCTCTCTCTACTGTCACACTCTCTTCTCTATAAACGGAGAGGACGCCAGCCACGTCCTCTCCCTATGAATCTCAATGCACGTGTGAAAATGGCGGCGACGCGCGGCTCCTTATATAGAATCCGAGTCTCGCGATAGAATCCGAGCCTCGCGAGAATCCGACAGCGGGATGATGACGTTCGGGCGCGCTCGGGTTAACCGAGCAAGGCGGGAAGATCCGAGTCGCTCGGACCCGTGTAAAAAAACATGAAGTTCGGGCGGGTTCGGATTCCGAGGAACCGAACCCGCTCATCCCTAATATATATATATATAGAGAGAGAGACAAAAGTCCGGCACTCACGCTTTGCAGTAAGGACAACAGATCCGGTGCCTAACCTCTCAATGATGAGCATATAGAAGAACGTATGGTGGCACTCAGAAAAACGACAGCAGAGGCAACGCTGATGCGGTCAACGTTTCAGGGATGGTTCCCTTTTATCAAGACACAACCAGCAACCTGTGATACAAAACATTTAAATACAAACCTGGTACCTGGCAGGACTCCAATCGCGCGGCTCCGGCCGTCCCTCCCTGCCGCCGAACGATGACGTCATCAGTGCGGGACTGCACAGAGATACCACGTCAGGCGGGTAGGGTGCACGGCCGCACACACGTCGGGGCGTTGCCAGGCAACCAGAAACAACAGGAAGTGCAGACAAACTGAAACAACGATTAGACAATACAACAATGTGAAAATGACAGACAATTAAAAACACCTATGTAAAAGTGTATCGATATATCCGGCAGCACTAACTTGTATATAGTGGGCAGATTAGATAAATACTATAAACATATATTAATATGTAAACCATTGAATCATCACACAATAGAAAGTACCATAGCGCAGACATACTAGACATAGAATGCTGTGCGCCTTGAAAAATATATAATGGTACGATGGCATATATATCTTGTAAGACGGACCATACAATGGACTAACAAAATATGAGTAGTAATTTTTTTCAGCAATGTCTAGTGTAGTGTAATATATTAATACTGGCAATATTCTAATAAATGATGGTGCCTGCCTACAATGCATAAAAAGCACATGTTAGAGGCAAAAAATAGAACAAACTATAGATGATTTACAGAAAACAATTAAAGCTGAGGGCTTCATTGAGGCCCTGCGGGTGGACTGTTTGGAGGGTATGGATCCACCATGCTTCTTTTCTCAGCAACACCTGACCTCTATCACCACCTGTAATACTGGGTGGAACATGGTCGATCATTTTGTAGCGTATAGCAGACAGGCTATGATTAGAACTTTTAAAATGTCGTGCCACTGGGAGATCACTACCTCTCCCTTCCAACGCTGCTCGTATACTGGACCTGTGTAGGGCAATTCTCTCCTTGAACTGTCTGATACTTTTGCCAACATATAACAACCCACACGGGCATTTGATGTAATACACAATAAATTTACTACTACATGTCAGTGTAAACTTGATATTAAACAGCTTACCCGATCGAGGATGATTAAAAGTACTACCGGGTTCTAGACAACTACAGGTGGTGCACCCTGTGCATCTGTAGTTGCCCGGTTTGCGAGTCAGAAAATGTGGCAATTTTGCCTGACCAAGATTAGAAATGTCATTATGGACTACTATGTCCTTTATATTGCGACCACGTTTATATGCTGCCATAAGTGTAGAATCTTTAAAACAAGGAAGATCCTTGTCTCTGGCAATCACTGGCCAAATGCCTTTGGCTTGACCCTGTAGTTTCTTACTCGCTGTCGTGTAATCTTGAGTCCAAATCATTCTATTACATTCCCTTATTGGATTTTTGCGAACTAAGGTGTCTGGTCTAGGAGTGCTTAAAGCTTTTAACATCGCCAGTCTGAGGGATTCCGAAGAATACCCTCTAGCTGTGAATTTAGCAGCCATATTTTGCATCTGGATTTTAGCATCTGCCTCATCACTACAGATCCGTCTGATTCTCAGAAACTGCGAAAATGGAAGACTCCATTTCATGGATTCTGGGTGATGGCTATTAGCCCTCAATAAGGTGTTACGATCAGTGGGTTTGTAATACATACTGGTGACAATATTGCAATCAGTATCTATGGAGATGGCTACATCTAGATAGTGTACCCTGTTGTAGCTGGACTCAAAGGTAAATTTAATTGCAGCATCTTTCTGGTTCACCTGAAACATCATTTCATCAAATTCCTGTGGTGTACCTGACCAAATCATCAAAATGTCGTCGATATAGCGACGAAATAAGATGATATGTTTAGAGAATGTCTCATTCTCAAAGAACAACTGCTTCTCTATTTCGCTCATAAAGATATTTGCGAAACTGGGTGCCACACATGATCCCATGGCGCACCCAGTTCGCTGGCGAAATATTTTCTTGTCAAACAAGAAATAATTTCGGTCTAAGGTTATACGCTATACGCTACAAAATGATCGACCATGTTCCACCCAGTTATACAGGTGGTGATAGAGGTCAGGTGTTGCTGAGAAAAGAAGCATGGTGGATCCATACCCTCCAAACAGTCCACCCGCAGGGCCTCAATGAAGCCCTCAGCTTTAATTGTTTTCTGTAAATCATCTATAGTTTGTTCTATTTTTTGCCTCTAACATGTGCTTTTTATGCATTGTAGGCAGGCACCATCATTTATTAGAATATTGCCAGTATCAATATATTACACTACACTAGACATTGCTGAAAAAAATTACTACTCATATTTTGTTAATCCATTGTATGGTCCGTCTTACAAGATATATATGCCATCGTACCATTATATATTTTTCAAGGCGCACAGCATTCTATGTCTAGTATGTCTGCGCTATGGTACTTTCTATTGTGTGATGATTCAATGGTTTACATATTAATATATGTTTATAGTATTTATCTAATCTGCCCACTATATACAAGTTAGTGCTGCCGGATATATCGATACACTTTTACCTAGGTGTTTTTAATTGTCTGTCATTTTCACATTGTTGTATTGTCTAATCGTTGTTTCAGTTTGTCTGCACTTCCTGTTGTTTCTGGTTGCCTGGCAACGCCCCGACGTGTGTGCGGCCGTGCACCCTACCCGCCTGATGTGGTATCTCTGTGCAGTCCCGCACTGATGACGTCATCGTTCGGCGGCAGGGAGGGACGGCCGGAGCCACGCGATTGGAGTCCTGCCAGGTACCAGGTTTGTATTTAAATGTTTTGTATCACAGGTTGCTGGTTGTGTCTTGATAAAAGGGAACCATCCCTGAAACGTTGACCGCATCAGCGTTGCCTCTGCTGTCGTTTTTCTGAGTGCCACCATACGTTCTTCTATATGCTCATCATTGAGAGGTTAGGCACCGGATCTGTTGTCCTTACTGCAAAGCGTGAGTGCCGGACTTTTGTCTCTATCTATTTTGGTAGTTGCATTTAGTGTTGCTGCCAGTCAAGGCACCTGCTGCTTATTCATCAAGTCGTTGTTACTCAGACACAGTGAATGTGGGACTTACACTGTATATAATTTTTTTGCACATGTGGTGATTTGATATGTCTGTATTGGAAGATGTACCCGGCTTTTGCATTCCTGTGTTACCGGAGGGAGATACTCTAACACACACTGACACAGAGGCAGAATTGATTCTTTTTCCATCTTCAGCATTAACAGCAACCAGTGAGGAATCTGTTGATGCTTTGATTTCACAACTAACCTAATTAAAAAAGAAGGAAGTGGACTTTTTGTTACACGGTGTGACACTCTCAGATTATTTTAGAGATAAGCGCATTCCTAGAGGCTTTCGCATCAGGAACACTCCGACAATCGGACGCCAAAATCCGGAGTTCTGCCGCAAATGGGCCGCAGTGCTCAATCGTTGTTCCTTTGATTTAATTCTTTTGGTGGTAGCTGAATCTAGAAGAGAACTAGATATCACGAAAGAAAAAAATCGAGGCCTTTGAAAGTATCCATCTGCCTAAAATTCAATCTGAAGCACCGCTTGATTGGCAAGAGAAATTGTCTGTACAAATTGATAAATATCAATCTGATTTAATTGCTTTCAAGAAAGCTAAACGCACGACAGTGAACCGTGATTACGACCTCAATCAGGTTTATAGCTGGGTATATAACAAAGGCCAGAGACCACAAAGAAATTCTAGACAGCGTCGACCACCAAGGAAATTTCCGTTTGAGACGGATCAATCAAGTACTGCTATTTCATCAAGTGACACAGAATGTGCTACGGCATCCTCCTCAAAGAAATCCAATTCTGGAATAAAGACTCGCTCAAAAAACGAGCGTACAAAAGAGCCAGGACCCGTCGGGGTGGCCAAAACAGGAGGGAAGCCGCCAAAAACGTCACGGAAGAAAGTCTAGTATTCAACCTGTCTTCTAGACCACTTACTACTGATGAAGTTAATGTGTTGAACAAAGGCTTGTCCTTTGTCCCAACTCGCACTCCAGATGTCTTCAACAATAAGGTGGATTTGTTTAAATTAAACCGACGCATCAAACTCAAAGAATTTTTTCAAGAGAACATCTCTATTGCTGAGAAAACCCCCATCTACAAGAAGTCACTTTTCAATCCATCCTCACAGAATAAAAGTATCAAAAGTTTTTCCAGTTGCCTGGAAACATATATTAACGAAGCTACTCCACAGACATATAAAGGACCGTACAATCTCTCTAAAAATGAGCAGGTGGCACTCAGCAATCTTGGTAAATATGATGACATCACGATCCGCCCGGCGGACAAAGGGGGTGGGATCGTAGTGCAAGATTTAACTAGCTACAAGGATGAAGCCTACCGACAACTGAACAATACAGCTGTTTATGAAATCCTTTCTGAGGACCCCACTGTACAGTACAAAACGGAACTTGACCAAATTCTACAATCTGCAGTCTCTGCTAATGTTATTCCAGCAGCCACCAAAGATGCTTTAAGTGTCACTTGGCCTAAGACCCCTATCTTCTACACGATTCCCAAACTACATAAGGACGCAGTCAATCCTCCTGGACGCCCCATCATCGCTGCCAGAGATTCGCTTTATTACAATTTATCCAGATATCTTGACTTTTATTTACAACCTTTAATATTGGGACTGCCTTTATGTCTTACTGATACCACCTCTCTAATTCGAATATTGCAATCTGTTTCACCTCTTCCTGCTCGGTATCTACTATGTACAATTGATGTAGTTAATTTATACACCAGCATCCCCCACGATAGAGGTTAAGCAGTAATACAAGAGTTTCTTGATTCCAACACTGAATATTCAGGTCCTGACATAAATTTTTTTGTTAAATTGCTTGCATTAACCTTAGACCGAAATTATTTCTTGTTTGACAAGAAAATATTTCGCCAGCGAACTGGGTGCGCCATGGGATCATGTGTGGCACCCAGTTTCGCGAATATCTTTATGAGCGAAATAGAGAAGCAGTTGTTCTTTGAGAATGAGACATTCTCTAAGCATATCGTCTTATTTCGTCGCTATATCGACGACATTTTGATGATTTGGTCAGGTACACCACAGGAATTTGATGAAATGATGTTTCAGGTGAACCAGAAAGATGCTGCAATTAAATTTACCTTTGAGTCCAGCTACAACAGGGTACACTATCTAGATGTAGCCATCTCCATAGATACTGATTGCAATATTGTCACCAGTATGTATTACAAACCCACTGATCGTAACACCTTATTGAGGGCTAATAGCCATCACCCAGAATCCATGAAATGGAGTCTTCCATTTTCGCAGTTTCTGAGAATCAGACGGATCTGTAGTGATGAGGCAGATGCTAAAATCCAGATGCAAAATATGGCTGCTAAATTCACAGCTAGAGGGTATTCTTCGGAATCCCTCAGACTGGCGATGTTAAAAGCTTTAAGCACTCCTAGACCAGACACCTTAGTTCGCAAAAATCCAATAAGGGAATGTAATAGAATGATTTGGACTCAAGATTACACGACAGCGAGTAAGAAACTACAGGGTCAAGCCAAAGGCATTTGGCCAGTGATTGCCAGAAACAAGGATCTTCCTTGTTTTAAAGATTCTACACTTATGGCAGCATATAAACGTGGTCGCAATATAAAGGACATAGTAGTCCATAATGACATTTCTAATCTTGGTCAGGCAAAATTGCCACATTTTCTGACTCGCAAACCGGGCAACTACAGATGCACAGGGTGCACCACCTGTAGTTGTCTAGAACCCGGTAGTACTTTTAATCATCCTCGATCGGGTAAGCTGTTTAATATCAAGTTTACACTGACATGTAGTAGTAAATTTATTGTGTATTACATCAAATGCCCGTGTGGGTTGTTATATGTTGGCAAAAGTATCAGACAGTTCAAGGAGAGAATTGCCCTACACAGGTCCAGTATACGAGCAGCGTTGGAAGGGAGAGGTAGTGATCTCCCAGTGGCACGACATTTTAAAAGTTCTAATCATAGCCTGTCTGCTATATGCTACAAAATGATCGACCATGTTCCACCCAGTTATACAGGTGGTGATAGAGGTCAGGTGTTGCTGAGAAAAGAAGCATGGTGGATCCATACCCTCCAAACAGTCCACCCGCAGGGCCTCAATGAAGCCCTCAGCTTTAATTGTTTTCTGTAAATCATCTATAGTTTGTTCTATTTTTTGCCTCTAACATGTGCTTTTTATGCATTGTAGGCAGGCACCATCATTTATTAGAATATTGCCAGTATTAATATATAGAGATGAGCGGGTTCGGTTTCTCTGAATCCGAACCCGCCAGAACTTCATGTTTTTTTTCACGGGTCCGAGCGACTCGGATCTTCCCGCCTTGCTCGGTTAACCCGAGCGCGCCCGAACGTCATCATGACGCTGTCGGATTCTCGCGATGCTCGGATTCTATCGCGAGACTCGGATTCTATATAAGGAGCCGCGCGTCGCCGCCATTTTCACACGTGCATTGAGATTGATAGGGAGAGGACGTGGCTGGCGTCCTCTCCGTTTAGAATAGATTAGAGAGACACTTGATTTACTAATTTTGGGGAGCATTAGGAGTACTCAGTACAGTGCAGAGTTTTGCTGATAGTGATTACCAGTTTTATTTATAATCCGTTCTCTGCCTGAAAAAAGCGATACACAGCACACAGTGACTCAGTCACATACCATATCTGTGTGCACTGCTCAGGCTCAGGCCAGTGTGCTGCATCATCTATTATCTATATATAATATTATATATATCTGTCTGACTGCTCAGCTCACACAGCTTATAATTGTGGGGGAGACTGGGGAGCACTACTGCAGTGCCAGTTATAGGTTATAGCAGGAGCCAGGAGTACATAATATATTATATAGTGAGTGACCACCAGACACACAGTGCAGTTTATTTAATATATCCGTTCTCTGCCTGAAAAAAGCGATACACACAGTGACTCAGTCAGTCACATACCATATCTGTGTGCACTGCTCAGGCTCAGGCCAGTGTGCTGCATCATCTATATATATTATATATCTGTTTGACTGCTCAGCTCACACAGCTTATAATTGTGGGGGAGACTGGGGAGCACTACTGCAGTGCCAGTTATAGGTTATAGCAGGAGCCAGGAGTACATAATATTATATTAAAATTAAACAGTGCACACTTTTGCTGCAGGAGTGCCACTGCCAGTGTGACTAGTGACCAGTGACCTGACCACCAGTATATATAATATTAGTAGTATACTATCTCTTTATCAACCAGTCTATATTAGCAGCAGACACAGTACAGTGCGGTAGTTCACGGCTGTGGCTACCTCTGTGTCGGCACTCGGCAGCCCGTCCATAATTGTATATACCACCTAACCGTGTTTTTTTTTTTCTTTCTTTATACATACATACTAGTTACGAGTATACTATCTCTTTATCAACCAGTCTATATATTAGCAGCAGACACAGTACAGTGCGGTAGTTCACGGCTGTGGCTACCTCTGTGTCGGCACTCGGCAGCCCGTCCATAATTGTATATACCACCTAACCGTGGTTTTTTTTTCTTTCTTTATACATACATACTAGTTACGAGTATACTATCTCTTTATCAACCAGTCTATATATTAGCAGCAGACACAGTACAGTGCGGTAGTTCACGGCTGTGGCTACCTCTGTGTCGGCACTCGGCAGCCCGTCCATAATTGTATATACCACCTAACCGTGGTTTTTTTTTCTTTCTTTATGCATACATACTAGTTACGAGTATACTATCTCTTTATCAACCAGTCTATATATTAGCAGCAGACACAGTACAGTGCGGTAGTTCACGGCTGTGGCTACCTCTGTGTCGGCACTCGGCAGCCCGTCCATAATTGTATATACCACCTAACCGTGGTTTTTTTTTCTTTCTTTATACATACATACTAGTTACGAGTATACTATCTCTTTATCAACCAGTCTATATATTAGCAGCAGACACAGTACAGTGCGGTAGTTCACGGCTGTGGCTACCTCTGTGTCGGCACTCGGCAGCCCGTCCATAATTGTATACTAGTATCCAATCCATCCATCTCCATTGTTTATCTGAGGTGCCTTTTAGTTGTGCCTATTAAAATATGGAGAACAAAAATGTTGAGGTTCCAAAATTAGGGAAAGATCAAGATCCACTTCCACCTCGTGCTGAAGCTGCTGTCACTAGTCATGGCCGAGACGATGAAATGCCAGCAACGTCGTCTGCCAAGGCCGATGCCCAATGTCATAGTACAGAGCATGTCAAATCCAAAACACCAAATATCAGTAAAAAAAGGACTCCAAAACCTAAAATAAAATTGTCGGAGGAGAAGCGTAAACTTGCCAATATGCCATTTACCACACGGAGTGGCAAGGAACGGCTGAGGCCCTGGCCTATGTTCATGGCTAGTGGTTCAGCTTCACATGAGGATGGAAGCACTCAGCCTCTCGCTAGAAAAATGAAAAGACTCAAGCTGGCAAAAGCAGCACAGCAAAGAACTGTGCATTCTTCGAAATCCCAAATCCACAAGGAGAGTCCAATTGTGTCGGTTGCGATGCCTGACCTTCCCAACACTGGACGTGAAGAGCATGCGCCTTCCACCATTTGCACGCCCCCTGCAAGTGCTGGAAGGAGCACCCGCAGTCCAGTTCCTGATAGTCAGATTGAAGATGTCAGTGTTGAAGTACACCAGGATGAGGAGGATATGGGTGTTGCTGGCGCTGGGGAGGAAATTGACCAGGAGGATTCTGATGGTGAGGTGGTTTGTTTAAGTCAGGCACCCGGGGAGACACCTGTTGTCCGTGGGAGGAATATGGCCGTTGACATGCCAGGTGAAAATACCAAAAAAATCAGCTCTTCGGTGTGGAGGTATTTCACCAGAAATGCGGACAACAGGTGTCAAGCCGTGTGTTCCCTTTGTCAAGCTGTAATAAGTAGGGGTAAGGACGTTAACCACCTCGGAACATCCTCCCTTATACGTCACCTGCAGCGCATTCATAATAAGTCAGTGACAAGTTCAAAAACTTTGGGTGACAGCGGAAGCAGTCCACTGACCAGTAAATCCCTTCCTCTTGTAACCAAGCTCACGCAAACCACCCCACCAACTCCCTCAGTGTCAATTTCCTCCTTCCCCAGGAATGCCAATAGTCCTGCAGGCCATGTCACTGGCAATTCTGACGAGTCCTCTCCTGCCTGGGATTCCTCCGATGCATCCTTGCGTGTAACGCCTACTGCTGCTGGCGCTGCTGTTGTTGCCGCTGGGAGTCGATGGTCATCCCAGAGGGGAAGTCGTAAGCCCACTTGTACTACTTCCAGTAAGCAATTGACTGGTCAACAGTCCTTTGCGAGGAAGATGAAATATCACAGCAGTCATCCTACTGCAAAGCGG